>NC_137033.1:39872964-40087964 GCF_032717465.1 Coenobita brevimanus
ATGGGGTCAAAACCAGAACACAAATAAAATGAAAAATGCTGTAAACCCAAAATCAAGGCCAAAAGCTCTTTCTCAATAGTTGAGTAGTTCTTCTGAGGTGGAGTGAACGTCTTACTGTAATAAGATACAGGATGTTCAATACCCTGATCGTCCTCTTGCAGCAAAACAGCCCCAGCTCCTGTATCACTTGCATCAACAGCCATCTTAAAAGGCTTAGCAAAATTTAGAGTAGCGAGCACTGGCTGACTTAATAGAATAGCTTTAAGTTTGTTGAAAGAGGATTCACAGTTATCGGTCCAGACAAATTTAACTCCCTTTTTCAGTAGGTCTGTAAGTGGTGATACAAGAATAGAAAAGTTAAGAACAAATCTCCTGTAATAACCTACCATTCCCAAAAATCTTTGTAGCTCCTTCCTACTTTTAGGTCTGGGAAGATCACTTATAACCTGAACCTTAGCTCCTGGTGGTGCAACATGTCCATCACCAATTACATACCCAAGGTACTGAACTTTAGCTTGACCAAACTCACACTTTGATAAATTAGCTACAAGATTAGCATGAACTAAACGGTCAAGAAATTTACTGACATGGCATAGGTGATCTTTCCAGTTGTCACTGAAGATTAATACATCATCAATATAAACAACACACCCTGCCAAACCCTCTGTTACAACATTCATGAGCTTCTGAAATGTGGCTGGTGCATTCTTCATATCATACGGCATTACAGAACATGCAAAAGCCTTTCCTAGTGTTACAAAACATGAGATCTCCCTAGCACGTTCAGTCATAGGTACTTGCCAGTATCCTTTTAACAGATCAAACTTACTTATGTACCTAGCCTTTCCAATCTTGTCTATGCAATCTTCCACACGAGGGAGAGGGTAAGTGTCTGTTTTAGTTATCTGATTAACACGTCTGTAGTCGATGCAAAGCCTATGTGACCCACCTGGCTTAGGGACTAGAGTGACAGGAGAACTCCACTCGCTCTGACATGGCTCAATCATCTTGTGGTCCAACAGGTAGCCAAGCTCCTTCTGGATGAGAGGAACTTTCACTGGGTTCACACGGTAAGGAGGCAATTTAATTGGCTTTGCGTCTCCAACATCGACATCATGCATCAACACAATAGTTCTTCCTGGAGTGGCACGGAACAGTTGCGGGTACTCCTGCAGTAATGCCGAAAACTCCTGCCTTTCCTTGAGAGGTAGATGAGAAAGCTTAGTCTGGAGATCATTCATGATATCAGGATTCTTCCCCAAACTATCACTCAGGCTCATACTGCATGGGAGAGCTTCACTTGCAGACTCGGGTGGAACAGCTACAGTGCAGACTGGATTATTTTCGTCCCGCCTGTGATATAACTTTAGCATGTTGATGTGACATAGTTGCTTGTTCTTTCTACGATCTGGTGTGGCGATGACATAGCTGACATCACTGAGTTTCTTCTCCACGAAATAAGGGCCACTAAACTTGGCTTGAAGAGGTTGCCCATGAACTGGTAGCAGAATCAGAACCTGATCTCCTGGCTGAAAGTGGCGTAACCTGGACTTCTTGTCATACCAAGTCTTCATCTTCTCCTGAGCAGCTCCTAAATTCTCTCTCGCCAGCTGTAAAGCAGTGGACAGCCGTTCTTTGAACTTCATCACATACTCCAGCAGGTTGACGTCATCTTCCTCCGACAGCCAGCATTCCTTGAGTAACTTAAGGGGTCCTCTTACTTCATGGTCAAACAGTAGTTCAAAAGGTGAGAAGCCCAGTGATTCATTTGGAGATTCTCTTGCAGCAAACACAACGAATGGAAGACCTTTATCCCAGTCTTTCTGATGTTCCAAACAGTATTTCTTGAGCATCGATTTGAGTGTTTGATGATATCTCTCCAACGCTCCTTGGGTCTGGGGATGGTAAGCTGAAGACGTGATCTGGGTGATGCCCAACTCTTTCAGAGACTGCTTGAAAACGTTTGACATGAAATTACTTCCCCGGTCTGACTGTACCTCCTTGGGCAGACCAAACTTTGTGAAGAACCCTAGCATTTCCTTAACCACGTACTTTGCTGAGATGTTTCTAAATGGAATGGCTTCAGGATAACGAGTAGCCATATCAATCATGGTCAACACATAAGAAAATCCTGAAGAAGTCTTAGGAAGAGGGCCCACAATATCCACCAACACACGGGTGAAAGGCGCCTCAAAAGGAGGAATGGGAACTAGAGGTGCAACCTTTTCGGTCTGATTACACTTCCCCACAACTTGACAGGTGTGACAAGACTTACAATACCAGGAAACATCCCTGAAGATACCTGGCCAGTAGAAGTGTTTCAAAATGCGTGCCACAGTCTTCCTCACTCCAAGGTGTCCTGCCAAACTGGAATCATGAGCCACTCTAATGATATCCTGCCTACAAACACGAGGGATGACAACTTGATGTACAACCTCCCATTCACAGTCGGCTGATGCTGTTGGGGTCTCCACTTCCTCATAAGTACTCCTGACTTTACATAATAACAAGTAGAAGCACCGGCTGACTCTTCTTCAGTGTAAGCAGAGTTAGCTAGACCTTTCAACTCAGGGTCAGCAACCTGCAACTCAACCAACTCTTGACGTGACAAATTATCAACACTACGGGGTACTGCCTCATCTGGTGAGTGGTCCAAATTAGCAAGAAAAGTGTCAGCTAGGATAACATCATCATCATCATTATCCTCTAAATCACCAGTAACTTTAGACTTAGCCCTAGTGACAGCACATGCAGGGAACACATCAGGGACATCACAATCCTGGGCCGCAGCCACTGGCTCACTAGACAACTGAGGAGCTGGACACACTTGACTTCCACCAATATCATTTCCAAGTAAGAAAGTTACACCTGACACTGGGAGTGTCTCAACCAACCCAACCATAACGGAACCATTAACAAAACCAGACTCTAAATTCACTCTGCACAGAGGGACAGAGAAGTAATTATTCCCTACACCTTGTAAGATTACAGTTTCATCAGAGGAATTAACATTAGAGCCTAGAACACTGGCCAGCATAAGGGATTGGCAAGCACCTGTATCACGATATATTTTAACTGATTTCCTGTCATTACTGTCCAGAGGACTGACAAAACTAGCAGACAGGAAATTAGCACATGAACTCTTGAGAGTGTCACCCACGTTACTGCTCAAAAGAGGAGCTCCATCATGAGAATTTAAGTTACCCCTCAAAGCAGGTTCAGTTAACTCGGTTAAAGAATTCTGGGAACTCTCAAGAGTGGACACTAGACCAATTGACTGAATATTTAAAGACTCCTTTTTGTTCACATCACGCGGTCTCCTGAAACATCTCTCCGTAGTATGACCAAGCTTATTACAATAAGTACATTTACTTTTCTGAAATCTAGAGGTGAAGCTGGTATTTACTTCCTGAGAAACATCATCTTTATTCTCTTTCCTGTTACCTGTACTCTGAGTAGAGGCAACGTACTTACTCTCAGCTTTCCCTTTTTCTCTAGAATATCTCTTGTGAGTGAGAACATACTCATCAGCTAAAACTGCAGCATCAGACAAATTATCTATTCTTTTCTCATCAAGATATAGGCTTACATCTTCATAAATACACGTTTTGAAGTCCTCCAGCAAAATCATCTGCTTAAATTTGTCAAAATCAGAATCCACATTCTTAGAATTTAACCACTGCTCTAACAGATCTTCTTTGATTTTTGCATACTCAACATGGGATTGCTTATCTTGCTTGTAAGTTGTCCTAACTTTTACTCTATAGGCTTCAGGAACAAGCTCATAGGCCTTAAGAATCAAGCTCTTAACTACATCATAATTATCAGATTGATCCTGAGGCAAAGATGCATAAGTTACTTGAGCTTTACCGGTGAGAACAGTTTGAAGGAGTACTGGCCAATACTCCTTAGGCCAATTAAAACCTGTAGCTACCCTCTCAAACAACTGAAAAAACTTAGTTAAATCAGATTCATTAAAAGGAGGGACAAGTTTAACATTTTTAGCCACATCAAAATCATCAGAGCTAGATGATCCAGTTCCACCTTGTTTCATGCGATACTCATGGTCTGCCTGAAACCTGGCAAGTTCAATTTGTGCCTGAGCCTGTACCTGTGCCTCTTGAATACGAGCATTTGCCTGAAATTCAGCCTCCTTAACACGAGACTCCGCCTCCTTAGCCTTAGCCTCCTGCAGGGCTAGCTGTAACTTAGTAATTCAATCTGCGTTTGCTCATTTGGAGGAGTTACATTAAACAAGCTTTCATTAATCATGTCAACAATTTGATCTTTAGAATGATGAGAGCGAACAGCAATTCCCAATTGTTGAGCAACAAGCTTAAGTTCATTCTTTGTTCTGTTTTCTACATCACACACTGTTTGCACATTTGACAAAAAATCTTTGGCTTCATCAAGTGTAGTAATAGTAACCATCATGAATAAGTAACAAGTCACAAAATATCGAGCAATATCCTTATGATAATATCCTGAATATCCTGATAAGAGGTCGCCAAATTTATGTTACGGAGCAGAGAAAGATAATGTACACTTTAAGTGAGAATACTGAAAATCACTACTGTCCCGTAAAGTTCCAGGTTCAAAACAAAAGAGTTAGGTAAAATTACAAGTTAAAGTTTAATGCTCAAACTAACAACAAAACATTCAGGACTCATAAGGATAATGTAATGGCAAATAAACAGGTTAAATATATGGTTAACTGCAATAGCCTCTATTAACACGAAATTAGCAAGAGTAAATTTATCTAAGTCAGCCCTGATAAAATGAGATACCAGATAATACTCAGTGAATGCCAGATAAATTATTACAGATACAAACTATTATCAAAAATGACTGACATAAAACCCAACATTAATCAAAAACCTCACTAGGCCTAAGAATTAACCTTATGCTACACCGTACAAGAAAAAATGCAATAACACTTATACTCAAATTACACACAGCTGCTAGATGTTTGGAGATTTCTTGAGCACTCACAATAATAATATCTGTACAGGGGAGGACAGAGATGTGAACGAAATGAGGAGCAGATCTAAGTGGCAATGATGCAGAGACTGAGCTCATTATATAGGGGCCAGGAGAGCTTGATACAACTTGTAAGAAGGACGCGCAAATGAAGCCATGGGGACAGAGAGCTGAAAATCCCGCTCTGAATAACAGAGAGAACGACTTACTCTACTATAACGGTAGAAGGGGGGGACTGAGGCAGAACACGCTCGTGATCAAACATGCAGCATACTGTGCGTTAAAATTACACAAAGGATGATGAAATCATAGGCTATGTAACACCTCCCCACAAAGAAAAAGAAATTTACAAAGGAAATTTCTTATTACTCTAAAACAATCTGTCTAAAGTCTAGATAAGCAATCTGCAATAACATTTTCTTTCCCCTTGACATGTTGTATGTCTAATGAATACTCCTGAAGAAGTAGACTCCATCTTGTCAATCTCTGATTTTTATCTTTAAACTTACTAAGGAATTTCAGTGGGTTATGATCAGTATAAATGACTATGGGGTCAAAACCAGAACACAAATAAAATGAAAAATGCTGTAAACCCAAAATCAAGGCCAAAAGCTCTTTCTCAATAGTTGAGTAGTTCTTTTGAGGTGGAGTGAACGTCTTACTGTAATAAGATACAGGATGTTCAATACCCTGATCGTCCTCTTGCAGCAAAACAGCCCCAGCTCCTGTATCACTTGCATCAACAGCCATCTTAAAAGGCTTAGCAAAATTTGGAGTAGCGAGCACTGGCTGACTTAATAGAATAGCTTTAAGTTTGTTGAAAGAGGATTCACAGTTATCGGTCCAGACAAATTTAACTCCCTTTTTCAGTAGGTCTGTAAGTGGTGATACAAGAATAGAAAAGTTAAGAACAAATCTCCTGTAATAACCTACCATTCCCAAAAATCTTTGTAGCTCCTTCCTACTTTTAGGTCTGGGAAGATCACTTATAACCTGAACCTTAGCTCCTGGTGGTGCAACATGTCCATCACCAATTACATACCCAAGGTACTGAACTTTAGCTTGACCAAACTCACACTTTGATAAATTAGCTACAAGATTAGCATGAACTAAACGGTCAAGAAATTTACTGACATGGCATAGGTGATCTTTCCAGTTGTCACTGAAGATTAATACATCATCAATATAAACAACACACCCTGCCAAACCCTCTGTTACAACATTCATGAGCTTCTGAAATGTGGCTGGTGCATTCTTCATACCATACGGCATTACAGAACATGCAAAAGCCTTTCCTAGTGTTACAAAACATGAGATCTCCCTAGCACGTTCAGTCATAGGTACTTGCCAGTATCCCTTTAACAGATCAAACTTACTTATGTACCTAGCCTTTCCAATCTTGTCTATGCAATCTTCCACACGAGGGAGAGGGTAAGTGTCTGTTTTAGTTATCTGATTAACACGTCTGTAGTCGATGCAAAGCCTATGTGACCCACCTGGCTTAGGGACTAGAGTGACAGGAGAACTCCACTCGCTCTGACATGGCTCAATCATCTTGTGGTCCAACAGGTAGCCAAGCTCCTTCTGGATGAGAGGAACTTTCACTGGGTTCACACGGTAAGGAGGCAATTTAATTGGCTTTGCGTCTCCAACATCGACATCATGCATCAACACAATAGTTCTTCCTGGAGTGGCACGGAACACTTGCGGGTACTCCTGCAGTAATGCCGAAAACTCCTGCCTTTCCTTGAGAGGTAGATGAGAAAGCTTAGTCTGGAGATCATTCATGATATCAGGATTCTTCCCCAAACTATCACTCAGGCTCATACTGCATGGGAGAGCTTCACTTGCAGACTCGGGTGGAACAGCTACAGTGCAGACTGGATTATTTTCGTCCCGCCTGTGATATAACTTAAGCATGTTGATGTGACATAGTTGCTTGTTCTTTCTACGATCTGGTGTGGCGATGACATAGCTGACATCACTGAGTTTCTTCTCCACGAAATAAGGACCACTAAACTTGGCTTGAAGAGGTTGCCCATGAACTGGTAGCAGAATCAAAACCTGATCTCCTGGCTGAAAGTGGCGTAACCTGGACTTCTTGTCATACCAAGTCTTCATCTTCTCCTGAGCAGCTCCTAAATTCTCTCTCGCCAGCTGTAAAGCAGTGGACAGCCGTTCTTTGAACTTCATCACATACTCCAGCAGGTTGACGTCATCTTCCTCCGACAGCCAGCATTCCTTGAGTAACTTAAGGGGTCCTCTTACTTCATGGCCAAACAGTAGTTCAAAAGGTGAGAAGCCCAGTGATTCATTTGGAGATTCTCTTGCAGCAAACACAACGAATGGAAGACCTTTATCCCAGTCTTTCTGGTGTTCCAAACAGTATTTCTTGAGCATCGATTTGAGTGTTTGATGATATCTCTCCAACGCTCCTTGGGTCTGGGGATGGTAAGCTGAAGACGTGATCTGGGTGATGCCCAACTCTTTCAGAGACTGCTTGAAAACGTTTGACATGAAATTACTTCCCCGGTCTGACTGTACCTCCTTGGGCAGACCAAACTTTGTGAAGAACCCTAGCATTTCCTTAACCACGTTCTTTGCTGAGATGTTTCTAAGTGGAATGGCTTCAGGATAACGAGTAGCCATATCAATCATGGTCAACACATAAGAAAATCCTGAAGAAGTCTTAGGAAGAGGGCCCACAATATCCACCAACACACGGGTGAAACGCGCCTCAAAAGGAGGAATGGGAACTAGAGGTGCAACCTTTTCGGTCTGATTACACTTCCCCACAACTTGACAGGTGTGACAAGACTTACAATACCAGGAAACATCCCTGAAGATACCTGGCCAGTAGAAGGGTTTCAAAATGCGTGCCACAGTTCTTCCTCACTCCAAGGTGTCCTGCCAAACTGGAATCATGAGCCACTCTAATGATATCCTGCCTACAAACACGAGGGATGACAACTTGATGTACAACCTCCCATTCACAGTCGGCTGATGCTGTTGGGGGTCTCCACTTCCTCATAAGTACTCCTGACTTTACATAATAACAAGTAGAAGCACCGGCTGACTCTTCTTCACTGTAAGCAGAGTTAGCTAGACCTTTCAACTCAGGGTCAGCAACCTGCAACTCAACCAACTCTTGACGTGACAAATTATCAACACTACAGGGTACTGCCTCATCTGGTGAGTGGTCCAAATTAGCAAGAAAAGTGTCAGCTAGGATAACATCATCATCATCATTATCCTCTAAATCACCAGTAACTTTAGACTTAGCCCTAGTGACAGCACATGCAGGGAACACATCAGGGACATCACAATCCTGGGCCGCAGCCACTGGCTCACTAGACAACTGAGGAGCTGGACACACTTGACTTCCACCAATATCATTTCCAAGTAAGAAAGTTACACCTGACACTGGGAGTGTCTCAACCAACCCAACCATAACGGAACCATTAACAAAACCAGACTCTAAATTCACTCTGCACAGAGGGACAGAGAAGTAATTATTCCCTACACCTTGTAAGATTACAGTTTCATCAGAGGAATTAACATTAGAGCCTAGAACACTGGCCAGCATAAGGGATTGGCAAGCACCTGTATCACGATATATTTTAACTGATTTCCTGTCATTACTGTCCAGAGGACTGACAAAACTAGCAGACAGGAAATTAGCACATGAACTCTTGAGAGTGTCACCCACGTTACTGCTCAAAAGAGGAGCTCCATCATGAGAATTTAAGTTACCCCTCAAAGCAGGTTCAGTTAACTCGGTTAAAGAATTCTGGGAACTCTCAAGAGTGGACACTAGACCAATTGACTGAATATTTAAAGACTCCTTTTTGTTCACATCACGCGGTCTCCTGAAACATCTCTCCGTAGTATGACCAAGCTTATTACAATAAGTACATTTACTTTTCTGAAATCTAGAGGTGAAGCTGGTATTTACTTCCTGAGAAACATCATCTTTATTCTCTTTCCTGTTACCTGTACTCTGAGTAGAGGCAACGTACTTACTCTCAGCTTTCCCTTTTTCTCTAGAATATCTCTTGTGAGTGAGAACATACTCATCAGCTAAAACTGCAGCATCAGACAAATTATCTATTCTTTTCTCATCAAGATATAGGCTTAAATCTTTATAAATACACCTTTTGAAGTCCTCCAGCAAAATCATCTGCTTAAATTTGTCAAAATCAGAATCCACATTCTTAGAATTTAACCACTGCTCTAACAGATCTTCTTTGATTTTTGCATACTCAATATGGGATTGCTTATCTTGCTTGTAAGTTGTCCTAAATTTTACTCTATAGGCTTCAGGAACAAGCTCATAGGCCTTAAGAATCAAGCTCTTAACTACATCATAATTATCAGATTGATCCTGAGGCAAAGATGCATAAGTTACTTGAGCTTTACCGGTGAGAACAGTTTGAAGGAGTACTGGCCAATACTCCTTGGGCCAACTAAAACCTGTAGCTACCCTCTCAAACAACTGAAAATACTTTGTTAAATCAGATTCATTAAAAGGAGGGACAAGTTTAACATTTTTAGCCACATCAAAATCATCAGAGCTAGATGATCCAGTTCCACCTTGTTTCATGCAATACTCATGGTCTGCCTGAATCCTAGCAATTTCAACTTGTGCCTCAGCCTCCTTAGAACGGGCCTCCGCCTCCTTAGCCTTAGCCTCCTGCAGGGCTAGCTGTAACTTAGCTAATTCAATCTGCGTTTGCTCATTTGGAGGAGTTACATTAAACAAGCTTTCATTAATCATGTCAACAATTTGATCTTTAGAATGATGAGAGCGAACAGCAATTCCCAATTGTTGAGCAACAAGCTTAAATTCATTCTTTGTTCTGTTTTCTACATCACACACTGTTTGCACATTTGACAAAAAATCTTTGGCTTCATCAAGTGTAGTAATAGTAGACATAATTAATAAGTAACAGTCACAAAATATCAAGCAATATCCTTATGATAATATCCTGAATATCCTGATATGAGGTCGCCAAATTTATGTTACGGAACAGAGAAAGATAATGTACACTTTAAGTGAGAATGCTAAAAATCACTACTGTCCCGTAAAGTTCCAGGTTCAAAACAAAAGAGTTAGGTAAAATTACAAGTTAAAGTTTAATGCTCAAACTAACAACAAAACATTCAGGACTCATAAGGATAATGTAATGGCAAATAAACAGGTTAAATATATGGTTAACTCCAATAGCCTCTATTAACACGAAATTAGCAAGAGTAAATTTATCTAAGTCAGCCCTGTTAAAATGAGATACCAGATAATACTCAGTGAATGCCAGATATATTATTACAGATACAAAATATTAATGATGGCTGACAACAAGAACCCTTACATAAATTACAAAAACCTCACTAGGCCCAAGAATTAACCTTATGCTACACAGTACAAGAAAAAAATGCAACAACACGTATACTCAAATCACACAGCTGCTAGATGGTTGGAGACTTCCTGAGAAATTCACAATAATAATAACTGTACAGGGGAGGACAGAGATGTGAACAAAATGAGGAGCAGATCTAAGTGGCAATGATGCAGAGACTGAGCTCATTATATAGGGGCCAGGAGAGCTTGATACAACTTGTAAGAAGGACGCGCAAATGAAGCCATGGGGACAAAAAGCTGAAAATCCCGCTCTGAATAACAGAGAGAACGACTTACTCTACTATAACGGTAGAAGGGGGGGACTGAGGCAGAACACGCTCGTGATCAAACATGCAGCAACTGTGCGTTAAAATTACAAGTGTAGCCTAATCGGCCCGCGCAAGTTGTCTGGGTGCAAGCATACTTTATAGTATGCGACACTGGTTCAACCACAGCACCCCTTATGTCCGCCAATGCAGTACGTTACCAGATGAACGCTCCCAGAGTTTATTACCCTGGCGAGGGGCAAACCCTTGTTCTTCAGTATACGAAAATGCACACTTTACGAATGTACCACAGAGGCTCATATATATATATATATATATATATATATATATATATATATATATATATATATATATATATATACTGTATATATCAATCAGTCATTTTCTGTGGCACCCCACGGGATGCACAGAGCCTCGATGAACTCTCTTCATCAAAATTTGTCTTATGCCACCTCCTTCAGGTCACACCAACTCTCCTCTCCTGCTTCTCTTTTCACTGTCCTCAACCAAGTTTCCCTTGGCCTACCTCTGCCTCTTCTTCCTCTAGCAGTCCACTCTGGCACATCCTCTGTTTCTCTGCCTTCTTTTCTATAAATGTGCCCCAGCCATTTCCAGCGAGACAGTCTCACATATTCATCAACCAGTTCCACACTCGTAACATCCCTTACTCTTTCATTTGTAACTCTGTCTTGCCACTTTACCCCAAGAATCCTTGTCAGTATTTTATTCTGAAATCCTAATACTTCTGATCTTTTGCAATTGTACTGTACCATGACTCATGCCCATAAATTAAAATTGATCTAACCATGGACTTGTAAATTTTTACTTTAGTATGTACCGAAAGCATATTATTATTGCAAACAGATTTCAACATTCCAGCAGCTTGCCAATCCTATCTAATCCTCTCCTCAGTTTCATTGTTTACTGATCCATTAGATAATACAATCGTTCCCAGATATTTAAAATTTTCTACAGTCTTCACCACATTATTCCCAATTACACAATCGATTTGGTTCTCCATGTTTATATTAATAATTTCAGACTTTCCACAATTTATTACCAATCCCACTTTTTCTCCTTCCTCCACCAGACAATCAAGCACCTTTCGCATCTCGTAAATAATTCCGCAAATCAGTACAATATCATCAGCATAGTCCAAATCCATCAGCCTCTTATTTTCTTTCCAGTTAATTCCTGCACCTGTTCTCCTTACAACCTTTCTCATAACATAATCCATAACCAAAACAAACAGCAAAGGCCAAAAAACTCCTCCTTCAATCACTCCTGACCTAACTTCAAATGGATCACTCAAAGAACCACCCACCATTACCTTACAGAAAGTAACTTCATGCAAGCTTCTAATAATATTTACAAACATTTCTGTTATACCATAGAATCTCATAGTTTTCAAAATAGCTCCACGTGAAACACTATCAAACGCCTTTTCAAAATCCACAAAACACATACTAAGTGGCATTTTCATCTCATTAGCTTGTTGCATTAGATGCCATACAATAAAAATCTGATCATTACAACCTCGACCCTTTCTAAAGTCCGCTTGTTCTTCTCTTAAAATTTTATCAATTACTGTCTCTCTTCTGTTCAACAAGATTTTGGAAGACTTGCAACAACATGTGTCAAAGATCTCCCCCTCCAATTTCCACACATACTTAAATCTCCCCTTTTTGGTATTTTTATAATCACTCCATTTTTCTACTCCTCTGGAATTCCACCATTATCCCAAGCCACATTACAAAGTTTCAAAAGCGCATTCATCAACTCATCATTTTCCACCCTAAGCTGTTCAGGAAATATTCCATCCTCTCCTAGGGCCTTAAAATTCTTTAATTCCTTTATAGATTTGGCTACCTCTTCCAAGGTTATATTCCCTGTTTCTATCTGCAAATCTCCCTCGGCTGGCAAAATGTCCTTTTCTGCTGGGATTGGTCTATTTAGAACAGATTCAAAGTGCTCTTTCCACATTTCTTTTATATCCAAAGCTTTAGTCATCAGGTTACCATTTCTATCTCGTACAGGTATTTCCTTCCCTCTTTTTTCAGTCCCAATTAACTTCTTTATGACCTGATATGTTACTATCGTTCTCTGATCGTCATTTTTACTTAATTTCTGTCTGTGTTGCCTTTTCATCATACAGCCTCCTCTTATCACGTCTAACGAGTCTTTTTACTTCAGAATGTAAACTCCAGTACTTTGCTCTAAGTACTTCAACTACATGACCATCAACATGTTCTTCACTTCTTAACTTCGCCTCTTTCCTTTTCTGAATTGCATTCCATGTTTCATCTGACATCCACTTTTTCCTTCTCGCTTTTCCCCTTTTCTTAATAGTAACCTTAGGACTCTCATGCAAAACCTCATTTACCTCTCTCCACATTTTATTAATATCATCGTCTTCAGATTCCACCAAGGTCTGCAGGACTAGAAACCTGTTCCTACATTCCCACCGAAACTTTTCCTTCGTGTTCTCATTATTTCTCAGCTCATCAAAATCATATTTATCACCTCCTGTACAATTACCATTACCGTTTCCCTTAAGTTTTATTTTAATCTTTGACACAAGTTTTTTTTTTTTTTTTTTTTTTATAATAGAACAGAGGAAGGAAAAACAAATGAATAAAAAAAATCCATACACCAGATTACTGGTGTCCACTCTTCATAAAATATCTGTAACAGTTAGACTTGTACAGCTGTGGGTTGAAGTTTGGAGGGAAACAACTCTGGGGAGGCAAGTTTCAGAGAGATGCAGTTCGGGGAATGAAAGAATTCTTACATGCAGAAGTTCTGCAATATGGCTGAGTGACATTCCAGTCATGAGCACTACCAGGTGCCTGTGTAGCACGAGGGAAGGCATGGAGAGGTGGCACCATGGACGCAACTTCGTCTGAGCATTTGCCATAAAATTTTGTAAAATAATGCAAGGGAGGCAACATTCCTTCTTACTCGTAGGGGAGGTAGTTTATTTGTAATGACAGGGTTGTTAATCATTCTAACAGCTTTGTTCTGAATTTTGTCCAGTTGTTTTAAAACCTCTCCACATCTATTCCACAAGGGTGAGCAATATTCAAGCTGAGAGCGTCCTTGACTCTTATAAATTATAACTAACTGCTCGTCAATGAAGAAGTTACGGACTCTGTACAATAATCTGAGTTTCTCTGAGGCTGTTTTAGTAAGTGATCTAACATGAGAGGCTCTACATAGCACCGCTACTATTTTAATAGCAATGGTGGTAACGCCATTACTTTTTTTAGCCTGTAGCGGAAGTGAGAGCCCCGCTACTTTTTGGCTTTACTCACTCATTACCGCGCTCCTCGCTACTCACGCGACGAATGCAGGTCCGGAATCGGTGAGTACATACAGATATGCCGACAGTTTTACTGTATTAATGACGAAAAAAATAATTTCGTCAATTCAGTCAATTAATGACGCTTGTTCTACATTACATCAACAGTATATTAATTATTATTTATTAGTAATGTGCAATAATTAGACAGGAATTTGCTAGTTAATTATCGATCATATAAATTATGTAAAGATAAATAAGGATGTCATTTAGATTTAGGCAACACACACACACACACACACACACACACACACAGACGCTTCTATCTCCGTCTCTAACTCCCGCTCTCTCCCCCACTCTCTCTTTCAGACTAATTCTAACTCTATCTGTCTATCTATCTATTGCCAGACGCCTCAATCCGCTACGGGGTGGCCACAAACAAATCGCCTCCACGTCGCCCTGTCCCCCGCCATTTCACTTCTCTGCTCCCAATTCACATCCCCCTCTCTCATATACCTCTCCACCCCATCCCTCCATCTCATCCTCGGCCTCCCCTCCTTCTCACCCCCTCCACCTCACTCACATACACTCTCCTCGTCAGTCTCATTATTTCGTAACAGTATGTTACTTTCAGTTTAAAGTAATGGAACAAAACATTGCTATTGTATAAATAGCCTTTAAAAGAAAGCCCCAGTTCATTTTTACTTTCGTTTTCGAACATATCTTAAATAGGTAAAATTGAAAATATAATAAATCTGTATAATATGTATCAATGATAGGCCACATTTTCTTGCATTTTATTTACGTATGTTACTTTCAGTAGGTATACTAGGTAACAATGTAAAAGAACATTTTTTACATTATACAGTACAGTAAATAGCTTTTTCATGTACCTTCAGCTCTAAGCTTCATTAAAGTGACAACGACATGTATATGATTTTTTTTTTTCCAATATAAGTATATGTTTAGTGGAGAAGTATCTAGAGAAGGGAAGGAAAGTGTATGCTGCCTTCATGGACTTGGAGAAAGCTTATGACAGAATAGAGAGGCAAGGTATGTGGAAGGTATTAAGAATATATGGAGCTGAGGGGAAATTGCTGAGTGCTGTGAAGAGTATGTACCAGGGAGCTAGGGCTACGGTGCGAGTGGATGGTGAGCTGAGTGAGTTCTTTGATCTCAATGTGGGACTGAAACAGGGTTGTGTGAAGTCTCCATGGCTGTTTAATATATACATGGATGGGGTTGTAAAGGAGGTGCAGGGTAGGGCAGTGGATGTGGGGGTGGCTCTAATGAATGAGGGTGAGATTTGGAAGCTTCCGGTGTTGCTGTTTGCTGATGATACAGTATTGTTGAGTGAAGATGAATGGGAGTTGCAAGGTTTGGTGAATGAATTTTGGACAGTGTGTAGGAGGAGGAATCTGAAAGTTAATGTAAACAAAAGTAAAGTTATGGTGTTTGAGAGGAATGAAGTCACAGAGTGTGCAGTGAGGTTGGAGGGTGAGGATATAGGGAATTTGAGGGCATTCAAGTACCTGGGTAATGTGATGAGTAAGGATGGAACTTTGGGGGATGAAGTGAGTGACAGGGTACAGCAGGGAAGGAAGGTTGTTAGGACACTGAAAGCAGTGATGAGAAATAGGGAGGTGAGTATGGAAGTTAAGAAGTCACTGCATGATAGTATTGTGATCCCTACCCTGACGTATGGAAGCGAGGCATGGACCTTGCAAGAGGGGAACAAGTCAAGAGTGAAAGCAGTGGAAATGAGTTACTTGAGATGAGCATGTGGAGTGACGTGGAGGGACAGGTTGACGAATGAAGAAGTGAAGGAACGCTGTGGGGTGGATGTGGATGTGGTTGAGAAGATTAGGAGAAATACAGTGAGGTGGTTTGGACATGTGGAGAGAACAGAGAATGAAAGACTGACTAAGAGGGTGTATGTAGGTGAGGTGGAGGGAGGGAGAGGGAGAGGTAGACCAAGGATGAGGTGGAGGGAGGGAGAGGGAGAGGTAGACCAAGGATGAGGTGGAGGGATGGAGTTGAGAGGTATATGAGGGAGGGGGGTGAGTTGGGGGGAGGGTAGCCAAATGGTGGGTGACAGAGCGACTTGGAGGCGTTTTGCCTGCGGCCTCCCTTTGCGGGATTAGGGCGTCGGGCTATAGACAGATAGATAGATAGTATATACTGACATTACTGGTACACAACATAGCCACTCAGACTTACTAATATTATCGAAAACAGTATATAGTGTATTGCTGTATCACAGATGTTTGTTAATCTTTCCTTCGTCTTCCTTTTTCTTATTCAAAGTAGCGGGAGCGCCGCTACATTTCGTGTCAAGTAGCGAAAACAGTAACGCCACTAATTTCTCGAACTAGTAACGGGAATGGGAGCGCCGCTGCTTTTTTATTAGTAGCGTTCCCAGCATTGATGAAAGGTTCAGCTAAGGGCATTGTTAAGTGAGACGCCGAGAAATTCAATACTTTTGGAGATGGGAATGTTAGTAGCATTGACGGTAATATACGAATCTGGCAGTACCTGTCTATTAGTAAATTGCATATATTTAGTTTTACTAGCATTTAATGAGATAAGGTTGTTTAGTCCCCATTCGCTGATCGTAGATAGGTCTAGATTTATGGAGATGGCTGTACTGAGTTCAGAGGTAGAGATATTAGACTTTGTTAATGGGTGTCTGAGTGTGAATGAACTATGTAGTGTTGAGTCACCTTCCTATATCTGTCCCCCTCCTGACGCAAACATCTTGCAAACAACTCCTATGCCTTCTGCTAATTGCAATGTAGTCAAGCTGGTTACAACATTCACCACATGGTGAAATCCAAGTAGTTTTATGTATTTTTCTATGTTCTAAGACAGTTCCACAAATCGCAAGGTCATTTGCCAAGCAAAAGCTTCCATATCATACCCCATTTTCGTTTCTTATACCAACACCCTCCTTACCTATACAATATTCAAAGCCAACCCTACTACTAACAACAAACACATTAAAATCACCAATGCAAACTAACACATCATCTCTTGCGACTCTGCTCACTACATTCTACAGCTTCTCATAAAAGTCATCCTTCACTTCATCAGTAGCCACATTTGTCGGAGCGTACCCTACAGTACAACCATACTGATATTAATATGGTCAGATTTTAAATGAGTCTAAAGCAAGCGCTCATTAATTGGCTCAAACTCACACAGTGCCTTGCGAGCATCTGTACTTAACATTAAGCCTACTCCTTGGTAATGATTTCCATCACTTCTACCAGAAACCAACAAAGTCATAGGGGAGGGCGGTGATGGTTCGGCCAGTGCATTCTCTGAAAAACGTATGGGACCTAGGGCCGTGTGATCTTGCGTGAAAGTGGGAGAGTTTGTTTACTTTGACCACACGGAACCTCCAAGCTAGAAACGCCTCAATTTTTTATGCTGGTCAGATTTTATGTTTTTGTGCATCTCCTATGTAATAATTTGAGTGTATGTCGTAAGCTCTCCTTTTATGAATATGCCAAGCATCGAACTGTGCATTATCAGGGTGAATCTGTGTTGCATGTAGAACATATTGCTATAAAAAAAGAATGTTAAACTCTCTCCTGTGAAAGTTAAGAGTACCCGTCAATTAATTACATAGGTTCGGGATGATCTGGACACTTGAGGAGGGGGATGGTTCGGACAGTCCGAACTATCCCTCCACTACTACCAAGTAGTGACCCTATCAAATGATAACGCTACTTTTGATCATTTATATTTGAACACATAGTGAAACACCATTCGTAATAGTTATCAGGGAATATATATTAATAGTTTTGTTTATTAAACCTATTCCTCAAAGTGTTAAAAGAAGGAAGGGGTATTACAACTTCTGTTTCACATTTACAGGCTACAATTGCATTAAGAGTCTTAAGTTAGTCCGTCTGAAATAAGGCCTAGAAAGTGAAAAGTGAAGTCAATACGAGAGAGAGAGAGAGAGAGAGAGAGAGAGAGAGAGAGACACACACACACACACACACAGAGTGAGAGTGAGAGAGAGAGAGAGAGAGAGAAAAAAAAAGGCTAATTATGCATAGTTTTGTAGCAGAAAGTAAGAGGTTAAGTCATTTATTAATAAATCTGGTGAAGGTTATTTCAGTTATAAAATATTTATATATATTTTTTATCAGATATCAAGTAGTTCATTTGGATTCTGAAGTTTAATATTGTACTTTAGGAAAATGAAATAGCTTTGAATTAATAAACGTTTGTTTTAATGCAATATAACTCACATAATTTTCAGAATATGCTGAGTAGTACATGTGGCCGAACCATCCCACCCTACTGTACGAACCATCACCACTGGTAGGGATGGTTCGGACGATTTGGTCACTTGTGTTTCGTTAACTATAGCTTAAAGCTGAAAAGAGCTAGGAAGTTCTTATTAAAAACCTAAAGAGCCAAATGATGTGGCAACATTTTAACATAAACCAAATTACACTCCTGCTAAAACCTGAATTTTTACAAATATTTTATTTAAAAAATGTCCGAACCATCACCGCCCTCCCCTACCATTTTCCAAATTCATTTTATCAACTCCAAGCAACCTCGTTTCTTTAAGAGCACAAATATCTATATTATATTTCTTGAACACTGAAATAATTTCTTCCATTTTACCAGCCTGATTGAGAGTTCGAACATTCCAATTTCCTATTCTTAGGATTCTTTTTGATTGTATAAACTTTTTCCTACACCGTGGGATTCCTACCACCCCCTGCCCACTTAAGGGCTGCACGGAACTGAGGGCCATTGCTTCATAACCAGAGTTCATCAAGATTTCTTAGGCAGAAAAATATTTTACCCTGGAGACCCCCAACAGCATCAGCCGACTGTGAATGGGAGGTTGTACATCAAGTTGTCATCCCTCGTGTTTGCAGGCAGGATATCATTCGAGTGGCTCATGATACCAGTTTGGCAGGACACCTTGGAGTGAGGAAGACTGTGGCACGCATTTTGAAACACTTCTACTGGCCAGGTATCTTCAGGGATGTTTCATGGTATTGTAAGTCTTGTCACACCTGTCAAGTTGTGGGGAAGTGTAATCAGACCGAAAAGGTTGCACCTCTAGTTCCCATTCCTCCTTTTGAGGCGCCTTTCACCCGTGTGTTGGTGGATATTGTGGGCCCTCTTCCTAAAACTTCTTCAGGATTTTCTTATGTGTTGACCCTGATTGATATGCCTACTCGTTATCCTGAAGCCATTCCACTTAGAAATATCTCAGCAAAGAACGTGGTTAAGGAAATGCTAGGGTTCTTCACAAAGTTTGGTCTGCCCAAGGAGGTACAGTCAGACCGAGGAACTAATTTCATGTCAAATGTTTTCAAGCAGTCTCTGAAAGAGTTGGGCATCACCCAGATCACCTCTTCAGCTTACCATCCCCAGACCCAAGGAGCGTTGGAGAGATATCATCAAACACTCAAATCGATGCTCAAGAAATACTGTTTGGAACATCAGAAAGACTGGGATAAAGGTCTTCCATTCGTTGTGTTTGCCGCAAGAGAATCTCCAAATGAATCACTGGGCTTCTCACCTTTTGAACTACTGTTTGGCCATGAAGTAAGAGGACCCCTTAAGTTTTTTTTTTTTTTTTTTTTTTTTTATGTGTCCGACTCTGGGCATAGGCTTCACAGCCTGCTATCAAGGCCCAGCAGTCCTCCTACATACCATACACCTCTACATGTTACTCAAGGAATGCTGCCTGTCGGAGGAAGATGATGTCAACCTGCTAGAGTATGTGATGAAGTTTAAAGAACGGCTGTCCACTGCTTTACAGCTGGCGAGATAGAATTTAGGAGCTGCTCAGGAGAAGATGAAGACTTGGTATGATAAGAAGTCCAGGTTACGCCACTTTCAGCCAGGAGATCAGGTTTTGATTCTGCTACCAGTTCATGGGCAACCTCTTCAAGCCAAGTTTAGTGGTCCTTATTTCGTGGAGAAGAAACACAGTGATGTCAACTATGTCATCACCACACCAGATCGTAGAAAGAATAAGCAACTATGTCACATCAACATGCTAAAGTTATATCACAGGCGGGACGAAAATAATCCAGTCTGCACTGTAGCTGTTCCACCCGAGTCTGGAAGTGAAGCTCTCCCATGCAGCATGAGCCTGAGTGATAGTTTGGGGAAGAATCCTGATATCATGAATGATCTCCAGACTAAGCTTTCTCATCTACCTCCCAAGGAAAGGCAGGAGTTTTCGGCATTACTGCAGGAGTACCCGCAAGTGTTCCGTGCTACTCCAGGAAGAACCACTGTGTTGATGCATGATGTCGATGTTGGAGACGCAAAGCCAATTAAATTGCCTCCTTACTGTGTGAACCCAGTGAAAGTTCCTCTCATTCAGAAGGAGCTTGGCTACCTGTTGGACCACAAGATGATTGAGCCATGTCAGAGCGAGTGGAGTTCTCCTGTCACTCTAGTCCCTAAGCCAGGTGGGTCACAGTGGCTTTGCATCGACTACAGACGTGTTAATCAGATAACTAAAACAGACACTTACCCTCTCCCTCGTGTGGAAGATTGCATAGACAAGATTGGAAAGGCTAGGTACATAAGTAAGTTTGATTTGTTAAAGGGATACTGGCAAGGGCCTGTGACTGAGCGTGCTAGGGAGATCTCATGTTTTGTAACACTAGGAAAGACTTTTGCATGTTCTGTAATGCCCTATACAGATTGTTTTAGAGTAATAAGAAATTTCCTTTGTAAATTTCATTTTTCTTTGTGGGGAGGTGTTACATAGCCTATGATTACATCATCCTTTGTGTAATTTTAACGCACAGTTGCTGCATGTTTGATCACGAGCGTGTTCTGCCTCAGTCCCCCCCTTCTACCGTTATAGTAGAGTAAGTCGTTCTCTCTGTTATTCAGAGCGGGATTTTCAGCTTTTTGTCCCCATGGCTTCATTTGCGCGTCCTTCTTACAAGTTGTATCAAGCTCTCCTGGCCCCTATATAATGAGCTCAGTCTCTGCATCATTGCCACTTAGATCTGCTCCTCATTTTGTTCACATCTCTGTCCTCCCCTGTACAGTTATTATTATTGTGAATTTCTCAGGAAGTCTCCAACCATCTAGCAGCTGTGTGATTTGAGTATACGTGTTGTTGCATTTTTTTCTTGTACTGTGTAGCATAAGGTTAATTCTTGGGCCTAGTGAGGTTTTTGTAATTTATGTAAGGGTTCTTGTTGTCAGCCATCATTAATAATATTTTGTGTCTGTAATAATATATCTGGCATTCACTGAGTATTATCTGGTATCTCATTTTAACAGGGCTGACTTAGATAAATTTACTCTTGCTAATTTCGTGTTAATAGAGGCTATTGGAGTTAACCATATATTTAACCTGTTTATTTGCCATTACATTATCCTTATGAGTCCTGAATGTTTTGTTGTTAGTTTGATCATTAAACTTTAACTTGTAATTCAGGACTCATAAGGATAATGTAATGGCAAATAAACAGGTTAAATATATGGTTAACTGCAATAGCCTCTATTAACACGAAATTAGCAAGAGTAAATTTATCTAAGTCAGCCCTGATAAAATGAGATACCAGATAATACTCAGTGAATGCCAGATAAATTATTACAGATACAAACTATTATCAAAAATGACTGACATAAAACCCAACATTAATCAAAAACCTCACTAGGCCTAAGAATTAACCTTATGCTACACCGTACAAGAAAAAATGCAATAACACTTATACTCAAATTACACACAGCTGCTAGATGTTTGGAGATTTCTTGAGCACTCACAATAATAATATCTGTACAGGGGAGGACAGAGATGTGAACAAAATGAGGAGCAGATCTAAGTGGCAATGATGCAGAGACTGAGCTCATTATATAGGGGCCAGGAGAGCTTGATACAACTTGTAAGAAGGACGCGCAAATGAAGCCATGGGGACAGAGAGCTGAAAATCCCGCTCTGAATAACAGAGAGAACGACTTACTCTACTATAACGGTAGAAGGGGGGGGCTGAGGCAGAACACGCTCGTGATCAAACATGCAGCATACTGTGCGTTAAAATTACACAAAGGATGATGAAATCATAGGCTATGTAACACCTCCCCACAAAGAAAAAGAAATTTACAAAGGAAATTTCTTATTACTCTAGAACAATCTGTCTAAAGTCTAGATAAGCAATCTGCAATAACATTTTCTTTCCCCTTGACATGTTGTATGTCTAATGAATACTCCTGAAGAAGTAGACTCCATCTTGTCAATCTCTGATTTTTATCTTTAAACTTACTAAGGAATTTCAGTGGGTTATGGTCAGTATAAATGACTATGGGGTCAAAACCAGAACACAAATAAAATGAAAAATGCTGTAAACCCAAAATCAAGGCCAAAAGCTCTTTCTCAATAGTTGAGTAGTTCTTTTGAGGTGGAGTGAACGTCTTACTGTAATAAGATACAGGATGTTCAATACCCTGATCGTCCTCTTGCAGCATAACAGCCCCAGCTCCTGTATCACTTGCATCAACAGCCATCTTAAAAGGCTTAGCAAAATTTGGAGTAGCGAGCACTGGCTGACTTAATAGAATAGCTTTAAGTTTGTTGAAAGAGGATTCACAGTTATCAGTCCAGACAAATTTAACTCCCTTTTTCAGTAGGTCTGTAAGTGGTGATACAAGAATAGAAAAGTTAAGAACAAATCTCCTGTAATAACCTACCATTCCCAAAAATCTTTGTAGCTCCTTCCTACTTTTAGGTCTGGGAAGATCACTTATAACCTGAACCTTAGCTCCTGGTGGTGCAACATGTCCATCACCAATTACATACCCAAGGTACTGAACTTTAGCTTGACCAAACTCACACTTTGATAAATTAGCTACAAGATTAGCATGAACTAAACGGTCAAGAAATTTACTGACATGGCATAGGTGATCTTTCCAGTTGTCACTGAAGATTAATACATCATCAATATAAACAACACACCCTGCCAAACCCTCTGTTACAACATTCATGAGCTTCTGAAATGTGGCTGGTGCATTCTTCATACCATACGGCATTACAGAACATGCAAAAGCCTTTCCTAGTGTTACAAAACATGAGATCTCCCTAGCACGTTCAGTCATAGGTACTTGCCAGTATCCCTTTAACAGATCAAACTTACTTATGTACCTAGCCTTTCCAATCTTGTCTATGCAATCTTCCACACGAGGGAGAGGGTAAGTGTCTGTTTTAGTTATCTGATTAACACGTCTGTAGTCGATGCAAAGCCTATGTGACCCACCTGGCTTAGGGACTAGAGTGACAGGAGAACTCCACTCGCTCTGACATGGCTCAATCATCTTGTGGTCCAACAGGTAGCCAAGCTCCTTCTGGATGAGAGGAACTTTCACTGGGTTCACACGGTAAGGAGGCAATTTAATTGGCTTTGCGTCTCCAACATCGACATCATGCATCAACACAATAGTTCTTCCTGGAGTGGCACGGAACACTTGCGGGTACTCCTGCAGTAATGCCGAAAACTCCTGCCTTTCCTTGAGAGGTAGATGAGAAAGCTTAGTCTGGAGATCATTCATGATATCAGGATTCTTCCCCAAACTATCACTCAGGCTCATACTGCATGGGAGAGCTTCACTTGCAGACTCGGGTGGAACAGCTACAGTGCAGACTGGATTATTTTCGTCCCGCCTGTGATATAACTTTAGCATGTTGATGTGACATAGTTGCTTGTTCTTTCTACGATCTGGTGTGGCGATGACATAGCTGACATCACTGAGTTTCTTCTCCACGAAATAAGGGCCACTAAACTTGGCTTGAAGAGGTTGCCCATGAACTGGTAGCAGAATCAAAACCTGATCTCCTGGCTGAAAGTGGCGTAACCTGGACTTCTTGTCATACCAAGTCTTCATCTTCTCCTGAGCAGCTCCTAAATTCTCTCTCGCCAGCTGTAAAGCAGTGGACAGCCGTTCTTTGAACTTCATCACATACTCCAGCAGGTTGACGTCATCTTCCTCCGACAGCCAGCATTCCTTGAGTAACTTAAGGGGTCCTCTTACTTCATGGCCAAACAGTAGTTCAAAAGGTGAGAAGCCCAGTGATTCATTTGGAGATTCTCTTGCAGCAAACACAACGAATGGAAGACCTTTATCCCAGTCTTTCTGATGTTCCAAACAGTATTTCTTGAGCATCGATTTGAGTGTTTGATGATATCTCTCCAACGCTCCTTGGGTCTGGGGATGGTAAGCTGAAGACGTGATCTGGGTGATGCCCAACTCTTTCAGAGACTGCTTGAAAACGTTTGACATGAAATTACTTCCCGGTCGGACTGTACCTCCTTGGGCAGACCAAACTTTGTGAAAAACCCTAGCATTTCCTTAACCACGTTCTTTGCTGAGATATTTCTAAGTGGAATGGCTTCAGGATAACGAGTAGCCATATCAATCAGGGTCAACACATAAGAAAATCCTGAAGAAGTCTTAGGAAGAGGGTCCACAATATCCACCAACACACGGGTGAAAGGCGCCTCAAAAAGGAGGAATGGGAACTAGAGGTGCAACCTTTTCGGTCTGATTACACTTCCCGACAACTTCGACAGGTGTGACAAGACTTACAATACCAGGAAACATCCCTGAAGATACCTGGCCAGTAGAAGGGTTTCAAAATGCGTGCCACAGTCTTCCTCACTCCAAGGTGTCCTGCCAAACTGGAATCATGAGCCACTCTAATGATATCCTGCCTACAAACACGAGGGATGACAACTTGATGTACAACCTCCCATTCACAGTCGGCTGATGCTGTTGGGGGTCTCCACTTCCTCATAAGTACTCCTGACTTTACATAATAACAAGTAGAAGCACCGGCTGACTCTTCTTCACTGTAAGCAGAGTTAGCTAGACCTTTCAACTCAGGGTCAGCAACCTGCAACTCAACCAACTCTTGACGTGACAAATTATCAACACTACGGGGTACTGCCTCATCTGGTGAGTGGTCCAAATTAGCAAGAAAAGTGTCAGCTAGGATAACATCATCATCATCATTATCCTCTAAATCACCAGTAACTTTAGACTTAGCCCTAGTGACAGCACATGCAGGGAACACATCAGGGACATCACAATCCTGGGCCGCAGCCACTGGCTCACTAGACAACTGAGGAGCTGGACACACTTGACTTCCACCAATATCATTTCCAAGTAAGAAAGTTACACCTGACACTGGGAGTGTCTCAACCAACCCAACCATAACGGAACCATTAACAAAACCAGACTCCTAAATTCACTCTGCACAGAGGGACAGAGAAGTAATTATTCCCTACACCTTGTAAGATTACAGTTTCATCAGAGGAATTAACATTAGAGCCTAGAACACTGGCCAGCATAAGGGATTGGCAAGCACCTGTATCACGATATATTTTAACTGATTTCCTGTCATTACTGTCCAGAGGACTGACAAAACTAGCAGACAGGAAATTAGCACATGAACTCTTGAGAGTGTCACCCACGTTACTGCTCAAAAGAGGAGCTCCATCATGAGAATTTAAGTTACCCCTCAAAGCAGGTTCAGTTAACTCGGTTAAAGAATTCTGGGAACTCTCAAGAGTGGACACTAGACCAATTGACTGAATATTTAAAGACTCCTTTTTGTTCACATCACGCGGTCTCCTGAAACATCTCTCCGTAGTATGACCAAGCTTATTACAATAAGTACATTTACTTTTCTGAAATCTAGAGGTGAAGCTGGTATTTACTTCCTGAGAAACATCATCTTTATTCTCTTTCCTGTTACCTGTACTCTGAGTAGAGGCAACGTACTTACTCTCAGCTTTCCTTTTTCTCTAGAATATCTCTTGTGAGTGAGAACATACTCATCAGCTAAAACTGCAGCATCAGACAAATTATCTATTCTTTTCTCATCAAGATATAGGCTTACATCTTCATAAATACACCTTTTGAAGTCCTCCAGCAAAATCATCTGCTTAAATTTGTCAAAATCAGAATCCACATTCTTAGAATTTAACCACTGCTCTAACAGATCTTCTTTGATTTTTGCATACTCAACATGGGATTGCTTATCTTGCTTGTAAGTTGTCCTTAATTTTACTCTATAGGCTTCAGGAACAAGCTCATAGGCCTTAAGAATCAAGCTCTTAACTACATCATAATTATCAGATTGATCCTGAGGCAAAGATGCATAAGTTACTTGAGCTTTACCGGTGAGAACAGTTTGAAGGAGTACTGGCCAATACTCCTTAGGCCAATTAAAACCTGTAGCTACCCTCTCAAACAACTGAAAAAACTTAGTTAAATCAGATTCATTAAAAGGAGGGACAAGTTTAACATTTTTAGCCACATCAAAATCATCAGAGCTAGATGATCCAGTTCCACCTTGTTTCATGCGATACTCATGGTCTGCCTGAATCCTGGCAAGTTCAATTTGTGCCTGAGCCTGTACCTGTGCCTCTTGAATACGAGCATTTGCCTGAAATTCAGCCTCCTTAACACGAGACTCCGCCTCCTTAGCCTTAGCCTCCTGCAGGGCTAAGCTGTAACTTAGCTAATTCAATCTGCGTTTGCTCATTTGGAGGAGTTACATTAAACAAGCTTTCATTAATCATGTCAACAATTTGATCTTTAGAATGATGAGAGCGAACAGCAATTCCCAATTGTTGAGCAACAAGCTTAAGTTCATTCTTTGTTCTGTTTTCTATATCACACACTGTTTGTACATTTGACAAAAAATCTTTGGCTTCATCAAGTGTAGTAATAGTAGCCATCATGAATAAGTAACAAGTCACAAAATATCGAGCAATATCCTTATGATAATATCCTGAATATCCTGATAAGAGGTCGCCAAATTTATGTTACGGAACAGAGAAAGATAATGTACACTTTAAGTGAGAATACTGAAAATCACTACTGTCCCGTAAAGATCCAGGTTCAAAACAAAAGAGTTAGGTAAAATTACAAGTTAAAGTTTAATGCTCAAACTAACAACAAAACATTCAGGACTCATAAGGATAATGTAATGGCAAATAAACAGGTTAAATATATGGTTAACTGCAATAGCCTCTATTAACACGAAATTAGCAAGAGTAAATTTATCTAAGTCAGCCCTGATAAAATGAGATACCAGATAATACTCAGTGAATGCCAGATAAATTATTACAGATACAAACTATTATAAAAAATGACTGACATAAAACCCAACATTAATCAAAAACCTCACTAGGCTTAAGAATTAACCTTATGCTACACCGTACAAGAAAAAATGCAATAACACTTATACTCAAATTACACACAGCTGCTAGATGTTTGGAGATTTCTTGAGCACTCACAATAATAATATCTGTACAGGGGAGGACAGAGATGTGAACAAAATGAGGAGCAGATCTAAGTGGCAATGATGCAGAGACTGAGCTCATTATATAGGGGCCAGGAGAGCTTGATACAACTTGTAAGAAGGACGCGCAAATGAAGCCATGGGGATAGAGAGCTGAAAATCCCGCTCTGAATAACAGAGAGAACGACTTACTCTACTATAACGGTAGAAGGGGGGGACTGAGGCAGAACACGCTCGTGATCAAACATGCAGCATACTGTGCGTTAAAATTACACAAAGGATGATGAAATCATAGGCTATGTAACACCTCCCCACAAAGAAAAAGAAATTTACAAAGGAAATTTCTTATTACTCTAAAACAATCTGTCTAAAGTCTAGATAAGCAATCTGCAATAACATTTTCTTTCCCCTTGACATGTTGTATGTCTAATGAATACTCCTGAAGAAGTAGACTCCATCTTGTCAATCTCTGATTTTTATCTTTAAACTTACTAAGGAATTTCAGTGGGTTATGATCAGTATAAATGACTATGGGGTCAAAACCAGAACACAAATAAAATGAAAAATGCTGTAAACCCAAAATCAAGGCCAAAAGCTCTTTCTCAGTAGTTGAGTAGTTCTTTTGAGGTGGAGTGAACGTCTTACTGTAATAAGATACAGGATGTTCAATACCCTGATCGTCCTCTTGCAGCAAAACAGCCCCAGCTCCTGTATCACTTGCATCAACAGCCATCTTAAAAGGCTTAGCAAAATTTGGAGTAGCGAGCACTGGCTGACTTAATAGAATAGCTTTAAGTTTGTTGAAAGAGGATTCACAGTTATCGGTCCAGACAAATTTAACTCCCTTTTTCAGTAGGTCTGTAAGTGGTGATACAAGAATAGAAAAGTTAAGAACAAATCTCCTGTAATAACCTACCATTCCCAAAAATCTTTGTAGCTCCTTCCTACTTTTAGGTCTGGGAAGATCACTTATAACCTGAACCTTAGCTCCTGGTGGTGCAACATGTCCATCACCAATTACATACCCAAGGTACTGAACTTTAGCTTGACCAAACTCACACTTTGATAAATTAGCTACAAGATTAGCATGAACTAAACGGTCAAGAAATTTACTGACATGGCATAGGTGATCTTTCCAGTTGTCACTGAAGATTAATACATCATCAATATAAACAACACACCCTGCCAAACCCTCTGTTACAACATTCATGAGCTTCTGAAATGTGGCTGGTGCATTCTTCATACCATACGGCATTACAGAACATGCAAAAGCCTTTCCTAGTGTTACAAAACATGAGATCTCCCTAGCACGTTCAGTCATAGGTACTTGCCAGTATCCCTTTAACAGATCAAACTTACTTATGTACCTAGCCTTTCCAATCTTGTCTATGCGATCTTCCACACGAGGGAGAGGGTAAGTGTCTGTTTTAGTTATCTGATTAACACGTCTGTAGTCGATGCAAAGCCTATGTGACCCACCTGGCTTAGGGACTAGAGTGACAGGAGAACTCCACTCGCTCTGACATGGCTCAATCATCTTGTGGTCCAACAGGTAGCCAAGCTCCTTCTGGATGAGAGGAACTTTCACTGGCTTCACACGGTAAGGAGGCAATTTAATTGGCTTTGCGTCTCCAACATCGACATCATGCATCAACACAATAGTTCTTCCTGGAGTGGCACGGAACACTTGCGGGTACTCCTGCAGTAATGCCGAAAACTCCTGCCTTTCCTTGAGAGGTAGATGAGAAAGCTTAGTCTGGAGATCATTCATGATATCAGGATTCTTCCCCAAACTATCACTCAGGCTCATACTGCATGGGAGAGCTTCACTTGCAGACTCGGGTGGAACAGCTACAGTGCAGACTGGATTATTTTCGTCCCGCCTGTGATATAACTTTAGCATGTTGATGTGACATAGTTCCTTGTTCTTTCTACGATCTGGTGTGGCGATGACATAGCTGACATCACTGAGTTTCTTCTCCACGAAATAAGGGCCACTAAACTTGGCTTGAAGAGGTTGCCCATGAACTGGTAGCAGAATCAAAACCTGATCTCCTGGCTGAAAGTGGCGTAACCTGGACTTCTTGTCATACCAAGTCTTCATCTTCTCCTGAGCAGCTCCTAAATTCTCTCTCGCCAGCTGTAAAGCAGTGGACAGTCGTTCTTTGAACTTCATCACATACTCCAGCAGGTTGACGTCATCTTCCTCCGACAGCCAGCATTCCTTGAGTAACTTAAGGGGTCCTCTTACTTCATGGCCAAACAGTAGTTCAAAAGGTGAGAAGCCCAGTGATTCATTTGGAGATTCTCTTGCAGCAAACACAACGAATGGAAGACCTTTATCCCAGTCTTTCTGATGTTCCAAACAGTATTTCTTGAGCATCGATTTGAGTGTTTGATGATATCTCTCCAACGTTCCTTGGGTCTGGGGATGGTAAGCTGAAGACGTGATCTGGGTGATGCCCAACTCTTTCAGAGACTGCTTGAAAACGTTTGACATGAAATTACTTCCCCGGTCTGACTGTACCTCCTTGGGCAGACCAAACTTTGTGAAGAACCCTAGCATTTCCTTAACCACGTTCTTTGCTGAGATGTTTCTAAGTGGAATGGCTTCAGGATAACGAGTAGCCATATCAATCATGGTCAACACATAAGAAAATCCTGAAGAAGTCTTAGGAAGAGGGCCCACAATATCCACCAACACACGGGTGAAAGGCGCCTCAAAAGGAGGAATGGGAACTAGAGGTGCAACCTTTTCGGTCTGATTACACTTCCCCACAACTTGACAGGTGTGACAAGACTTACAATACCAGGAAACATCCCTGAAGATACCTGGCCAGTAGAAGGGTTTCAAAATGCGTGCCACAGTCTTCCTCACTCCAAGGTGTCCTGCCAAACTGGAATCATGAGCCACTCTAATGATATCCTGCCTACAAACACGAGGGATGACAACTTGATGTACAACCTCCCATTCACAGTCGGCTGATGCTGTTGGGGGTCTCCACTTCCTCATAAGTACTCCTGACTTTACATAATAACAAGTAGAAGCACCGGCTGACTCTTCTTCACTGTAAGCAGAGTTAGCTAGACCTTTCAACTCAGGGTCAGCAACCTGCAACTCAACCAACTCTTGACGTGACAAATTATCAACACTACGGGGTACTGCCTCATCTGGTGAGTGGTCCAAATTAGCAAGAAAAAGTGTCAGCTAGGATAACATCATCATCATCATTATCCTCTAAATCACCAGTAACTTTAGACTTAGCCCTAGTGACAGCACATGCAGGGAACACATCAGGGACATCACAATCCTGGGCCGCAGCCACTGGCTCACTAGACAACTGAGGAGCTGGACACACTTGACTTCCACCAATATCATTTCCAAGTAAGAAAGTTACACCTGACACTGGGAGTGTCTCAACCAACCCAACCATAACGGAACCATTAACAAAACCAGACTCTAAATTCACTCTGCACAGAGGGACAGAGAAGTAATTATTCCCTACACCTTGTAAGATTACAGTTTCATCAGAGGAATTAACATTAGAGCCTAGAACACTGGCCAGCATAAGGGATTGGCAAGCACCTGTATCACGATATATTTTAACTGATTTCCTGTCATTACTGTCCAGAGGACTGACAAAACTAGCAGACAGGAAATTAGCACATGAACTCTTGAGAGTGTCACCCACGTTACTGCTCAAAAGAGGAGCTCCATCATGAGAATTTAAGTTACCCCTCAAAGCAGGTTCAGTTAACTCGGTTAAAGAATTCTGGGAACTCTCAAGAGTGGACACTAGACCAATTGACTGAATATTTAAAGACTCCTTTTGTTCACATCACGCGGTCTCCTGAAACATCTCTCCGTAGTATGACCAAGCTTATTACAATAAGTACATTTACTTTTCTGAAATCTAGGGGTGAAGCTGGTATTTACTTCCTGAGAAACATCATCTTTATTCTCTTTCCTGTTACCTGTACTCTGAGTAGAGGCAACGTACTTACTCTCAGCTTTCCCTTTTTCTCTAGAATATCTCTTGTGAGTGAGAACATACTCATCAGCTAAAACTGCAGCATCAGACAAATTATCTATTCTTTTCTCATCAAGATATAGGCTTACATCTTTATAAATACACCTTTTGAAGTCCTCCAGCAAAATCATCTGCTTAAATTTGTCAAAATCAGAATCCACATTCTTAGAATTTAACCACTGCTCTAACAGATCTTCTTTGATTTTTGCATACTCAACATGGGATTGCTTATCTTGCTTGTAAGTTGTCCTAAATTTTACTCTATAGGCTTCAGGAACAAGCTCATAGGCCTTAAGAATCAAGCTCTTAACTACATCATAATTATCAGATTGATCCTGAGGCAAAGATGCATAAGTTACTTGAGCTTTACCGGTGAGAACAGTTTGAAGGAGTACTGGCCAATACTCCTTAGGCCAATTAAAACCTGTAGCTACCCTCTCAAACAACTGAAAAAACTTAGTTAAATCAGATTCATTAAAAGGAGGGACAAGTTTAACATTTTTAGCCACATCAAAATCATCAGAGCTAGATGATCCAGTTCCACCTTGTTTCATGCGATACTCATGGTCTGCCTGAATCCTGGCAAGTTCAATTTGTGCCTGAGCCTGTACCTGTGCCTCTTGAATACGAGCATTTGCCTGAAATTCAGCCTCCTTAACACGAGACTCCGCCTCCTTAGCCTTAGCCTCCTGCAGGGCTAGCTGTAACTTAGCTAATTCAATCTGCGTTTGCTCATTTGGAGGAGTTACATTAAACAAGCTTTCATTAATCATGTCAACAATTTGATCTTTAGAATGATGAGAGCGAACAGCAATTCCCAATTGTTGAGCAACAAGCTTAAGTTCATTCTTTGTTCTGTTTTCTACATCACACACTGTTTGCACATTTGACAAAAAATTTTTGGCTTCATCAAGTGTAGTAATAGTAGCCATCATGAATAAGTAACAAGTCACAAAATATCGAGCAATATCCTTATGATAATATCCTGAATATCCTGATAAGAGGTCGCCAAATTTATGTTACGGAACAGAGAAAGATAATGTACACTTTAAGTGAGAATACTGAAAATCACTACTGTCCCGTAAAGTTCCAGGTTCAAAACAAAAGAGTTAGGTAAAATTACAAGTTAAAGTTTAATGCTCAAACTAACAACAAAACATTCAGGACTCATAAGGATAATGTAATGGCAAATAAACAGGTTAAATATATGGTTAACTGCAATAGCCTCTATTAACACGAAATTAGCAAGAGTAAATTTTATCTAAGTCAGCCCTGATAAAATGAGATACCAGATAATACTCAGTGAATGCCAGATAAATTATTACAGATACAAACTATTATCAAAAATGACTGACATAAAACCCAACATTAATCAAAAACCTCACTAGGCCAAAGAATTAACCTTATGCTACACCGTACAAGAAAAAATGCAATAACACTTATACTCAAATTACACACAGCTGCTAGATGTTTGGAGATTTCTTGAGCACTCACAATAATAATATCTGTACAGGGGAGGACAGAGATGTGAACAAAATGAGGAGCAGATCTAAGTGGCAATGATGCAGAGACTGAGCTCATTATATAGGGGCCAAGAGAGCTTGATACAACTTGTAAGAAGGACGCGCAAATGAAGCCATGGGGACAGAGAGCTGAAAATCCCGCTCTGAATAACAGAGAGAACGACTTACTCTACTATAACGGTAGAAGGGGGGGACTGAGGCAGAACACGCTCGTGATCAAACATGCAGCATACTGTGCGTTAAAATTACACAAAGGATGATGAAATCATAGGCTATGTAACAATATATATATATATATATATATATATATATATATATATATATATATATCCCCTGTGGAAGGGGGGATAGAATACTTCCCCAGTATTCCCTGCTTGTTGCAAGAGGCGACTAAAAGGGACATTTTTATCTACATACTCTTTGCTTTCTCTCTTTCCCTTGTACTTTGTCTGTCCTAACCCTCTGCATCCTATTTTCTTTTAGTTAATTTCCTCTCTCCACTGTCTGGTTCCTGCGAGCCACTGGCATTGGCTCCAGGGTAAAATATTTTTCTGCCTAAGAAATCTTGATGAACTCTGGTTATGAAGCAATGGCCCTCAGTTACGTGCAGCCCTTAAGTGGGCAGGGGGTGGTAGGAATCCCACGGTGTAGGAAAAAGTTTATACAATCAAAAAGAATCCTAAGAATAGGAAATTGGAATGTTCGAACTCTCAATCAGGCTGGTAAAATGGAAGAAATTATTTCAGTGTTCAAGAAATATAATATAGATATTTGTGCTCTTAAAGAAACGAGGTTGCTTGGAGTTGATAAAATGAATTTGGAAAATGGTAGGGGAGGGCGGTGATGGTTCGGACATTTTTTAAATAAAATATTTGTAAAAATTCAGGTTTTAGCAGGAGTGTAATTTGGTTTATGTTAAAATGGTGCCACATCATTTGGCTCTTTAGGTTTTTAATAAGAACTTCCTAGCTCTTTTCAGCTTTAAGCTATAGTTAACGAAACACAAGTGACCAAATCGTCCGAACCATCCCTACCAGTGGTGATGGTTCGTACAGTAGGGTGGGATGGTTCGGCCACATGTACTACTCAGCATATTCTGAAAATTATGTGAGTTATATTGCATTAAAACAAACGTTTATTAATTCAAAGCTATTTCATTTTCCTAAAGTACAATATTAAACTTCAGAATCCAAATGAACTACTTGATATCTGATAAAAAATATATATAAATATTTTATAACTGAAATAACCTTCACCAGATTTATTAATAAATGACTTAACCTCTTACTTTCTGCTACAAAACTATGCATAATTAGCCTTTTTTTTTTTCTCTCTCTCTCTCTCTCTCACTCTCACTCTGTGTGTGTGTGTGTGTGTGTGTCTCTCTCTCTCTCTCTCTCTCTCTCTCTCTCGTATTGACTTCACTTTTCACTTTCTAGGCCTTATTTCAGACGGACTAACTTAAGACTCTTAATGCAATTGTAGCCTGTAAATGTGAAACAGAAGTTGTAATACCCCTTCCTTCTTTTAACACTTTGAGGAATAGGTTTAATAAACAAAACTATTAATATATATTCCCTGATAACTATTACGAATGGTGTTTCACTATGTGTTCAAATATAAATGATCAAAAGTAGCGTTATCATTTGATAGGGTCACTACTTGGTAGTAGTGGAGGGATAGTTCGGACTGTCCGAACCATCCCCCTCCTCAAGTGTCCAGATCATCCCGAACCTATGTAATTAATTGACGGGTACTCTTAACTTTCACAGGAGAGAGTTTAACATTCTTTTTTTATAGCAATATGTTCTACATGCAACACAGATTCACCCTGATAATGCACAGTTCGATGCTTGGCATATTCATAAAAGGAGAGCTTACGACATACACTCAAATTATTACATAGGAGATGCACAAAAACATAAAATCTGACCAGCATAAAAAATTGAGGCGTTTCTAGCTTGGAGGTTCCGTGTGGTCAAAGTAAACAAACTCTCCCACTTTCACGCAAGATCACACGGCCCTAGGTCCCATACGTTTTTCAGGGAATGCACTGTCCGAACCATCACCGCCCTCCCCTATGACTTTGTTGGTTTCTGGTAGAAGTGATGGAAATCATTACCAAGGAGTAGGCTTAATGTTAAGTACAGATGCTCGCAAGGCACTGTGTGAGTTTGAGCCAATTAATGAGAGCTTGCTTTAGACTCATTTAAAATCTGACCATGTTAATATCAGTATGGTTGTACTGTAGGGTACGCTCCGACAAATGTGGCTACTGATGAAGTGAAGGATGACTTTTATGAGAAGCTGTAGAATGTAGTGAGCAGAGTCGCAAGAGATGATGTGTTAGTTTGCATTGGTGATTTTAATGTGTTTGTTGTTAGTAGTAGGGTTGGCTTTGAATATTGTATAGGTAAGGAGGGTGTTGGTATAAGAAACGAAAATGGGGTGAGATATGGAAGCTTTTGTTTGGCAAATGACCTTGCGATTTGTGGAACTGTCTTAGAACATAGAAAAATACATAAAACTACTTGGATTTCACCATGTGGTGAATATTGTAACCAGCTTGACTACATTGCAATTAGCAGAAGGCATAGGAGTTGTTTGCAAGATGTTTGCGTCAGGAGGGGGACAGATATAGGTAGTGATATAGGTAGGTGACTCAACACTACATAGTTCATTCACACTCAGACACCCATTAACAAAGTCTAATATCTCTACCTCTGAACTCAGTACAGCCATCTCCATAAATCTAGACCTATCTACGATCAGCGAATGGGGACTAAACAACCTTATCTCATTAAATGCTAGTAAAACTAAATATATGCAATTTACTAATAGACAGGTACTGCCAGATTCGTATATTACCGTCAATGCTACTAACATTCCCATCTCCAAAAGTATTGAATTTCTCGGCGTCTCACTTAACAATGCCCTTAGCTGAACCTTTCATCAATGCTGGGAACGCTACTAATAAAAAAGCAGCGGCGCTCCCATTCCCGTTACTAGTTCGAGAAAGTAGTGGCGTTACTGGTTTCGCTACTTGATACGAAATGTAGCGGCGCTCCCGCTACTTTAAATAAGAAAAAGGAAGACGAAGGAAAGATTAACAAACATCTGTGATACAGCAATACACTATATACTGTTTTCGATAATATTAGTAAGTCTGAGTGGCTATGTTGTGTACCAGTAATGTCAGTATATACTATCTATCTATCTGTCTATAGCCCGACGCCCTAATCCCGCAAAGGGTGGCCGCAGACAAAAAGCCTCCAAGTCGCTCTGTCACCCACCATTTGACTACCCTCCCCCCAACTCACCCCCCTCCCTCATATACCTCTCAACTCCATCCCTCCACCTCATCCTTGGTCTACCTCTCCCTCTCCCTCCCTCCACCTCACCTACATACACCCTCTTAGTCAGTCTTTCATTCTCTATTCTCTCCACATGTCCAAACCACCTCACTGTATTTCTCCTAATCTTCTCAACCACATCCACATCCACCCCACAGCGTTCCTTCACTTCTTCATTCGTCAACCTGTCCCTGCACGTCACTCCACATGCTCATCTCAAGTAACTCATTTCCACTGCTTTCACTCTTGACTTGTTCCCCTCTTGCAAGGTCCATGCCTCGCTTCCATACGTCAGGGTAGGGATCACAATACTATCATGCAGTGACTTCTTAACTTCCATACTCACCTCCCTATTTCTCATCACTGCTTTCAGTGTCCTAACAACCTTCCTTCCCTGCTGTACCCTTTCACGCACTTCATGCCCCAAAGTTCCATCCTTACTCATCACATTACCCAGGTACTTGAATGCCCTCAAATTCCCTATATCCTCACCATCCAACCTCACTGCACACTCTGTGACTTCATTCCTCTCAAACACCATAACTTTACTTTTGTTTACATTAACTTTCAGACTCCTCCTCCTACACACTGTCCCAAATTCATTCACCAAACATTGCAACTCCCATTCATCTTCACTCAACAGTACTGTATCATCAGCAAACAGCAACACAGGAAGCTTCCAAATCTCACCCTCATTCATTAGAGCCACCCCCACATCCACTGCCCTACCTTGCACCTCCTTTACAACCCCATCCATGTATATATTAAACAGCCATGGAGACTTCACACAACCCTGTTTCAGTCCCACATTGAGATCAAAGAACTCACTCAGCTCACCATCCACTCGCACCGTAGCCCTAGCTCCCTGGTACATACTCTTCACAGCACTCAGCAATTTCCCCTCAGCTCCATATATTCTTAATACCTTCCACATACCTTGCCTCTCTATTCTGTCATAAGCTTTCTCCAAGTCCATGAAGGCAGCATACACTTTCCTTCCCTTCTCTAGATACTTCTTCACTAAACATATACTTATATTGGAAAAAAAAATCATATACATGTCGGTGTCACTTTAATGAAGCTTAGAGCCGAAGGTACATGAAAAAGCTATTTACTGTACTGTATAATGTAAAAAATGTTCTTTTACATTGTTACCTAGTATACCTACTGAAAGTAACATACGTAAATAAAATGCAAGAAAATGTGGCCTATCATTGATACATATTATACAGATTTATTATATTTTCAATTTTACCTATTTAAGATATGTTCGAAAACGAAAGTAAAAATGAACTGGGGCTTTCTTTTAAAGGCTATTTATACAATAGCAATGTTTTGTTCCATTACTTTAAACTGAAAGTAACATACTCTTACGAAATAATGAGACTGACGAGGAGAGTGTATGTGAGTGAGGTGGAGGGGGTGAGAGGGAGGGGAGGCCGAGGATGAGATGGAGGGATGGGGTGGAGAGGTATATGAGAGAGGGGGATGTGAGTTGGGAGCAGGGAAGTGAAATGGCGGGGGACAGGGCGACGTGGAGGCGATTTGTTTGTGGCCACCTCGTAAGGGATTGAGGCGTCTGGCAATAGATAGATAGATATATAGAGTTAGAATTAGTCTGAAAGAGAGAGTGGGGGGGGAGAGCGGGAGTTAGAGACGGAGATAGAGGCGTCTGTGTGTGTGTGTGTGTGTGTGTGTGTGTGTGTGTGTGTGTGTGTGTTGCCTAAATCTAGATGACATCCTTATTTATCTTTACATAATTTATATGATCGATAATTAACTAGCAAATTCCTGTCTAATTATTGCACATTACTAATAAATAATAATTAATATACTGTTGATGTAATGTAGAACAAACATCATTAATTGACTGAATTGACGAAATTATTTTTTTCGACATTAATACAGTACAACCGTCGGCATATCTGTATGTACTCACCGATTCCGGACCTGCATTCGTCGCGTGAGTAGCGAGGAGCGCGGTAATGAGTGAGTAAAGCCAAAAAGTAGCGGTGCTCTCACTTCCGCTACTGGCTAAAAAAAGTAATGGCGTTACCACCATTGCTATTAAAATAGTAGCGGTGCTATGTAGAGCCGCTACTAATAGCGGCGCTATTCCCAGCTTTGCCTCTCATGTTAGATCAGTTGCTAAAACAGCCTCAGAGAAACTCAGATTATTTTACAGAGTCCGTAACTTCTTGATTGACGAGCAGTTAGTTATAATTTATAAGAGTCAAGGACGCTCTCAGCTTGAATATTGCTCACCCTTGTGGAATGGATGTGGAGAGGTTTTAAAACAACTGGACAAAATTCAGAACAATGCTGTTAGAATTATTAACAACCTGCCATTACAAATAAACTACCTCCCCTACAAGTAAGAAGGAATGTTGCCTCTCTTGCATTATTTTACAGAAATTTTTATGGCAAATGCTCAGACGAAGTTGCGTCCATGGTGCCACCTCTCCATGCCTTCCCTCGTGCTACACAGGCACCTGGTAGTGCTCATGACTGGAATGTCACTCAGTCATATTGCAGAACTTCTGCATGTAAGAATTCTCTCATTCCCCGAACTGCATCTCTCTGAAACTTGCCTCCCCAGAGTTGTTTCCCTCCAAACTTCAACCCACAGCTGTTCAAGTCTAACTGTTACAGATATTTTATGAAAAGTGGACACCAGTAATCTGGTGTATGGATTTTTTTTATTCATTTCTTTTTCCTTCCTCTGTTCTATTATATATATATATATATATATATATATATATATATATATATATATATATATATATATATATATATATATATATATATATATATATATATATATATAAATTGTGTCAAAGATTAAAATAAAACTTAAGGGAAACGGTAATGGTAATTGTACAGGAGGTGATAAATATGATTTTGATGAGCTGAGAAATAATGAGAACACGAAGGAAAAGTTTCGGTGGGAATGTGGAAACAGGTTTCTAGTCCTGCAGACCTTGGTGGAATCTGAAGACGATGATATTAATAAAATGTGGAGAGAGGTAAATGAGGTTTTGCATGAGAGTCCTAAGGTTACTATTAAGAAAAGGGGAAAAGCGAGAAGGAAAAAGTGGATGTCAGATGAAACATGGAATACAATTCAGAAAAGGAAAGAGGCGAAGTTAAGAAGTGAAGAACATGTTGATGGTCATGTAGTTGAAGTACTTAGAGCAAAGTACTGGAGTTTACATTCTGAAGTAAAAAGACTCGTTAGACGTGATAAGAGGAGGCTGTATGATGAAAAGGCAACACAGACAGAAATTAAGTAAAAATGACGATCAGAGAACGATAGTAACATATCAGGCCATAAAGAAGTTAATTGGGACTGAAAAAAGAGGGAAGGAAATACCTGTACGAGATAGAAATGGTAACCTGATGACTAAAGCTTTGGATATAAAAGAAAGGTTGAAAGAGCACTTTGAATCTGTTCTAAATAGACCAATCCCAGCAGAAGAGGACATTTTGCCAGCCGAGGGAGATTTGCAGACAGAAAAAGGGAATATAACCTTGGAAGAGGAAGCCAAATCTATAAAGGAATTAAAGAATTTTAAGGCCCTAGGAGAGGATGGAATATTTCCTGAAAAGCTTAAGGTGGAAAATGATGAGTTGATGAATGCGCTTTTGAAACTTTGTAATGTGGCTTGGGATAATGGTGGAATTCCAGAGGAGTAGAAAAATGGAGTGATTATAAAAATACCAAAAAGGGGAGCTTTAAGTATGTGTAGAAATTGGAGGGAGAGATCTTTGACACCTGTCGTTGCAAAAGTCTTCCAAAATCTTGATGAACAGAAGAGAGACAGTAATTGATAAAATTTTAAGAGAAGAACAAGCGGAATTTAGAAAGGGTCGAGGTTGCAATGATCAGATTTCTATTGTATGACATTTAATGCAACAAGCTAATGAGATGAAAATGCCACTTAGTATGTGTTTTGTGGATTTTGAAAAGGCGTTTGATAGTGTTTCACGTGGAGCTATTTTGAAAACTATGAGATTCTATGGTGTAACAGAAATGTTTGTAAATATTATTAGAAGCTTGCATGAAGTTACTTTTTGTAAGGTAATGGTGGGTGGTTCTTTGAGTGATCCATTTGAAGTTAGGTCAGGAGTGATTGAAGGAGGAGTTTTTTGACCTTTGCTGTTTGTTTTGGTTATGGATTATGTTATGAGAAAGGTTGTAAGGAGAACAGGTGCAGGAATTAACTGGAAAGAAAAGAAGAGGCTGATGGATTTGGACTATGCTAATGATATTGTACTGATTTGCGGAATTATTTACGAGATGCGGAAGGTGCTTGATTGTCTGGTGGAGGAAGGAGAAAAAGTGGGATTGGTAATAAATTGTGGAAAGTCTGAAATTATTAATATGAACGTGGAGAACCAAATCGATTGTGTAATTGGGAATAATGTGGTGAAGACTAGAAAATTTTAAAAATCTGGGAACGATTGTATTATCTAATGGATCAGTAAACAATGAAATTCAGGAGAGGATTAGACAGGCTTGGCCAGCTGTTGGAATGTTGAAATCTGTTTGGAATAATAATATGCTTTCGGTACATACTAAAGTAAAAATTTACAAGTCCATGGTTAGATCAATTTTAATTTATGGGCATGAGTCATGGTACAGTACAATTGCAACAGATCAGAAGTATTAGGATTTGAGAATAAAATACTGAGAAGGATTCTTGGGGTAAAGTGGCAAGACATTGTTACAAATGAAAGAGTAAGGGATGTTACGAGAGTGGAACTGGTTGATGAATATGTGAGACTGTCTCGCTGGAAATGGCTGGGGCACATATATAGAAAAGAAGGCAGAGAAACAGAGGATGTGCCAGAGTGGACTGCTAGAGGAAGAAGAGGCAGAGGTAGGCCAAGGGAAACGTGGTTGAGGAGAGTGAAAAGAGAAGCAGGAGAGGAATGTTGGTGTGGCCTGAAGGAGGTGGCAAGAGACAAATATTGATGGAGAGAATTCATCGAGGCCCTATGCATCCCGTGGGGTGCCACAGAAAATGACTGATTGATATATACAGTATATATATACAGTATATATACAGTATATATATATATATATATATATATATATATATATATATATATATATATATATATATATATATATATATATGTATATATATATATATATATATATATATATATATATATATATATATATATATATATATATATATATATTCATCATCCAATCCTAAGTTGCCCCATGAGGAACCTAGGAGCCTTCGGCTAGGCAAGTTGGTCCTGGCATTAAAGATGAGTGACCAGCCTCACTAATCCTGAGTGGAATTACGTGAGCAATAAACCCCAACCATCCCTTGGATATAAACCTTCACGGGCTCAGTCCGATTGAAGTGCCGTAATTACCCACTAAACTACCAGGAGCCAAAATTTGGTTATATGGTTACCTACCACCCAGCGTAGTAAATTGTTTCCTGGTGTGCAGGAAACCATTAGGCTTGTCACTCAGTGTAGAGTCACCCACAGGCAGAAAGAAGAGGAAAGAATGAAGAAAAGAAAGAGAAGAGGAAGTGTAAAATCATTGTGCAGAAGGACGAGGAAAGAATGAAGAAAAAAAGACAGAAGAGGAAAGAAGAAAGAAAGGAAAGGGCAGACACCCAAAGCAGCACAACGTCGAGTAAGTGGATGATGGGCACCTGCCATATATATATATATATATATATATATATATATATATATATATATATATATGTGTGTGTGTGTGTGTGTGTGTGTGCGTGTGTATGTGTGTGTGTGTGTGTGTACATATATCTCGTCTCATCAGCCGTTTGAGTGTCCACTGCAGGACCGGCCTATCCCTACCGAAATGGGGACGATACAGCCAATGTATCTCTACCAAGTGACTAAGACTGTCTAGTAGAGATTGTATGTAGGGTGAGAAGTGCTTGTAAGTGTGTCTATGGTGTTGGAGTGGCTTTGAAAGTGTGTGTAGTCTGTTAACCAAGTGTAATCGGCCCGCACAAGCCGAGTGGGTGCAAGCGTACTTTACAGTATGCGACACTGGTTCATCCACAGCACCCCTTATGTCCGTCAATGCAGTACGTGGCCGGAAGGACGCTCCCAAATTTCATTACCCTGCCGGGGCGCGAACCCTCGTTCTTCAGTGTACGAAAACGCACACTTTACCACTATGCCACAAAGGCTCCATATATATATATATATATAGAGTTATATATAGATGTATATATATATATATATATATATATACAGAGAGAGAGAGAGAGAGAGAGAGAGAGAGAGAGGTATGGAGGGGAGGACGGTGTGTCTCTCGATGTCTCCTAGTTTAACCCATTATTGGCCAGAGTTCCTGTGCGAAGGATTTTGTTGGACGGGTACTAGGCGTAGTGCCCTCCGCGTATCGGCTCATAGTCACGACGCTCAAAGTCCCTATCTCGGAGTTCCCTTTATCATTACATTTTTAAAATGCCCAGTTCCATCCATTTTAGAGGACACTAGGCGCCAGTTGGTTAAGCGATTTCAGTTTTCTTTACAATAATCTTAATTCTAATGTGCGGAGATGGAGTAAGAGAGCCTGAGGACGAAAATTGTGGGTCGGTCAAGGAAGCGAGATGTGAAAGTGAAGTCTGAAAGTTAATAAATGGTATAATGCTCTGGGTTAAACAATGAAAGGCACTTATAAACAAGAACAATCCCATAATCGCAAAACTCCACCAAGGCTGAACAATCCCTCATTTGTCAACACCCCTGTGTGTGGCAGATCTTATGAAGATGTTATCTTGTAAGTTTTGTGGAAGCACTGTAGGCATTTTTTATCTAGTTAGATGCAAGAATGTTGAAATTGCCATTACTCTGCAATAACAAAGAAGCCTTTAAAAAATTCCTGGATCCGGATGATGATCCGGATCACCACCAAAACGTAATGGATTGTTGCTTGGGTCATACTCTACCCTTTTTTTTTTTAATTTAAGCAGAATCCGTCCATAACTTTTGAGTAATTGTGCTAACAAACAGACAAACAAACCAGCGCCGGGAAAAACATATCCTCCTTGGCAGAGGTAATAATGGGATGAGCGGGTGGCAAGAATAAAGATACGCTGGACACCAAACAAAATTACTAATGTAATGAGAGATGCTTAATTGCAGAACTTCGACTTACATCGCTTTATTACCCCCGCCAAAGAGGTTTTGTTTTTGCCAGCATTGATTTAGTTCTTTGTTTGTCTCTTAACTGGAATACTAAAATTATAAATGGATTTTGCTGAAACATTTTTGAGGGGTAGAGTACAGCCAAGGAACAATATCTATCTATCTGTCTATCTATCTATTTATCTATCCATCCATCCATCTGTCTATCTATCTATTTATCTATCTATCTACATAGATAGATAGATTGATAGATATTATAATGTAACTTAAAGGCGTTTTGACTAAGCTATGAGGGATGTGGAGTCTATATCAGGAATTCTAATACTTCAACACGATCTTAATCATACTAAGGGACTAAATCTCTTTTTTGAGTCTAGAAAAATAAATGAAACTCTATCGCACGTCTTGGGAAGGGCTGATAATCTTAGTGTGACATTTTATACTAAGTTAATGAAGGCAAGGATTAGGGAAGAAAGTAGGCGACTGTGATGAAACACACACACACACACCTTCTCCTCTTAACAGAGACTCAGCAGTCTTAGGCAACTGACAGCAAACCCTTTTCTGTTTCCCCCTACTTTCTCTATACTCATTTCAAAGCCGAATGTGGCTGTTGTGTATATGTGCACAACGACCTATCTTGCTCCCGTGTTCCTGAACTTGATTCTTCTGAAGTCTCTGCTCGTGGATTCGGCTTTCCTGTCATTCTCTGACAATACATATCTGCACTGTTTACTTATCTCCTAATTCTACTATCAAAAACTCTTCGATTATCCTACTTCTACGATGGAACACATACTATCCATGTCTCCTTTCTCCGAAATTTCTATTCTAGGAGATTTCAATGTTCACCACCACCTTTGGCTCTCCTCTCCTCTCACTGATACACCTGGTAAAACAAGCCTACACCTTTTCTATCCTTAATGAACTAGAGCACTTGTACAGCACCTTACCTGTATCCCTGACCTCCTTGGAGAGAGCTCCAACATACCTGACCTCTTCCTTACAAATAATCCTTCTGCTTACACTGTTAATCTTTTCTCTCTGTTGGGCTCCTCCAATCATAACCTTATTACCTCAACCTGTCCTATCGCTCCGGTACAGCCTGTGGACCCTCCAAGGAAATGTCATCCGTGGCACTTTGGAGCTGAGGATTGCAGGCCCTCAGGCAGTACTTCTTTGATCTTCCCTGGAATGATTATTGCTTCCACGGTCGGAAGCCATCTGAGTGTGCCTTGCGCATTACGGAGGTTATTCTCTCGGGCATGGAAGCATACATTCCTTTCTCATATCCTTTGATTAATGCAAGAAAGCCTTGGTTTAATCACGCTTGTTATAATGATGTCCGCAACAAGGAGAGGGTCTATAAAATGTACCGGAGCCAACCCACCCCTGAATCATATCTTTTTTATGTTTCTGCCCGGAAGCATGCTAAGTCTGTTCTTTCCTCTGCTAAAAATAATTTCATCTGTACTAAATGCTTGAACTCTCCAACTCGAATTTTTCCCACTCCTCCTGGCACCTTGCCAAAAACCTTTCTAACAACTTTACCTCATCATCCTTCCCTCCTCTTTTCTACTCTGATGCCTTTGTAGCTATTTCTTCTACTGATAAAGCAGATCTCTTCACTCAGACTTTCTCCTCTAATTCCACCTTAGACGATTCCGGAGCTGTTCCTCCACCACTTCCCCCATGGGATTTTCTCATGGCTGACATTAAAATTTCTTCACCTGATGTATTTTCTGCCATCACTGGCCTCAGTACTAACAAGGCACATGGGTCTGATGGAGTCCCTCCAGTTTTCCTCAAGAACTGTGCTTCTGTGCGTACACCCTGCTTAGTTAAACTCTTTCGCTTTTGTCTTTCAACTTGTACTTTTTCATCTTGCTGGAAGTTTGACCTCATTCAACCAATACCATAGAAGCGTGACCATTCCCAACTCTCTAACTATTGTTCAATTGTTTTAATATCCTGTGACTCAAAAGTTTTCGAGTCTATTCTTTACAGAAAAATTTTAAAGCCTCTTTCCTATCACAACCTTCATTCTAACTGTCAGTATGGGTTCCGTCAGGGACGCTCCACTGGCGATCTTCCCACCTACTTTTCAGACTCCCGGTCATCCTCCTTTTGGGACTGACAAAAGCTTTGCCATTGCACTTCACATCTCAAAGGCTTTCGATCGAGTCAGGCATAAATCTTTAATTTCCAAACTGCCCTCTTATGGTTTCTATCCTTCTATCTGTGCCTTCATCAATAACTTCCCTTCTGGTCGTTCTATAGCTACTGTTGTAGACGGCCATCGTTCTTCTAGACCTATCAACAGTGGTGTTCCTCAGGGCTCTGTCCTATCACCAACTCTCTTTCTTTTATTTATCAATGATCTTCTAAGCTGTACATCTAACGCTATCCAGTCATACACTGATGATTCCGCCCTTCACTTATCGATTCAGTTTCCGCAACGTCCATCTCAGCAGTTACTTCAATAAACAAGGGTGTAACATACAATACATCAATGTCATTTAAGCAACACATCACAAACATTAAAAATTAAATAACACCATGACTCAATGCCTTGAGGTCACTTGCCCATACAACATTCGGACACAACAAAAAAACCACCACCACAGTATACAAACAATACATACGTTCAGTGATGAATTATGCAAGCCCTGCCTGGGCTTCTAACCTCACCAAAACACACTACAACACTCTACAGACCATACAGAACAAGGCCCTAAAAATCATCACAGGCTGCACAGCTACTACACCCACAGACCACCTACATCAAGAAACCAAAGTCCTCAAAGTCAAGGATCATCTAGACATGAGAGGCACCCATTTTCCTGCTGCAGCCTCCACAAACCCACAACATCCACTACAGTACATGGCAGCACATCCACCCACACCAAGGAACATCAAAACAACACCCAGCACACGATACCATACACAAATACTGTCATCTCTCCCCCCTCGCGCACCTCAGACCAGCTTCCAGAAGCATATCCACACTCAAAACACTAGCCGCTCCATTCAGTCACTTAAAGACAACACACAGCTGCATGCACGGCCTCCTGACATCCAACCTTCTGAATCCTATCTTCCTCGTGAGGACAGGGTCCACCTGGCCAGGCTGAGATGTGGGCACCATCCAGCCCTCTTAAGCTACCAGAAGAGGCTGGATGACTCCGTCGCTGATGACTGTCCAGGATGCAACACAGCACCCCATACTATTAAGCACATTATGGAAGACTGCATTGCACACAATCACCTACGCGGTGGATCAATCGGTAGAGAGGTGGCCTGCAGTCCTGACGGACCCAGGTTCGAATCCCGGCTGGGGCAGGGATCAGTTTAAGGATTTGAATTTCATTAAATCAGGCTTTACTGATCAACCAGAAGACCCGCCGACATGTCGTAAAAATACCCCCGCTAATACCAATACACCAGTCCTGCATGAGACAGCCCTAGCATGTATTCAATATGGACTGTGGGTGTTAGCGCCGAAGTGGTGACATGTAGAGGTGTATGGTATGTAGGAGGACTGCTGGGCCTTGATAGCAGGCTGTGAAGCCTATGCCCTGAGTCGGACACATAAAAAAAAAAAAAAAAAAAAAAACATACACTCTTTGAGAGCTCTGTGGGAAAGCCCGGTCTCGGCCATGGCCTTCCTAAGGGGCTTGGGGCTGTTCGGCCAGACTTTCTAGGGAACAACTACTACTACTACTACTACTGCAAGGGATGAGGCTATGGCACACCTAATGTCTGACTTGGCTCGTATCTCTGACTAGGGTAAAAATAATCTTGTTGTTTTTAATGCATCAAAGTGTCAGTTTTGGCACCTATCAACCAGTCAAAATCTTCCACGGGAGTACCCACTAATGTCTAATAATATCCAGCTCAATCCTGGTCATCTTGAACATGCTTGGGGTTTCATTCACTCGGAATTTATCTTGGAAGGATCATATTGCATCTCTTGTAAAACCTACTTCCAAGAAATTAGGTGTGCTAAGCCGACTCCATGCCTTCTTTACCCCTGCACGGTTGTTGACTTTATACACCGGTTTTATTCGCCCCTGTTTAGAGTACAATTCTCATGTGTGAGGAGGCTCCCCAGATACAGCTCTTCTCAACAGGGTGGAGTCAAAGGCTTTTTGTCTCATCAACTCTCCTCTTCTTACTGGCTCCCTTCAACCTCTGTCTCTTCGCTGCACTGTTGCCTCTTTATCTCTTTTCTATCACTATTTCAATGGTCACTGCTCCTCTGAACTGTCTGGTTGCATCACTCCACCTCTACGACGAGTGCATAGCACTCGTCTGGCAACAAACTCTCATCCCTTTTCTGTCCAACTCTCTAATGCAAGATTTAACCGCTACTCCCAGTCCTTCATTGATGCAACAGGTCAACTCTAGAACTGTCTCCCTCTGTCTGTATTTTCTACTTCCTATGATCTCCAGTCTTTCAAATGCAGTGTGTCTAGGCATCTCGAAATGAACGGATCTTGAATTTGGATCCCTTTTGTATTGTTTTTTTTTTTTCTTGGAAGGAACTGTTTTTGCCGGCTCAGCCTTTGGTCTCTTCTTCCTCGCATAAAATCTCTCTCTCTCTCTCTCTCTCTCTATGTATATATATATATATATATATATATATATATATATATATATATATATATATATATATACCACATAGTCCATCAATGGTTTATCCACAACCATTCCATGCTCGTGTCTCATCCATGTATTCTTATATATATATATATATATATATATATATATATATATATATATATATATATATATATATTTATAAGAATACATGGATGAGGCAGGAGCATGGAATGGATGTGGATAAAGCATTGATGGACTATGTGGTTGTGTCTAGAAATGTAATAGGAAGATTGTTGGATGTGAGAGTTCTGAGAGGGGAGGGTAGAGGTATGTCTGACTACTACCTGGTGGAGGGAAAGTTAAGAGTAGGTAAGAGATGGGTAAGAGCTAGGAGGGTTAGGTTTGGCAGGGAGGTTTTGAAAGTGAGAGGGTTGGATAAAAGAGAGAAAATGATAAAGTATCTGGAGAAATTGAAAGATGAGTGGAACTCAGTGAAAGATCAGAAAATGGCAGTGTGGAGAAGGAATGGCAGTTGTTTAAGAGTGCTGTGGTGGGGCATGCAGAAGAGGTGTGTGGTGTGAGACATGTGGGTGGTGGTGTAAGAAAAGGAAGTGGATGGTGGTGTGAGGAAGTAAGTATGGCTGTGGCTGAGAAGAGACGTGTATATGAAGTGTGGCTGCAGAGGGAGGATGAGGTGTCATATGAGAGGTCTAAGGAAAAGAGGAATAGGGCGAGAAGGGCTGTGCGTGATGCTAAAGCAACAGATGAGAGGTGGGGTAGGCGGCTGACTGAGAATTTTGAACAGAATAAGAAAATGTTCTGGAAGGAGGTTAAAAGGGTGCGAAAGGGAGAGTCTGGGAAGGAAGAGCAAGTAAAAGCAGAGGATGGAAGGATGTTAATTGAGATGGATGCAGTAAGGAAGAGATGGGCAGAGTATTTTGAAAGACTGTTAAATGTAGAGGAGGAAAGGGTGGCTGAGATTGTGGCGGATGGAAGGATGCAAGGAATAAATGTGTTGGGAGAGTTGAATGATTCTTTGATCACGAAGGAGGAAGTGCAGAAGGCAGTAAAGGAGATGAAAACAGGGAAAGCTGCAGGTATGGATGGGTATGCTGTGGAATGCCTGAAGGGTGATGGAGTGACTATTGTTGACTGGTTAGTAAGACTGCTGAATGTGTACTTTGTGAAAGGTATGGTGCCAATTGACTGGGCCAGTGCTTGTGTGGTCCCGTTGTATAAAGACAAGGGTGATAAGTATGAATGTACTAGCTTTAGGGGTATAAGTCTGTTGAGTGTTGTAGGTAAGGTGTATGGTAGAGTGTTAATTATGAGAGTTAGAGAGGGTACAGAAGGAGTGATTGGTGATGAGCAGTGTGGCTGTAGGAGAGGGAGGGGATGCGTGGATCAGGTGTTCGCTGTGAGACAACTGTGTAAAAAGTATTTAGCGAAATGCAAGGATGTGTTTTGGGCATTCATGGATTTAGAGAAAGCGTATGATAGAATTGATAGGGAGGCTTTGTGGACTGTTTTAAGACTGTATGGACTTGATGGTAGGTTACTAAAAGGGGTGAAAAGGTTTTAAGTAAATAGTAGAGCGCGTGTAAGAGTGGGAAATGCTGTGACTGATTGGTTTCCCATGAGAGTGGGGCTGTGATTGGGATGTGTGATGTCGCCTTGGTTGTCTAATATTTATATGAATGGTGTTGTAAGGGAGGTGCATGCAAGAGTGTTAGGTGGAGGTCTGAGTCTGGTGAATGTTGATGGTGGAGAGTGGAATCTGAAGCAGCTGCTGTTTGCAGATGATACTGCACTGGTGGCTAATTCAGAGAAGAGATTGAGACAGTTGGTAGAGGAGTTTGGAAAGGTGTGTGAAAGGAGGAAATTGAAAGTAAATGAAAATAAGAATAAAGCGATGAAGAGTACGAGGTTGGTAGATGGTTGGAGGATTAATATAATTCTGAATGGTGAGTTGCTTGAGGAGGTAAAGTGTTTTAATTATTCAGGGTCACATGTTGCTGTGGATGGAAGAATAGATGCAGAAGTGAAGTTTAGAATGAATGAAGTAGGAAAGGTGCTGGGAGGATTGAAAAAAGTGTTTAGATGTCGTTCGCTTAGAATGGATGTAAAGAGAAGGCTGTATGAGGGTGTTGTGTTACCAACTGCGTTATATGGGGCTGAAACATGGAATATGAGTGTAGCAGAGAGGAAAAGTTTGAATGTAATGGAGATGAGGTGCCTGAGGAGTATGTGTGGAGCGACGCATATTGATCGAGTGCGAAATGATGAAGTGCAAAGGAAAACTGGAGTTGTTCGGGAGATGGCTGATAGAGTTGAGCAGAGGGTGTTGCAATGGTTTGGGCATATGGAGAGAATGGATAATGAGCGAATGGTTAAAAAGATAACTAGATCTGATGTGAGAAGTGTAAGGCTGAGAGGGAGACCACGAATAGGATGGATGGACAGTGTGAAGAGAGCGCTGGATGCGAGAGGGATGTCTGTTGAGCAAGGAAGAGTGACTGTGCGTGACAGATATAAATGGAGAGAAATTGTGAATGAATAAATGATGACGCAGCCCTGAGGGGATATTCTCCCGCATTTGGTCTGATCAGCTGATCAGGTCAGGTGAGGGTAAGGGGATGGGTCTATTATGATGTGGCAGGGGTAAACCAGCTCTGCTGTCGGGCCCTGCTGCGGATGTCATTGATTGCACTGCGCAGTTGACCCTTGTGCGGTGTGGTGCGGTGAGGAGCTGTCCCTTCTCTCCTTTGGGGCTAAGATTCGAATGAATATGTTTGAATGGATGAGTAAATGGGAAGTGTGTCGTCCTGTCTCGGCTACCTCCCTTTCCTTGGGGGAAGCAGCCTAAGTATACTTTATGTATATATATATATATATATATATATATATATATATATTTAAAATGTAAGTTAACGGCGTTTTGATTAAGCTATGAGGGATGTGGAGGATATATCAGGAATTCTAATACTTCAACACGATCTTAATCATACTAAGGGACTAAATCTGCTTTTTGAGTCTAGAAAAATTAATGAAATCCTACCGGACATCTTGGGAAGGACTGATAATCTTAGTGTGACAGTTTATACTAAGTTAATGAAGGCAAAGATTAGGGAGGAAAGTAGGCGACTGTGATGAAACACACACACACACACACACACACACACACACACACACACACACACACACACACACACACCAAATGATGCAATACTTCAGCCACACTTTCAGCAAGTGCAGGTATGATGAAAGGTAATAAGGCGACATCTAAAATGAACGGAGAGGAGGAAGGCAAGGCCCTTGAATGTTGACTGGGTGGTAAACAAAATTACTGAGGTAGGGAGAAGGGCTTAATGGAGACACTCCGAAGCGAAATGAGTGGGGGAGACGAATTAGAATACACAGCCAGTAATGATGGCGGGGAAGAAGAGATACCTCGTGTATTCACAGAAGTGGTTCCCTTAACTGATTTGTCAGTTACTGGAATGTAATTCTAAAATAGCATGTATAAAAGTGTGACATTCTGCTGCACACTTGGTTGATAGCTAAATTATATGACAGAGATACAATCGGCTTGTTATGGTTTTAGTGGTATGCAGTCATTCTGATACTGCTGCAATACACATAAAGTACATTTGCGTCAAAATAAAAACCTGTTGATTTCCTGAGATATTTTCCTCAATCCCTTTGTGTGTAGCTGTCTATGGATGAGATATAGCAGAATCTAAACCACCATTGGTTGTGCTCCTTTCCATACACAAAATATTTGCTAAACATCATGCCGTTTGATATTAACTCCTTCTATCTGTAGACGATTTTTTTTTTTTTTTTTTAGCACTTCAAATCTCATAATGAATGTTACTCTGCTTCAGAGGGATTTTCCAAAATGGAAGAGTTAGATATAGCCTTCACCAAAACCTTTACTGCAAGACATCCTTCCCGATATACAAAATCGCTTGGTTGTTCCAATAATTATGTAGAAACTGCATCATTTTATATTACCTTGGTTATTGTTTTAAGTCCTCTCCTTCTGCAGCACTGGCCCCCAAATCCCAGCTTCTTAACGCTATACAGTATATAATAATGGGTGCATTCACGATCTCCCCCAAATTGTCAATCTTCACCTGATAACCTTATCTGAAAAGTAAAAACGCTGTCAACCAAAATACTGTTTTTTATGTGTTTACCACATTGTTCAAAAGTCTAATTTTGATTTTATGAACATGCTGAGGAGCGGGATTTGCTAGTTAGTTAGTGTTGGAGTATGCCCGACGATTCTCGAATTTTTCGTGACGTATCAGAGTTGCCAGTTAGGCTGCTTTATGTGAGCATAGGTATTTTGTAAAGTTATATATTCAATATTGTTCTCTTATTCTTTATAATGTTTTATTTATGTGATTGTCGGATTATGTAATTTTATCTCACTCTGTATGCTATTTTAGTTATACAATGGAAGAAAACTCTGGCCTGTTTTGGATGCCTCTGAATTGGTAACTGTTGCCCATCGAGAGTGTACTAAATGATTCGAGTATAATATGAGCTTATATAAGGATGAGGAAGAAACTACAGTAATTTCAGTCAGTTTCAGGTCAGTTTGAGTGTAGTTCAGTGTCAGTACAGTACAGTTGGTGAAGATTGTATAACTCTGGTACTTGTGAAAACAGTGAAGTTGACAAGTATTAAGTGTAACTGCAGTTAGTGAAGATTATATATCTCCAGAATTTGTGAAAACAGTGAAGTGTAGTTGACAAGCATTAAGTGTAATTATCTAGTGAATAAAGATAGTGCACTTAAGCCAGTGTTTATTTATACTGCCTGTGTTGCTCCGTTTTGTTGTACACCTAAAGGCTGCCTCTAGGAAGAACAGCTCACTGGGGAATGTCCTTCCTATACTGTACTACTGCTGTTAAGCTTGTGGGAATGTGGGACGGGGACGTAACAGTGGTGTCAGGCGTGTGCATCATTAGGTGTCGCAGTGAGTCTAACCTTCGACATGGAGGTAGAGGCTGCACAAACACGAGGCCAAGTAAGGCAAGAAGAGGCATCACTGGCTGCACTTATGAAGCTACTGAAAGCACGAAGTGTACAACTTCAAACAGAATGAAGAAGAGAAAGAATCAAAGAACAATTACAGGCACAGAATGAAGGACAGAAAGAACTCAAAGAACAATTACAGGCACAGCATGAAGGACAGAATGAACTCAAATAACAATTACAGGCATAGAATAAGGAACAAACAGAACTCAAAGGATAAGTAAAGGCACAAAATAAATAAAACAAAGAATAATTGCAAGCACAGAAGGAACAGCTTCAGGAGGCATTACAGGAGCAACAGAGGGAATTACAATGCAAGGAAGATGCAAGGACAGCTAGATGCTTTTGTGCAGGAAATGAAGGAAGAACAATTGAAGGAGAAAGTGCATCTACGAGGTAGGCAATAATGTGACTGAGTGCAAACAGCATGTTCACAACCCGCTGAAGACCAGTAGTGATGGAGTGCAGACAGCATGTAGATAACCAGCTAAAGGATGTAGTTGACCATGTAAAGATAATTTAGTGAGAAAATTGAGGCTGTAGAGAAATATTGCACTGCTGAGCTTCAGTCTAATGTACAGGGAGCATATGAAAAGAATGGGCAGTGTATGGTGAATTTTGACAAGGAGGGAGGAACATAATGTCTCCTGTGGTCTGTGTTAATCTAATCTCACACTCCGCTTTTATCAAGGTTTAATATGTATGCATTCCTGCACTTACACAGACGAAACTGGCTGAGGGTACAGTACATTCCCGCTGATCTAACAATGGTTGTTTTTTATGTTAAATTATCTCGATCCTCCTGCAACAACCTGTCCTAATTATGACAGTATTAATGGTACTAGGATTAACCTGTTCAGGCTAGTATAGTATCTCAGCTGGATAAAAGCATGTTCTCTTTCATGGAATACAGTACCAGATAAGAGTCGACCAGTAAAGATAGAAACCAAATTAGTTTTTCACGGAAAAGACAGGTTCTGGAGAAGCATACCTTCGTGTAGAGGCCCTGATATAACTGGGCTGTGGAGTTGCCCGTTATTCAAGCGTCCATCAGCTCCCCCTCCCATCCCCCGAAAGGGGAGTGGTGGACAGCATTAGAAGGACAGCTTAAGTCTGCAGTCCACTGGGTTCATATTTCAGATGAATCTTGGGATATAACAGCAATAACTTCTACTATTACACCAAAGATCAGGAACAGACAGTGCATCATCTCCATCTGTGGTTCCTTTTGCAAAAACATATGTTAGTTACGACAGGAAGGTGATCATAAGTTTGTCTGTAAAGGTGAGCACTTTGCCCGCAAATGCACTCTCCACATCGAGAGCTTTTACACTGAAGAGTGATGATTCATCTTACGGCCAGAGAGAGAGAGAGAGAGAGAGAGAAGACCTATTGGTTCTTCACTCAATAAGTATTCGTAAGAAGGTACTGTGGGGTGAGAGACTGGTAACTACCAAAGTCTCAGAGCAATATCACATCACAGTAAAATAAATTATTTAAATAATACATGCCGCATGGAGAACATTTCAGTTCGTCTGGACATAACAGATACAAGTGAAGTCATAGACAGATTGACCTGGCTCCGCAAACTTTGTTACCTCACCCTCAAGAGCTGTACCTGGACCCGAGTCTTTTAAGAAAATAATCCTGCAATCATTTCCACGTCGTAACTCATAATTGTGCTGGAGGGAAGACTAGTAACGCCGGAAAACTCTGCACTCTTTTTTCCTTTGTTCGTTCTCCAGAAAACATATAATTTACAGTAATTTCCTTTCCTAATGAAAGAAAAGGATTCGGCAGCCGAATGCTAATTGCCCGCCAGAATATGCTGTTGGCCAAGTCCAAGATACTTGCCATATCTTGAGACCTTGAAGATTTAATGTTGATAAATGAGGCCGTTCTTGAGATATAGTGGTGCTAAAGGCAGGCGAAAAAAACTAGTTGACCTTTGTCAGCCATTTTGGTGACCCTGACCTTGACCCCGAGTCCCCATTTTCGAACTCGTCCAAGATTTTGGCAATATCTGAAGGTTTCATGTTGATAGCTCAAGCCGTTCATAAGATATAATAGAAACACACACACACGCACACACACACGCACACACACACACACACACACACACACACACACACACACACACTTGAGGTCAAAAACATTATCGCTCTGCCTTGTCAAGGCGGGCGATAATTAACAATTGTTTTTCTGGAACTGAAAACACTGGAAGAAACTGCACCCTCCTTTCCTTGTCCTTCTAGCACAAACAAATCAGAGTTAGTACTGTGAATTAATTGTAAGAACGTTTGTGAATCTTGTCCATGGAAAAAGTCATGCCTATCGTGTTAAAGGTCGTGAACTGATTGAGAAAATTGTAGGTCAAAATGATCCAATCAGCGAGGTAATGTTGATTACCCGCTCAAACCAGATTCACTGTTATGGGATGAGATTTGTAATACTCTGACTTTTATAACTTACTCTTGGATGAATTTGCTGGTAAGAGATAAGCTGTAATAGTAAGACTGACCTCGGCAAAAGATTAAAAACCAGTAACTGGAAGGTGTTTCTAACTTATTGTTCCTGGTACAGAAAAATATTATTCAGTTCAGAACAGTCTTTTGGAGAAAAAGTTGATAAAACTATAACTAACACACCCAATTTTAAAAATCTCCAGTAAGTCAAATGAAATCGTTTGAAGATAGAAAAAAATGAAATACAAGTAAAAAGATCATCGACGGGCTAAAGGGAACAAATAACAACGTTGACCACGCCCAAGCAATGGGTCGAGCTCTTCAGCTTTTGTTAAAAACATTATGATATTATTGTTCCTGTTTTTATTTATTACCGTATCGCCCTCCTTATGAAGGCAGAGCGATAACGTTTTTGCCCGCCTGTGTGTGTGTGTGTGTGTGTGTGTGTGTGTGTGTGTGTGTGTGTGTGTGTGTGTGTGTGTGTGTGTGTGTGTATTCTTACCTAATTGTTCTTACTTAATTGTATCTTTACAGGAATGAGTCAAGCTCATACTGTCCCGTGTCTTAGACCATTTTTATCGTACATATCCTTGAATTTAGGAATTGTTTTGGCACACACTATTTCATTTGGTAGTGCATTCCACTGATCAATTGCCCTATTTGGGAAACTAAATTTCCTTACGTCTTTATCGCCTCTCTTTCTTTGCAGTTTTGCAGTGACCTCTTCGTGATGCTTCCCCATAGGTTGTGTAATCATTTATGTCTACTTTCTCCTTCCTTGATATGCATTTGTATAACGTAATCATGTCTCCTCTTTTCCTTCTCTCCTGTAGTGTAGGTAGATTCAGTTTTTCTAGTCTTTCTTCGTAGCTTTGATCCCTTAAGCTTGGTACCCATCTTGTAGCGGCCCTTGAACTTTTTCAATCTTATCTATGTATTTTTGAGATGAGGACTCCAGACTACTGACACATACTCCAGGGTTGGTCTGATGAATAATGTTATTATCTTTCTTAGCATGTCTTCATTTATGTATGTGATATCTATTCTCATTTTTGCAAGCAGTGTATACATGTTCCGTACCTTCTCACTGATGTGGTCAACCGGAGATAATTTGTTATTGATAATCATACCTAGGTCCTTCTATTTTTCTGATGTGTGTAGGGTTTTGCTTCCTAACTTATAACACCAATCAGGTCTATTTCCAAACTTGAGTACATGACACTTGTCCACATTGAATTCCATTTGCCATGTATTGCTCCATTCATGAAGTTTATTTAATTCTTCATGTAGCTCTTTACATGAGTCTGTTAGTAATTCTCCTTTGTATTTTTGCATCATCAGCAAACATATTTAGATAGCTTTCATTTCCAGTGTTACTGTCTATATCATTTATATACATTAAAATCATAATTGGTGCCAGCACTGAGCCCTGTGAAACTCTGCTAGTCACTTCTCTCCTGATGAGTAATTTCCCCTTACTACTGTTCTCATTTCCCTTTTTTTGGAAAATCTTTGCATCCAACAATGCAGTTTGCCTTGGGTTCCTCCTTGATGGTACCGTACAGTTTCCATAAAAGTCTTTGGTGCGGTACTCTGTCAAATGCTTTCTTGAAAACTAAATAGATTCTGTCCACCCATTCTTCTTTCTGTAATGTTTCTGTTACACTATCATAGTAGCTCAACAAATTGGTAACACATGATTTTCCCTTTCTGAAACCAAACTGTCTTTCTGTTATCATATTGTGTTCCTCTAGATGATTTACCCAAACTTTTCTTATCAGCTTTTCTAATACCTTGCTTACAACACTGGTTAGTGGTACTGGTCGGTAACTGAGTGGATTTTCTCTATTCCCTTTCTTGAATATGGGAACAAAGTTTGCTTTCCTCTAAATATCAGGTAGTTTACCTTGTCCCAAGGATTCATTGAAAATTAAAAATAATGGTTTACTTAACCCTTTTGCACATTCATGTAGCACCCAACATGAAATTTCATCAGGGCCATTTGCTTTTCCTTTGTCTAATTTACTTAGCTCTTCCTGTATTTCTTTTTCTGATATTTGTATATCTGGTAGTATGTGTGGGCATGCATGTTCTGTATAATCCCTCTCAAAATATTTTCTTCTGTAAAAACTGATTGGAAATTCTTATGTAGTGTTTCACAAATATCCTTCTCTTGTGTGTAGGTGATTCCCTCATCTGTAATTGATTGTATTTTATCTTTTACTTTGGTTTTGCTTAGGATGTAGCTGTATAATAGCTTCTGTTGATCACGACCTTTATTTACGATGTCGTCCTCAAACTGTTTTTGGGCTTCCCTCCTTATTCTTGTATAATCGTTTCTTGCCTGTTTATAGTTGTTACATGCCCTTTCACTATTGTGTCTTCTGTATCTATTACACAACAAATCCCTTTTCTCTTTTGATTTTTTTACATTCTGTATTAAACCATTTCTTTATTTTCTTTTCTGCTTCTTTGTGCTGTGGTATGTACTTCTGGACTCCTATTTCATAAAGCACACAGAATTTTCAATATATAACCTTTAAATCTTGTCCTCTAAGCTCTTTTTCCTAATCTATTTCTAAGAAGTATTTCTTTAGGTCATGGTAGTTGCCCTTTTTGTTGTTAAGTCTCTTTTTGTAACTTTAATTACTATTAATTATGTCATATGAAATCCTGAAGTTGTAACCTAATACTGCGTGGTCACTTTTGCCGAATGGAGGGTGATACGTTAATATTGTCAATATCATTTTCTTGCCTAGTAAATATAAGATCTAGTACTGATGGTATATCAAGTCCTCTTTTTCTGGTGATTTACATGCTTTGTTAAGAAAAACTCTTGCACAAGGTCCAGGAGCTTTAGTTCCCAACAGCTTTCCTGGCTTGTTATATCTACAGTATTTCAGTTGATATCTGTATTGAAATCATCAGTTGGTATAATTCGTTCAGATTTCTCCTCAACTCTATGTAGTAATGCTCTTAAACTTTGAACTGTTTTCTCTGCCAGGTCTTCATATTCTCCTTTTTCCCAAATGTTTGATCTGGGTGGCATGTATAAATCTGCCACAATTGCTTTTCCTTCAGCTTTACTGATCTCTGCTGCGATCAACTCTACCTGTGATGGTACGGTACATCTAGCTCTGTTTCCTTGACTTGCATATGTTGATATTATAATTCCTCCTTTTTTTAAGTTCCTATCTCTTGTCCATATATTGTATTCCTCTAGGTTTAGTGTATCGTTTGATATCCTTGGTGTTAATTTTGTTTCATTTAGGCAAACAATATGTGGTTCCTTTTCTTTGATATAATCGTAAATCTCTAGTAATTTAGATACTATTCCATCAGCATTTGAGTGGTACATCAACTTAATCATCTTGTTTACATACTTGTCATGACTTGGGCATTCTACCTTTCTCCCTTTTATTCCCTCCTGCTTATGTACCACTTTCGAACCTGCAGTCCAATTACTTTGTAAAAAAAATGTGTCCTCTTCCTCTGATCTTCCCTCCTTCTTTGTTTTTGCCTCCTCCCTCTTCTTCTTTAGTAATCCATGTTCCTCCCGAGTTAGGCATCTCTTTATTCATACATTTTTGAAGTCCTCTTTTTCCATAAATTTGTTTGCATTTTTCAGTATTTCCTTCAGAGTGTTTACATTCTGGAAGGTTGCTTTCAGGGTCCTTGATTTATTTTTCTCATATTTCCCTAGCCTTTTGTGTTCCTCTATGTCTTTATTACAGATTTCCTCTGACGCTTCCTTCAATATGTTCATTACATTTGCCATCTCCTTTTTGTCTCTCAGAATCTTGTTTCTTATTTCTCCCTCCTCTATACCAGTGATTACTATAGATTTGTTGGTCTGCTGAATCTTTGACCACTTTTGGATTGTTTTGGATTATTTTCTTCACTTCCCGTTTAATGTTCTTTTCTTAAACTTTTGTTCCTAAGTCTTTCCTTACTTTCACCATTTCAGCATATGTGGTTTCCACATCATTTTTGTAGCTTTGCATCGCTTTATTTACCTGGGTTATCTTCTCATTATCACTACTATGATCTCTTAGAGTGCTTGCCTGCCTTATTGTCTCTGTATCATTTTTGAACTCTTCCATAATATTCTCATGGTTGATAACTGTGCTTGTCATTTCACTAATCTTCCAAGTGTACCTACCTCAACTGATAATTCATCAATTGTTGTGTCTTTCTTATTAATCTCCTTTACTAAATTTTCATTTTCTTCCTTCTGCATGTGCAACTGTTTTTTAATTTCATCTATTTCACTCTGAAAAGCCTTCTCTAGTCTGTGCACTCGTTCAACGAGTTTATTATGCGTCTCCATTTCCACAGGTTCCTGGTAATCATTATCTTGCTTTCTACCTTTGTCCCTTTTCTTAACTCCTTCCAAAGGTGATTTGCTAAAGATTGTGGCCATCTTCTGGTACTAACAGAAAGCTTCTACTTACAGTTTTGCATTCCTCTCCATCGGAGACGAAACAGTCAACACTAAATCAGCTGATTTACTTGTTCGGCACTTCTGACTACTTCGCAGTGTTGCCACACTTTTGGATGGGAATTACGTACCTGCCCCTCAAAATGATCGATTTTGCATTGGAATTATCGTACATTATTATCTTTTTAAATAGTGTTTTTAAGAATCTGACGTATTTTAAAACTGTCGCCGATGCCTTGGTTATTTACTGAAAATTTACCCATTACAATTATCTTTATTAGAACCGTCAGTTTGTAAGGTACTGACATATACTCAGGTGTATATTTATAACTTTATTTGGTATTAAAATTAGAGCATACCCTGGAAATCTCATAATGGTAATATTACGATAGTATAATCATGTTCTTTATTACAAAAAATAATCTATTATCTATCTATTGCCAGACGCCTTAATCCCGTAAGGGGTGGTCACAAACAAATCGCCTCCATGTTGCCCTGTCCCCCACCATTTCATTGCCCTGCTCCCAGCTCACAGCCCCCTCTCTCATATACCTCTCCACTCCATTCCTCCATCTCATCCTTGGCCTCCCCCTTCCTCTCTCCCCTTTCACCTCACTCACATACACTCTCCTTATCAGTCTCTCACTCTCCATCCTCTCCACATGCCCAAACCACCTCAGTGTGTTTCTCCTAACGCTTCCTATCACATCCACAGCCACACCACAACGCTTCTTCACTTCCTCATTTGTCAGTCACTCTCTCCATGTGGCTCCACATGCTCCTCTCGAATAACCCATCTACAAGGAAAAGAAATAGCCTTAGTGCCACTTTAGAAAATCACTCTGACTAGCAACAGAATGCAGTCCACAGAACTTAGACAAGTCATAGAAATGTGCTTACTCTTGCAGGTAATAACTTAATAAGGCCATTAAAAAATATACTTTTAGTTATGATCATCATATTAGCCCTTAAGATCCTCATCTGTCAGATTGTGGAACAACTGTGAATGATTAGCTTTGCATGCCATAAAACTTACTGCCATGCTAGCTTTCAACCCAAAATTATCGCGCAAACCGTAAGATAATAGAAAATGGTATCGTACATCGTACCAGAAGCAATATTATCGTACATGTACGATAATTATCGTACGTGTGGCAACACTGCTTGTTGTTGGAACAACACATTTACTTAAACTTCCTTTGTTTATATTAGAACACTATTTAGTTGGACCTAGTACTGAGCTTGACTCATATAAAAATACTTTTTAGGTATGGCCATTTGCGGGCCGAGTTTGACCTGGTGCAGTGTGGAGCGATGCACGGCACGTCTTCTCACTCTCATGTCTCTTTGTGTGTGTGTGTGTATTTCCATTATATCTCAGGAACGGATTCAGCTATCTTCATGAAACCTTCAGAGTATCAAGATATGGCTATAATCATGGCCGAGTTCGAAAATGGGCACTTGGGGTCAAGGTCAAGGTCACCAAAATGGCTGCCAAAGGTCAACTAGTTTTTATCGACTGCCTTAAGCATCATCATATCTCATGAACAGCTTCATCTATCATCATGAAACCTTCAGTGTATCAACATATGCCCCAAATCTTAGACGATTTCGAAAATGGGCACTCGAGGCCATGGTCTCGGTAGCCAGAATGGCTGCCAAAGATCAACTAGTTTTTATCATCTGCCTTTAGCACCATTATACCTCATGAATGGCTTGAGCTATCAACATGAAACCTTCAGGGCCTAAATCTCCAACATGGCCAACAGCATAGTCTGGCGGGCGATTAGTATTCGGCATATCCTGTGAAAATGGAGTGCTATATGGTAGGTCTGCCAGCAGTCGATTTTGTTCACTACATCAGATTAGCAATGGGTGGAGAGGAATCAGACAGAGAGATGTCCAGTGATAAAGGAAGCAAACCCTATGAATATGAGCACTGAAGATAGACTTGTAGGTGCAAATCATGGATGAGGGAACAAAATATGATCAGGGCAATTAGCACGCTGAGTCATCTAGGTGTGCCTTATGCATTACAGTTATTCTCTTGGGCATGGAAACGTACATTCCATTCTCCTATGCTGTGACTAATGCAAAAAGACAATATGGTTTACTTACACTTGTTCTAATGCTGTCCACAACAATGAGAGACCTCCAAAAGGTCCCAGAGCCAATCCACCCCTGAATTTCATCTTTTATGTTTCTGCTTGGAATCGTGCTAAGTCTGTCCTTCGTTATACTAGATATAATTTCATTCGTGTTGACTCCCTCTGGCACCTTGCCAAAAACCTTTCTAACAATTTTAATTCATCATTCTTCCTTCCTGTTTTCCACTCTAATGACTCTGTAGCTGTTTCTTCAACCAATAAAGCAGATCTCTGCTCAGATGTTCTATTCCAGCTCCACCTTAGACGTCTCTGGTGCTGTTCCTCCATTTCATCCTCCCTCTGGCTTCCACATGGCTGACACAAAAATTTCTTCAATTGATGTGTTTTCTGCTATTGCTGACATAAATAATAATAAAGCATATGGTCCTGATGGGGTCACTCCTGTTGTCCTCAAGAACTGTACCTCTGCTAAGGTAAACTCTTTCGTCTTTGTCTGTCAACTTGTACCTTCTTGTTGGAACTGGCTCTAAGGGTGACTTTCTCAGCCTTCTAACTATTGCCCAATTGCTTTATCATCCCGTATTTCTAAAGGTTTTAAGTTTATTCTTAACACAAAAATTTTAAAGCACCTTTCCAATCATCAGTATGGGTTCAGCCAGGGACGTTTCACTGGCGATCTTCTCACCTTCCCTTCAGACTCCTGATCATCCTTCTTTTAGAGCTTTGGCAAAAGCTCTGCTATTGCACTTGACATCTCAAGAGCTTTCAATTGATTCTGACATCAATCTTTAATTTCTAAATTACCCTCTGTTGGGGTCTATTTTTCTTTCTGTGCCTTCATCTCTAGCTTCCTTTCTGGTCGTTCTATAGCTGCTGTTATAGACAGCCACTGTTCTTCTCCTAGGGCCATCAATATTGGTGTTCCTCATGGCTCTGTCTGATCACCAACTCACTTCTTTCTATTCATCAATGACCTTCTAAGCTGTACATAAAACCCTGTTCACTGATACGTTGATGACTCCACCCAACACCTTTCCATTCGCTTCCAGTAGCGTTCATCTCAGCCGTTACTTCTACAAACAACGGATGAGTCTATGACACACTTAATGCCTGACTTGGTTCATATCTATGATTGGGGTAAAAATAATCATGTTTTTAATGTATCAAACACTCAATTCTTACATCTTTCGACCCATCAAGATCTTCCACAGGACTATCCTCTAATTTTTAACAGTACCCAACTCAATCCTGCATCATCTTTGAAGATACTTGAGATTTCATTCTCTTGGGCTTTATCTTGGAAAAATCATAATTATCTCTTATAATGTTTATCTTCAAGAGATTAGGTGCGCTAAGCCAACTCCGTGCCTTCTTTAACCCTGCACAGTTGTTGACATTATACAGTGTGTTTATTTGCCTCTGTGTGGAGTACAACTCTCATGTGTGGGAAGGCTCCTCAATTCGGCTCTTTTCTACAAGGTGGAATTTTTGTCTCATTAACTCTTCTCCTCTTACTGGCTTTCTTCAACCTGTCTCTTCATCGCACTGTTGCATTTTTATCTCCTTCCTATCACTGCTTCAATGGTCACTGTTTCTCTGAACTGTCTGCTTGCATCCCTGCACCACTAAGGCGGGTGTGTAACACCCGTCTAGTAGCAAACTCTCATCCCTTTTGTGTCCAGTTCTCTAATGCAGGAGCTAACCATTACTCCCAGTCATTCATGTATGCAACACGTCAACTCTAGTAACGTCTTCTCTTGTCTGTACATCCTTCTGAAGCGCATGACCTCCAGTCTTTTAAACGAAGTGTGTCCAGGCATCTCGAAATAAACGGATCTTTAAATTGGCTGTATTTTTTTTCTTTTTTTTTCCCTGGAGGGAGCAGACTTGCGGGTTTCTAACCTTTGGTTCCTTCTACCTTACTTTAACCCGCCCCATCCCAACCACTTTTCCACCACTGACTCCCCCCAATCCCGACCATTTTTGGATTTTTTTTTTTTTTTTGGCTCAAACCTCCGCTTTTGGTGAGAAACATTGAAAATTCATAGAGAAATTGCTCACCTGAGGTTTAAAATACTCGATCCAGGTAGGAGTACCTCCTTACTTTACAGGGTTTTCTATCAGGCTGGCTGCAAAGAAAACGAGTTCTATGGGAGGATAACTATTCCACACCACTCATAAACGGTATTTATTTATTTGGTATGAATTTATATGTAGTACGAGAGTACATTGGTTTTCAAACAGTAATATAGGCGTTATAAGCATTGTTTTACTCACTAACTCATCACCATACCTGACCATTTTTTGCCACAATACCTGATCATCATTTCTGACTGTTTCTTCCTCTAATGTTTGTCCTCCACATTGTCATCGATTGGGGAATCACTCTGGCCCTGAATTTCATACCGTGGCATGACATGGCTTTACTGGCCAGGTCACTGATAACAGGTGAATTGCTGAGAAAAGGGCATGCAGGGGGGGGAGGAGGTCATGCTGGGTAAGGCATTGTCCCTGCCTGGCATCTTGTAGAGGAAGGTGTCCCATGTATACGTGCCAAAAATCACTAGCAAAAATTGAAAATTGTGCAAATTAGGGACCTTGGAATTGATTCACGTTTATGTACGTCGACGGGATTGGCAGTGACAAAACATGTGGACGTTAATTCACGTAGACTGGATGCCGCGGGTAAAGAAAAAAGTAATAGGTGGGATGAGCAAAGATGGTGTTGGGTGGCAGTTCAGAACGGGACGAGTGTACCTTATGAAGAAGATGACTGTATAATGGAGAGTGCTGGCTGTAGGAAAGTTTCAATTCCATATTTTGATGAGGGGGTAAAGCGTGTGTGAGAGAAAGTGAAAATACATGTAGTCAATTGAGAGAGAGAGAGAGAGAGAGAGAGAGAGAAAGAGAGAGAGAGAGAGAGAGAGAGAGAGAGAGAGAGAGAGAAAGTTGGGGTGGACTAAAAGGAGACCCTTAATACGTTGGGATGAAGATGATGGACGGTAGCCCAATGCAGAACTACTAAACCCGTGGAGATATAAGCTGTATATTGGATGAGGGTAAGCACACGGCGTTTCTGTTTAACTGGTGTCGCACAGCGCCGGCAAAACACATAATCCTACTGTATAGGTAAAATGAGACAGTTGTAACCTATTCAAGCTGAGAGATCCCACTTTCCTCTTCATTACAGGGACATATATTTCAATTATTCTTGATTCCATTAAACATTTTCATTCAGGTTTGGGTCTTACAGTGATGAGAGTTTTTAAGACTATGTCTAATCTCTCCAATTCAGAACATCTGTTCCACTGTAAATACAATCATATGAAGATAACAAGAACGCAATAAAAATATGTCATCGGATTGTTGAGGTTAAGCTGCATGCCATCTGTCCGGTTGTTACAATAAGTGAAGACATCGAAGTAATGGAAATTGTGACTGACACCGAGTAGCAAGATAAGTTCAGGTCTGACTTTCAGAATGATCGAAGAAATGGGCTCGCGGGGGTGAAGATATGAGGGAGGCGAAACAGAGAGGAAGAGGGAAACTAGGGCAAAAAGATGTTAGGGAAGGGAAACAAATAGGGAGAAAGAGGAACGAACCAAGAGGAGAGAATGTGAGGGAAGGAAACACAGGGAGAGAAAGAGAGAGGAGGAGAAGAAGGGAGAACATGGAGAAGAGAAAAAGGGAAGAAATATGAGGGAGGGAGGGAAACAGATGGAGAAAAAGAAGGAGTAAAGGAAGCAGGGAGATCAGAGGAGAGAAAGGAACCAGAGGGAGAGAAAGAGGGAGGAGAAACATAGATGTAAGAGGGAGGGAACAGCTGGAGAGAAAAGGGATGAGAAACAGGGGGAGAAAGTGAGGGTGGGGAAACAAAAAGATGAGAAACAGAAGAGGCAAAGGAGGATGGAAAATTTTAAAGGAAATGTGAGGAAGGGGGAAGCAGTTATGGAGCTTCCTGGCTTTAGTGAGATGGAGGGGAAGGGAGAGAAATGGAAGGAACGTGATGGAAAGGTAAGAAAAGTGAAGGGAGGCCGGGTAGGGGGGGGGGAGTATGAAGGGAAGTGGATAGAGGAAGCAACGGATGGAAAAGAAAGAAAAGGGAGAAAGCTATTATGAACTGTTCTAGCCACGGGAGAAGTTGCTCAGTTACACACTCTGAAAAATGCGAGTTGTGCACTTTCGCCAAAATAATTAGTAAATAAATAAAAATATCACAGCAAACAAAGGAGATTAAGCTGACTGCGCGTTATCAAGAATAGCACAGCACGAAGCGCATGTACAGTACAAGGAGCCTATACTAGTTTGTTGAGGAGGCTCTATATAAACTCTTAAGCGACTTATTTTGCTTATTACACCTTGCTATTCTCTTCCGTGTTACTTAAATAGTTCTATATAATACTGTCGTACCTCGTGCAAGTAACTTATACAACAACATTAACCAGCTGCATCTAAAAAATAAACTGGTTGGGAAGAAGTCAGTGGGAGCCTCCCTAATCAGGGAGATTACGGGACTTATACGTCAAAAGTTTACCAGTTTACCTTTAATGTCGCGACTTTCCAGATCCTGAACGAGTATAAAAATAGTCTCTAGCCATTTATATCCACTGATGTTCCTAATAAGTTCAGCCCGTGGACTTATTCTTCCCCGTTTTCAACCTGATTAGTATTACTACCATGATGTATTATTCAACTAAGGAAGGAAGCGTAATTTGGGAACTATTAAGGGTATTATGCAACCGTCTACAACTCGAAAAAATTCATGTTAAAGAAACCGGTGCAGAGAAAACAAGAATGAAATGTTTATGAAACCTTCAGGCTTGAAGAGTTAAAACTATATAATCTTCTCAATTGAAGCCAGACTATTTATCAGAGGACAGTAAGGTCTATGTTGTCTTTATTTATGAAACTCTCTCTCTCCTCTCTCTCTCTCTCTCTCTCTCCAAACTCGACGGACTCTCTGACCTCACCTCTCCACTGGTCAGAAAGTTTGATAATAAAAGAATGGCTTGCCAAATGGGGATGCGTTAATTACATGGAGTTCTCTCAGTGGAATTCAAAGTTTGCAGACTTTTTTTTCTGTCGGGAGAGGTTGCGATACTTGTCAATTGTTTTATTAACTTCTTTGACATTTTTTAGTATTCTGGGTGATGAAATTTAATTGATATTTCGTATTTTTCCTGTAATTGCTGTGATAAGTTTATATACTTGTTTGGCGAGCTGTTGGTATTTTCGATGATGCAAGTTATATGTCGGGGGCTCAACCTTTTTCCCACCAATTGCCCCCTGAGTTATCGGACCATCAACCTGTACCCTCATTCATCTAACTGGATACAGATTGGTAATATATTAAGACTAATTCAATATCCAGTGATAGTACAGTGGATATTATCAAATGGCTGAAATTGTAGGGACTGTACTTACTTGATGAAGAAAAACATTACCACTAATCAATGTAGAAATGTAGTACTGTACATAGGTTATTGTAACACTAACGAAAGTTTAATTAATTCATTTGGCAAGAAAGCATTAACACAATGTTCTAAATATGACAACCAGTATTAATGTTCAGTGTGGTAGGTGATGGAGACTATCATCCACTCACTGGATGTAGTGCTTCCTATTTCTTCCTTCACCTTTATCATTTTCTTTTGTCTACCCTCCTTTCTTCCTATTCCTCCCAACTCCCCTGCCACTTTTTATTCTTCTTCTTTCCTTTTCAAGTGGCTTTGCATTAAGTGGTAAGCATAATGGTTTCCAGTAAGCCAGATAACCATTTATAACGCTGAGTGGTAACCATATATCCCACTCGTACATGTTCCTTACTTCTCAACAAATGGGTTAGTGGAGGGTTAGTACCCCTGCCCTTAAAACAACTGAATCAAAGACGCACGGCCACCCCTTACGGGATCATGGCGTCTGGCTATAGATGGGTAGATAGATAGAGAGTGAAGGTTGTTCCTGTTTTGTGCAAATTTCTTTATTCAAGAAGCAGTATTAGACAGACGTATTCGAAAGTCATGCTTCACATTAAGCCGTGCTCTGTGTTTCGTTATCATGTTCAACAGCACTGTACATTCTTGCTCACATAGGTAAGCACTAGGGAATATCAGCAGAGACCAGCAATATCAGCTACAGCAAAATAACTCTCACTCATTTTAGAGCAGAACTTGGTCAGGGGAAGTGTTTCAAATGCCTCTTTTACAACAGAGTCGTTCACCAAACCTAGGAATTCTTCTTGCATGTTATATGGGAGAAGGTGTAAATTAACAATGAATAGGTCTCTAATCAAGTTTGATTCCAACTCGCTCAGTTCATGGAAATAAGACTGCAACTCCATCCGCAGGGAAGAAAGATGTATTTGCACAAGGTGCACCAATGCTAGTTTTCCAGCGCCTTTGGTTTTATCAAGTCCTTCGGTAAGTTGTTGTAAGTGTGCTAAAATTTTCGTGTTTGACCTTCCCGTCATGTTAGGACCCATAACCCATCTCTATATAACACTATGTCTGCAATACCTTATGTTACGTAACTGTGTTATAGTACCCATTCGTTTCTCCTTCTTATATATATATATATATATATATATATATATATATATATATATATATATATATATATATATATATATATATATATATATATATATAGTTTTAGACTGTGTGTCTGTGTGTTTTTTCACTAACACAATACTATGATTGATTTTTAATGTTTTGGCTTGCATTTTTTTTCCATTTAGATCACTGATGATGACATTTCAAAGTCGAAACGTTTGAAATAAAGATGCTGTTCACTTCCACACTCGTTGTCCTCTTCCGCCTCAAACTGAGGTTCCTTACCAACATCCCACTAACTGTGGAGTGATGGGGTTGAATACTATCGAAGCAGGTAGCAAGATGTTACAAGCAAAATAAACAGTTCTCAAGAGATCATAGGAAGTCTGCTTAATTGATGAGCGTACGCCCATGGGTCATGCATTTCCCGGGGTGCTGTTCTTTAAATCACCCAGTTAGTATTATCTTTCTTTGATGGATTTCATAAGTTTACTTTAATAAAGTGGAGAGCTCTCCTTATTCCAAGAGTGCATTTGAACATTTTTCCCAGGGGCTACAGCACTCCAGAGTAGCCTGTTGCCTTACTTCATCTTTTCCATCCTTTCACTTTATTCATCTACATTTTCACTCATCTCACGTTCCCTTCGCTTCATTCCTTCCCCCTCCATCCCTAAGCTCACAGATCATAAATGCTCTTCCATTCCACACATCCCTTCCCTGTTTCTCCTACCTCCTTCTCTTTCTATGTCTCCGTCCATCTTTATTTTGTCTCCCTCACATCGCACTCACTTTCTCTTTGTCATCTCTTTCTCACGATCCTTTCCTCTCTAGCCCATTTCTTCGTCTGTCTTAAAAAACAGATTCGAGTCCGTCTTGTTGTGATGCGGTATAAGCCACTAATTCTATTAGTACGAGGACGCCACATCCATTTACGTGGTGGCACCGATGTGACCATCATGCTCCACTGCCTGGTTATACAAACGTCCCTTACCTCCCTCTCTATTCCCCAAAGAGAGGATGGTGGACTGCGGGAGGACAACTTCAGCCTGTATTCCTCCCGATTCACACTTCAGGGGAACCTGGGGCTACTTTACTACTACTATTAATAAGTACGACGTCGTTCCGACGACGTACTTTTCATATTATTCGTGCTATATTCAGAAGTTATTTACATCAGGTAGTGTGGGGTGATAATTGGGCTGAATACACAAATTTTGAAATATGATAACGTCCACTTGAGAGATGATGCATTGGGTCATTTTAGAGATATCTGAATAGGAAGTGGGTATCTAGCAAGGAAAAAAAAAACAACAACACCCAAAAAAACAGAGTCGACATTATACACACTGTTGGAGTGTCGGTATGACAGTAATAAATTGCCCATTTGGATAAAATTGGTACATTAGATATTGATCACACCACTGAAGTGTAATACTTTCATACATAAGCCCATAACTGACAATTTAATTATATTTAAGAATATTATTTATGACTAATATCACTATATATCACAGATAGTCGTTGGTACAGAAATACTTGTAAATTAATAAAAAATCTGTAAGTTATTGCGCAAAACTGATCTGAGAGGTAAAAAGAGACATTAAAGTTTACTGTGAGTGAAGATATTTTCTATTTATACGTTTCAGAAAAATCAACCGAATTTGATGGTGATAATACAAGCATAAAACTATAACGTTAAGTTACACCATGGCAAGCAATATTAACCCCGAACCAAGCCAAGAACTTGAGCTAATGCTAAAGAATATGATGCTGATATGGACTTTCCTCCATCCAAATTTATTCAGTCACCAACAAAACTGCCCATAGTGCAAAGTGTAATAGCTATGCTTAGGTACCACTTGGAGGTGGTGGGCATTGGCAAGGTGACTGTTGACATGACTGTATGGGAGGTAGCGAAGCATATCTACGCTAAGTACTACCATGATACCGTGTTCTGTGTGTCCTTGAGCACCATCCAGAGGAGGGTTGAGAACCTCAGGAGACAATTTAGTGAAATAAGAAAGAGATATGGACAGAAAAGGAAGGAAGACTCAAAAGCTGTCACGCAAAATATGGAGGTATTTGATAGAAAGTGTAAGCTCTTTGACGTATATGCAGAGGACACTGTGTGGCGGCAACATCTGGAGCAGGAGTGGGGGATGAGCATGAGTAATATGGAATATAAGTACTATGAAGACCAGAAGATGGAACGGAAGATGTTTTGTCACAAAGGTGTGGGCCCCGTGTGGTACCAAAGTACAATGAGAGCCCAAAGACTGAGAGAGACATGATGAATACAGGAGGAAGAGAGACCAACAGTTCCAGTACAAGACCCTTGACCAGATCACTGATATTCTCGTAGAAACTGATGAGAATCCCACCACCAGCAGTGACAAAGAGCAAGAGAACCGAGTCCAAAAGCGACAAAAGATCTGTGAGACTGACATACAAGATAACAAGGGCAAGACGAGTGAGGTTGCAGCTGATCCCAAGCTAAGGAAGAGAAAGCACTTCAATGATGTTGCTGAGGCAGACACAGATGATCCGCTACCGCAAGAATTTCAGCACATCTGAGTCTCAGAGAGAAAAGAACAGGATGAGTTTTACCAAACTGTGGCCAATCTCTCAGGAAAAGAGCTTTCTGGTAGTGATTCGAGCAAAGCTGTCATTGATGCTGGCAACACACTGTTTGGAAGAAGATGGAAAAGCACTCGAGAATGTGATTAGAGCTTTGACTTAGATACAGTGCCAACCAACAGGAACATAAGGACAGCTCTGCAGCAAATTGAGGCCCAGGGTTTGTCGCTAGTTGTGGGCAAACTTGAGGAGGAGAAACTTAAAGGTAAGATGATTACTTATGCATCAGACAGTACCACAAAGAAAGATGTAGGCCAGTTTACGGTGCAAGGGCTGCATGTTGGTCAGGACAGCCCATTTCCTCTACCTATTCTGCCAGTCTATGGAGGACATTGCAATGCAGGTGGATATGGGGTTTGAGATACTGGCATCTGTCAGGAGTCAGTGCAGAGGACGTGTATAAGCTTGAAGATGCCCATATGACATATAGCACAGAGCACAACAAAGGCTTTTCAAAGCTGCTGGCGGCGATGTTCTACCTGGAAACACCAGCAGGACATTTATTTTGTGGTACTCATACCTCACTGGGGTTCAGCGGTGCCATGAATAGGGTCATGAGGTTGGTGGAGGCAGATATGAAGATGGAGCAGGTTCTGAAGGGTTTCGTGGTCGATCTGGAGGTAGACAATAAAAATACCAGTCTGGCTGGGCAAGCACTGTACATGTGCCTCATGCTGGTGGCTCCGGAATTTTCACACAAGCCTTGGAACCGCTACAAGGAATTCCTTGTCTTCCTGGAGCAAAGGCATGTATCCAGTATCCTTTTTGCCTACAAAGATAGCAAGTTTGGGTGCCTCTCCAGGGCAGTAGCAGTCTTAACATGCAATCATGACCACCTGGCAGAGTTTCTGAGGCAGAATCCTCACATAAACAACCGCCTAGCCTGCCTGGTCAGAGAAATATTGGAACTCCCCTATCGCAGAGTCGTCCTCGTGGTGTTTGCCTGCCTAGGTGTGCACTTGGTGGAACCCTTCTATACTAGGACAATAAAAAAAGACGCTACCCATACTGAACTCTACAAAGGACTGCACGCAGCCTTGGGTCAGTCCATCAGTGATGACTTTACAAGATTTACAAAGCCTAAATACCCTGGGGTGTCTGATGATCTCTTCACTAGCGTGAAGAAGAACTACAAGGACGAAGTCCTGAACTCCGTGCCTGACTTGGCTGAGGAGCACTTAGAGGAGGTGAAAAAGCTGACCAACCTAATGCTGCCTGCAGACGGTCCTAACCAGGCAAGGGAGGGACTATAGTATAGATGAGGAGGCCTTCCCAATGGACTATCCCACGAGCGACCAGGCAAGTAACATCGACGAAACCTCTGTGCACAACATTGGCATGGATAGACTATGTGGCAAGATGGACTACAGGCTGAGAAAGTTAGGCACATTGAATGCAGTCAGCAGGTCAATTATCCTGCAGATGAGCCAGGAACTAAGGACTGGACAGATTCCTTCCTTTACAGGTTTCAAGGCAGCAGCCCAAGCTAAAAGGGAGGTCGAACTCAGCTGGAGTAAGTACACAAAGGAGAAATTTGAGAAGGGAGCAGAGCAAAAGCAGGAAATGACTCGGAGAAATGAGAGGAAACGACTGGACATGCTAGAAAAACCAAAACCTAGTGGTGGCCTCTTTGCTGACAGTGAGGACGTTGAGCAATTTCTTGCGGATCCAACTCTGAGTGACAAGGACAAGCAGCAGAGGATGAAGCTAGAGTTTCAGTTCGCCAGAAAGAGTACCATACTTATGCCTAAAGTCGATCCTATCTTCCGAGTCCAGGTGACACTGCCCAGTGGGACGATAAGGATGAAAACTGCACAGGAGTTTGGAGAGGCCCTAATGTCGTACCTGGGCAGGAGTGACCGAACCACACTAGAATATGAGAAATTCCAACAAAGCCTTGACAAACTGACATCTTCATAAGATAGTTCTTTCCATGCCACTTAACTGAGTGTTTTAAATTTGAAAGAAGAATGTTAAGTGTTCTAAAACAGTCTTTAATCACTTTTACTACAATTCTTGAGTTAAGCAGTAATGCATCTTAGTTTGCGTTTGAAAATACACAGATTGCGATCCAATAACCATTTTTTAATTCATGTAAATGCTAAAAAAAATATTTTTAGGATCAACATGTGCTGCTAATTTATTTTGAGAAAAGTATTTCAAGCCTTGTACTAGTACACAATAAGACAAGTCAGAGCATACAAAGAACAGAATCTGCTGAAAAGCCGATTTTTGTGTTAATTTTGAATTTCAAGGGATTTTTTTTTTTTTTAGAGATGATGTTAATTTTGGTATCAAAATTTATGCAGTAATAGTGTTAATCATTTCCCAAATGGACGTCTTCAAATTTTGAACTTGAGTTTTATCACCCCCCTTCTACCCAGGACAGAATTTTCGAACTGAAGGGATTATATATTGTCTTTGTAAAGCTCCTTACTAGAAGACGTTTATCCATAGTTGGTAAGAGTTACCTAGTTTTGTCTAGAATGATACAAAAAATATGTTCTTGAAGAAAAGAATTAACTCGTGTACTTTGGCTGGGGCGTTGCAAAACAGGCTCTGTTAACAGTGCGGCAGTTTAGGTAGATCAGTGACTATTGCAAAATGACGTCATATGTATATTTTCATTCTGGAAACTATTAAACACCTACCCATGAAGTATTTTTGTTCAAACCACCATACTTATGAAGGTTGCACGATCAGAAATTTTCCACTTGGTGGGAAACTGACATCAATAAGAGCGGGCCTCTCTCCTGTCAGTGCCTCAGTCACTCAGTGAGGTGTCAGTTAGTCCAGGACGCAAAAGCTTGAGCATAACATGGTATCTTCGATAATTAATACTTTTCATCTATCCCTTTCTTCCCCTCTCCAACTGTTGGCCTTATATTGAATTTTATTATTATTATTATTATTATTATTATTATTATTTTAGTGGTAGGTGGGGGCGCTCACCATCCACTCACTCGATGTAGTGCTGCTCTCGGGTGTCTCCTCTTTCCTCTCCTCCAACCTTCTTTCCTTCCATCCTCTTCTGTCTTTCCTTCATTCTTTCCTCATCCTTCTGACTACAGGTGACTTTAGACTCCCTCTTTTGTCTTTCTTTTCTTCTTTTTTTCCTCCTCCTTCTGCCTGTGGTTGACTCTACACCGTCACTGAGTGACAAGCCAAATGGTTTTCTGTACACCAGTCAACCATTTACAACGCTGGGTGGTAACCATATAACCAAATTTTGGCGCCTGGTGGTTTAGTGGGTAATTATTGCGCTCCAATCGGATTGAGCTGGTGAAGGTTTCTATCCAAGGGATGGTTGGGGTTTATTGCTCACGTAATGCCACTCAGGGATAAGTGAGGCTGGTCACTCTCATCTTAAATGTCAGCACCAACTGCCTAGCCCCGGGCTCCTACGCTCCTCATGGGGCAACGTAGGATTGGATGATGGATGGATGGGTGATTATTATTTGCGACAGGTTCAAGCCTTCCATGTACGCTAACGCCATGGTAAGCAGATCAGGAAATTCTTAAATTCTCTTCACACTAGCTACTGTTCCATTGTTTCTGGGCCCAACCTATGGGGTGAGGATTATAGATGACAGAAAGCCCAATAATCCCTAAAAACTATGTGACGTTGGTCATGTGATGAAATTCGTGGTGTGTTCTTGGAAACACCGGTCATACAGGGTAGACTGCATTCCCCAGGAGTTGACTCCAGTGAGATAAGTCGCACACCATGGGTAAAGAGATACCTCGTGGCATGAAAATGTCAGAATTGTTTTCTTATACTCCTGGAATATGATGGTATATTTTTGCCTGCACTGTGAAACTCCAGTCATTATAAGAACGCCGTTTGCTTACGTAATTACATTTTCTTGGAGAAAACTCTGATTACAGCAATTGCACCACACATACAAAATAGTGTACAGCTCCTATTATCATAGGATATATTAGTCCTGTACCAGGCCACCGTCTATTTCTATCCCAAACAGTCATGACTACTCTTTTCCACCCACCTCAATCTTTCTACCCCGACTAACTTTTCACTCAGCCACTCTCTAAGTTAATGTTATCTGACCCACGTTCTTACAATCACACAGTCTGTACCAGTGGTGTATTCAGGATTTTTGCTGGGGGGAGGGGCAAACACATGGAATATTTCCCCAAAATATCTGTCACCATACTGCCGTGAGTATCCAGAACACACACGCATTCTCACATTCGTGATACTATCGCTTTTTTTTCTAATTTCCTTTGCGGTTTTCTCTCTCTCTCTCTTTCTCTCTTCACTTATCACATATATATGAATTAAAATTCGTTGCCCCACCCACCCCCAGTCTGATATTCTGTTTTGTACTACTGCTGTGGTGATAGCCAATAGAAATTCTGTTTTCCCCTACTTCTTCTTTTAGTCTGATTCTCATTGGCTCAGGCATCAGGGGTGGTGCATACGTCAAGACTGACCTAAGTAAGTATGTCTGGTGGCTTTAATCTCTCTTAATCTTTGACACAGGTGACCACTCGACCTGCCCCGCTCAGCAGGGAATGATTTTCATATCACGTGGACTGTACTGTGCTGTATAGAAAGCATTTTGTCATTAAAGAAAAGAAAAAAAGAAAAACGGTGTAAAGCAATTCATCCCGAAACTTTTCATCCAGAAAAGTGGGAGGAGGGGGGGATACTCTGTCCCCCAGGCTCCAAAAAGTGGGGAGAACAATTCCCCCTGTCCCCCACCCAAACGAGGCCCTTGGCACACATATTTATATCTGCTTACCATCTAAAAAGTAATATGAGGTGATCAAAATGGCTTTATGCAGTCTGCAAAAAATCTGCTTGTTTCAGTTGTTTGTAGCAATACTTGTGCAGTTGTCTGCAATTGGCCACAGGATGAGAGGATGTGGCTGAGGGGACAGAAAACCATTTTAACATCTCATCAGGATTCAGGTGCAAAATATCATTAGAGCTCTAATATTACCCACATAATCTAATGTGATAAGGGAAATTGTTAAGTTATAAATGGTCATTTTTTTCTCACAGGTTTTATGATATTTAGTATAGCTTTCAGTTTCAAAGGAAATTATTGCTCACAAATAAATATTTTTGGAAACAGATAATATTGTTTAATGTACAATTGGTAAATTTAGGAAAACTGTGTTGTCATGTAAGAACTATGCTAAAAATCTCATTTAGCATTTCCCCCCAATTTTCCCAGGGGGGGCAAACTGTCCCCCCTGCCCCCCCCAGTGGCTACGTGTGTGGTCTGTACTACCTCGTCAAAAGCTGCATGTAGAAACTTTCCCACCATCATCACTATCTGTCATTCAACGCTCATCTTCACAAGATATACTCGTTTCACCCCGGACCGGCAATCACGCCACAGTTGCCTCCTCCATCCAATCCTGCTCACCTCCCTCACCTACAGTTTGTTCCCTCACCGATGACTTGCACCTGCCAGTGTATCATCAAAAGCTATCTTCACATCATATATATCTCTCAGCATGAGCTATACTTTCCCTCACACCTCTCCACCCATTGCTACTCTGATGTGGTGAATATAATAAAGATAACTGCCTCGATAACTGGCCGACCTGCATTATCCCGTATTCACAGGGTGTGTGTCCCCCGTCTTACTACAATATCCATTATCATCCCAGACCATCCTTCCAAGTAGCCTCCGCCTTCATTTGCTTTTGTTGTGGCTACAGGCTCCTGTGGAAGTGAACGCAGTGGATTGCCGTCTAAGGTTACCCTTTTGTAGTCCACCATTATTCCTCTCTGGGGGTTTGTATATCTGGGCAAGAACGCCGTATGGATACATTGGTGTACCCACATAAAGGCGTCCCACTCCAGGACACCCACGCCTGAAAAACTTATATCAACATATCCTCCTCTGTTCACTTTACCACCAATTGAATTAACCCCCACCCCAATAAAAAAAAAAAAACATAAAGCATCCATCACATAAAACACTGAAGAGCTCATTCCAATTAATTGAGTTTGACGTGCGTGGGATAATCACTGTTTCCACGCTGATGACTTTGAGTCAAGTGAATATCCTTTTATTCTATTTGTCCTGTCTACAGATGACTTTATTCAGCTTATGAAAGGGGATAGATATAGTTTTAATCAAATTTTTCACTATCTAAAGGTTCTTCTTTAAAAGAATTCTTTGGCATCTGTACTGTACGAATTAAAGAAAAATGACCATGTTGGGCTACTGCCATTAAATTTCCTGTTCAGGACATTTTCTAGTATTAAAATCCAGCTATTCAAGTGATTTTACTTACCTTAGAGTCGCCTGAATGTTTAGGCCTAAGCCAAAAACTATGAAACCGAAACTGGTCTGGGCAGGGCAATCAACATTTCCACGTTTGTAGGGTCATTTTGTCCTTCGTGTCTCTTTATTCGTCCCGGTTTTGTGCTTGGTGCATGACCCAGGGGTTATATTCTTGAACAAACCTTCGGGCAGTTACTCGTCGTTACACTGATTTATATTTGCATGAAGGAAAAAATAATGGAGAGTGTAATGTCATCCTATGTCTCCTGTTCCACCTACCGAAACAAATGAACTTAGATGGAAACTATTGTTGGTTATATCCGTTTCCTGCAGACGACCAAATAAAGGAGAGTGCAGAATCTTCCTGAGCCTGTAATTATTTAAAAGTAATTCCTAATTTACAGTATGTGCAGCTCTGGATGGCGAGGTCACACTCTTCCAAGCTAGGTCATTCTATCTGCAGGTTTATTCATAGTAGGTACTCTAGGTAAGTGGGATATTCTTCCATGTCAAATTTTTTACTTTTATTTACTAGTTTATCATTACGTGGTATTGGTGGCTAATGGATCTGTTCACCTCCCACTCCTCTGTGCAGTGCTAACTTCAGTTGATTTTACACTGAGTCTATAAAGTGCTCTACCTTCATTTGCCTTTGCACCGGGAGACATGCCAAAAATTTTCTTGTACTACACACATACGCACATAAACAAACACACATTCTCTCTGTCTGTCTGTCTGTCTGTCTGTCTGTCTGTCTGTCTGTCTGTCTCTCTCTCTCTCTCTCTCTCTCAGGCCGTAAGGTGGATCATAACTTTTCAGCGTAAAAGCTCTTGATTTAGGATGTGCATTTGTAACCAAAGAGCTTACCCCCACAAACAAGCTTATGATCAGCGCCCTGTCGTAACTAATATATGTTGTCCTGGGAGGAACCAAAAACATGAGAGAAGATGCACTGCCATTTCCTCCCGTGAAAAACAAATACATAAAATGTGGCTGATCCATTGTTTCAGATGGACAATATTGGGGGAAGAGATAAAGAGTACAGTCTTTCTGACGATGGTTTCTGTGTACCTAGAAACGTTGGAGAAAATAAAAAGAATTCAGGTTCAATCAGGTGCATCCCTTTCTCTCAATTTATATAAATCATTGTTAACTCTGTCGTGGGCGGCTCATCTTTCGTAATACATTTCACCTAACTCTACTCGATTTGATGCAACTGAGAGTGTTATTACTAGTACTATTATACTTGTGAGTAGGATGCGGTTTCGCAGGAGGAAGGGCGGACGCTGGAAGATGATGCAATGTTCATTCCTTCTCCTTCTTATGAAAAACGAATCTTATAGTCCATTTGCTTTTATCTAACGAAGATACCTAACCCTTTTCCGTTCAGATAGTGGCAACGTGTAGCCTGACCGAAGGATAGATATGACTAGTAACTAAGGAGACACATCTCACGAAGATCCCCAACCCTTTTTAGCTCCGTTAATTGTCAGGCGCAATAAGACTAGAGGGTGAGTTTGGCCTGTAATCAAGGAGACTCATTCCTGCCTCAAAACTATGACACCCGTAATGTTATGCAATCACGACGTGGTATTTAAGTTGTGAATGTGGCCATTTCCCTCGGAGAACAACAAACTAAATTTAGCAGACTGGATCTTCTGTATTATTGCATTCCACTTAACGTTATACGGTTTTATCCAGCTGAGAGTGAATATAATAGCCTGAAAAAGATTATTACTTGTATCATTAACCCTGTCCGAACTACCTGTCAGATCTGGTTTCGCAGGACGAACAAGACATATTGAAATACACTATAAGAACAAATGATACCTAGGTGGGAATGTAATATCATCCAATGCACTCTGCACAGTTGAAGGAAAGCTTGCAAGTCACTTTTAGGTCAAACCTCGGTGACAGCCGTGTCAGATTTGATTAGCACGGGACACAGAAGAGACATCATACACCTCTCCTCTTGTGATATCTCCGCCCTCAGTAAACCCCTATACAGTGCCTTCCTTATGGGTTCTGAGGGGGAAAGGGGAACATAGAGAGACTGAGAATTTACACCCATATAATTTTAAGAGTTTGAAGGACATCGTGTGTGTGTGTGTGTGTGTGTGTGTGGGTGGGTGGGTGTGAGAGAGAGAGAGAGAGAGAGAGAGAGAGAGAGAGAGAGAGAGAGAGAGCATCCGACATCATCGCAACACAGTTGGCCAATGACACGCGAAGAGAGTGGACCTTACGCCAGAAAGAGCGACTGTCCATATCACACACTTGCCTCAACATAACCGCACAACCCTCCCTTCCAGCACTGGGTAATAAGCTATCCCTTACATCATCTTCCATTCCTCATACATGGCACACCCGTTTATACAAGAATATGGGATGATTTCGGTACTTTAATTTCTGAAACTTTCTTCTGAAACAAATCATAATTTCAACAGGGAATTGCTATTAGTGACTCTCCTTCAGTGGAGAGTAGGCCTTAGCATCATTCAAACAGGACGGTACTCCCGAGGTGGATGGAAAGTTGGTGATAGCAAAGCTGGAACTCTATTTTTCAATAGCCTTCTGGAGCAGCTCCTGACTACATCCTGTTGCTGATTGTTTTCAGTGTTTCAGTAACAAGGAGAGTAAGCCATCATACTCTTTTACTGCCTACACTAAGCCACATGCACATTACACACCACATTCCCTGTCTCAAAATTGTTTTTAAAAAATGCATCCATGTATCCTGCCTTGAAGTCAAGGGGTTGGGGGTGGAGGGGTAGGTGCGGGTGATTAACCCCTGTCCACCGGCTGACGTGTATGCACGGCAGGATTCAGTACGGGGAGGGCCGCCGGTTGACTTGATATACCGCACTCACCTTCTCGCCACTGTTTGAGTGCAGGATCATTTTCTGTGATACCTATGGGGTAGGTAGGACCCCCAGGTACCCCGAAGTTGCGCGGTTCAGTTTATGCTCGGCAGTGGTAGCGAGAGGAGCCATGTCATCTTCCTTGACATCATCCGATTCCGTCCCACTGCATGAAGGGCCGATTGCCTCATCAACCCCCTCGAAAATTCAGCCCTTAGTGCCAAGTAAAAGGCTTAGTGATAGTGCCATAGGACTTGCCCTTGACGATACTGTCTCCTCCCGTGCTCAGCTAGAGTACATCCTCTGAGGAGAAAAAAAAGCTACGACGTGGAGAGCGAGCTCTCTCACCCTCCAACCCCTACTTGCCCTCCGACGTCAGAGAGGTCTCTCCGACTTCTCCAGGAGGAGGCACAAGATGACCCAGGACATCGGGAAAGTGACTGCAGACCTGGCGGTCATCTGCAGAAAAAAACGCCACAAAGCCATTTCCCCCACACTCTCTCCACCTGCTTGCTGACATATCTTCCTCCAGTGCTCTCCCACACCTCAGCCTACCACTTCAAGGGCAGAATCTCCACAACCAGGCCCTTCGGGAATGGTATGAGTACTGAGCAGGTGTGTGGGGAAGTGTAAGTAGTGTACAGCAGTGCAGAAGTTTGTGTATTTTCATAAATGAGTGAAATGTGTGATAAGTGAATTATAGAAAGTGCTAAGATTTAAGTCTTTTATAAGTTCAACAAGTGTATATAAGTGATTTATAGTAAGTGCAATACAGGAGTTGATACTGTTTATTGGATATTGGTTAGAAAATTATTGGATATACCTTGAGTTTGCCTACCTGTTACCTGAAAGAAAACCTCTTGTGAGCGGGCCACAATGAACAATACCTGCTTCGCTATACTTAAATTATTTCACTCAGTACTCAGGGGGAGTGTGCCAAATATGAGCATCAGTGTATCTGTGATGTGAAGTACAAATAATGTTAGTTGTGTAAAACATTTATATGATTTTCACTATAACCCTGATTAGTACAAACCTGTCTGATTTACAGTACAAATAATTACTGCATACACTACGATCATGTGTGAAAGAGCAACAGCACTTACTTGTCAGAGTGCAATTACCGTAATCGTGATGTAAAGTGCGGTTCTAAGTGTCTTAGTAAAGGAGAAATATTTACAGAAGAAGTGAGTACAGAAAAACGACGAGATATTTCCTTTCCTACACACCTACAAGGTATAGTGGCATGGTGGTGTGGGCGGTAAATCCTTGGGTGAGCCACATGAACCGGGTGATGACTCATTTTCACGGCGGTGAGTAAGGAGGAGTAGAAAAAACGAGTGGAATATTCCACATTCCAAGGATGCACAGGCAGTGTTACACTCACCACTCCAGTCAGTGCTGCCAACGTTAGCCGGCCGGGCCAAGGCCATTGCCAGTGGCGCATGCTTGGAGCCGCGCGCCAAAACGTCGATGAGTAAGGATGAGCCTTCAACTCATCCTTACTCATCGACGGGACCACCTAGAGACCTCGAGATACCTTCACTGGAAAGAGGAAAAGTTGATGAGTCTTATGAACTTTCATTGAATTCTCTAGCTATTATAGTTTGTCATGTATAAGGGTGTGAAGTAAGGGTATTTTTTCCAAAATCTCGGAAATCGCCCATAGGTAAGAGTGTGTAGCGGCCAGGAACACCCTGGCAGCTAAGGGTTAATGCCTCCATCAGCTGCCCCCTTCCCTCCCGGTGCCGTTCAAAGGAGATGCACAGAACCAGTGCCTGACCAGCTTTCCATTCATTTTTGCAATATTTGTGGCCTGTCCACAAGTTTCATATCTGCTGAACATCACCTCTCCTCTTCTAAACTTTATCTACTGTTCCTCACCGAGACTGAACTGTCTGAAATGACTATTAGCTAACCCTTCTGTATACTCAGTTCAAAACCAAAAGTGTTTGTTGCGTGTATGAGCATAACAGCGTATCATGCTCTCGTGTTCCTGAGCTTGATTCCTTTGAATTCTCGAAACATGCCTTCGGCTATCTTGTCATTATCTGACTAAACATATCTGTGTTGTTTACTTATCCCCTATTTCTACTGACCATACAAAAGTTTTTGACTATCTTGCTTCTGAGATGGAACACGATCTTTTCATTTCTCCTTTTTTCTGGAATCTCCATTCTTGATGCTTTCAGTGTTCATCACCACCTTTGGATCTCTTCTCCATTCACTGATACACCTGGTGAAAAATCCTACATAATTTCTTTCCTTAATGACTGGAGCAGATTGTTCAGCAACCTACCTATATCCCTGGTTGCTTTGGTAAGGGTTCCACCTTATTAGAACATTTCTTTACAACTAATCCTTTTGCTTATTCAATTAATCTTTTTTCACAGGTGGGTGAGTCTGATTACAAAAGTGTTACTTAAGTCTGTCCTATTCGTCTGGTAAGACCCGTGCACCTTTCCAAGAAGCGGCAGCAGTGGCACTTTGGAGCAGCTGAGTGAGGGGCCCATAAGTAGAACTTCCTTAATTTTCTATGGAAAGTTTATTGCGTTCATGACCAAGAATCATCTGAGTGTGCCTCAACCATCATGGAGTTATCTGTGGCATGTATTAATACAGCTGTTTCTTGTACACTAAGACTAATGAAAAAAGCCTTGGTTTAATCTTGCTTGAATTAATGCCGTGCACAACAAGGAGAAGGCCCAAAATATATACTAACTCAACCATGAATTCTGTCTGACCTTTCTTACTCTGCAGAATCGTACCAAGTCACCTACCAGAGAATTATTTTAACGAGTGATGTAATTCGTAAGAAATGCTCTGAACTCTAACTCAAAGTCTTTCTATATTCTTTTTGGCTTCTTGCCAGAAACATTTCTAACAACTTTACTTCATTGTCCTACCCTTCTCTTTTCTGCTTCTATGGATCTGTATCTTTTTTTTTTTTTTTCTACTGAAGAAGGTAGAAACCTCCACCAAGACTCTCTTCCCTGTTTTTGGATGATTTCCTTGCTGTTTCTTCATCTCTTCCCCTCTCTAACTTTCTCATGACCGACACTGAAATGTTTTCAAATTATGTGCTTTCTTCCCTAATTACTTTCAACACTAATAAGGTATATGAGCCTGATAGGATCCCTTCTCTTTTCCTCAGGATCTATGCTTCTGTGCTGTCACCATGCCCTGATAAACTCTTCCGCCTTCAACATCTTGTACCCTTTCTTCTTGCTGGACCTTTGGTCACATTCAGTATGTCCTGATGGAGGGTAACCATTTGCAGTCCCCAAACTGTTGCCCATTCTTTAACCCGCCGCGTGCCAGTGCCATTTTAAAATGGTCTGACATAATTCTGCTGCCAGTGCCAGTGCTTTTTTAAAACAGTTTAAAATAAAAAACTTCACTGTGACCGCATTTTTCAAGATCTGCGGGTAAAAATTGGCAGGCATGTAAGGTAACTGTTCCTCTACCATCCCCCAGGCTGTCAAGGTCATACACTCACTCGCTCACCCACCCTCACGCTCGCTCTACCTCACTCGCCTGTGTGCCTCACCCAGTGCTGTACATAGTGAAGGCATTTTGTAAATATTTTCATGTATGTGTAAGTTGTAAATATTTTCTTGTAAGTGTGAGGACCATATAGTGAAGTCAAGTTGTAAATACCTTCTTGTAAGTGCCAGGACTGTACGTAATGAAGTCAGGTTGTACCTATCTTCAAGTAAGTGTAAGATAATGCATTCAGAGTGAGAAGGACACGCAAATTGCGATAGATGCTGAAGTAATAAGTAATCAGAAAAGCATACTGAACATTGCTATACCTTCCAAGCATAAATACCTGAGAATACCTTACATAGAAAACGGCTTTCTCTCACGTATGTGGTGAGCGTGAGAGATCGGCTATACCTGACCACGAGTATGCAGGACTCGGTATAACCCATTTCCAAGCCTCAGTGAGCATTTCAATGGCGAAATTAATTGTTTCTACATCAAAATCTATCATTTTAGCCCCCCAAAAAATGTCGAAAAATGGTCGGCAATGGGGTGACCCATAGGGCTAAAAATAGCCGGCATGCGGAGGTTAATATCCTGTATTTCTAGAGTTTGAAATATATTCTTTAAAAAAATTCATACATCTTTCCCATCATGACCTTCTTACTGATCACCAGTATGGATTACTCCAGGGATGCTCCACTGGCAATCTTCATACCTTCCTTTCTGACTCTGGTCATCCTCTTTTCGAGAATTAGGCAAAACCTAAATCTTTACGTTCCAAAACTCACCTTCTATGGTTTCTACCCATCCATCCGCACTTTCATCTTTAGCTTCCTTTCTGTTTGTGCTGTAGCTACTGTTGTTGATGGCCTCCATTTTTATCCTATAGCTATCAATAGTGGTGTTCATCAGGGTTCTGTCCTATCACTAACACTCTTCCTTCTATTCATCAGTGATCTGAGTTGTACATCTAATCCTATCAACTCTTCCACAGATGACTCCGCCATTCACCTTTTCATTTGCTTCTCACAGTGTCCATCCCACCAGTTACTTCACAGGTTAATGGATAAGGTTATGGCACACCAAATTTCTTACATGGTTCATACTTCTGATGAGAATAAAAGAAGCCTTCATGTTTTTAGTGCATCAAACACTCAATTCCTACATCGTGTTACACACACTTCTACAGACATTCGCTTTAATATTCAGCGATACAAAACTCAGTACTGCATCTTCTCTCAGTAACTTCTGGTTTCATATTTTGGGGATCGATCATTAAAATATCAAACTTCTTGTCTTGCAAAGTCTGCTTCCAAGAGATTAGCTATGCTAAACGCATTCCATTCATTTCTTATCCCTGCACAATGTTGACTTTGGAATGAGGTTTTATTTGTCTCTGTGTTGAATACAGTTTTCGTGTGTTTGTGTGTGTGTGGGGGGGGGGGCTCTTTACAAGCAGCTCTTCTTAAAAGGTTCCATATGGAGTCAAAAGGCGTTCTTCTCATTTCCTTCCCTCCTCTTGGTGATTCCCATCAACTTCTCTGTCGATGCAACAGTGTTGCATCTTTATGTTTTTAGTATTGGTAATCATCTTTACGGTCTTCTTGCGGTCCTCTTCCATTACGTGAGACATGTAACACCATTCTTTCAGTACACCCTCACCCCTTTACTGTCAAGCTTTCTAATGCAAGAGGTAACCAACATTCTCACTTATTTGTGGATGATTCAGGTTAACCCTGAGACTGTCTTTCTCAGTTTGCATTCTTTTATGCTTACAATCGCCAGTGTTTTAAGCACAATGTTTCCAGGTATCTCGAACAGAACAAAGGTTTATTATTATTCTTTTTTTTTAGGAAAAATTTTGTTGGTCTCTGGTCTTTGGTTCTTTCTTGTGCGCATAAAAAAAAAGTAAATAAATAAAATACCGACAGGTATAGGCCTGACCCTTTTTCTTTCATACATCCCTTTCGTGACTTCCCCTCTGGCCTTTCAAATCAAGAGAGTCCATCACCTCTTACGCTATTTATTACGGAGCTACCAAAGACGTTTGCTCAATAAACGAGTCTCTCCGATACTTTTTTATTTTCTTCCCACTCTCTTGAGACATATTTATTCAGCTAAGTAAAGACTTTTTTTTTTTTTTTTTTTTAACAGAAGACGTTAAATAAAGTCTTTATTAACCCATTCGCTACCAGGATGATCTCTTAAGCTGAGCAGAATCTTTGGTAGTAGGATAAAAATGATGTTTTAGAGGTTACATATCACTTTTCTTTTATGAACTGTATTTGAATGTGCAAGAAAACATAATGATGAATACTGGGACATGGTACGGCCACGTGTAAAGGATGTAGAATGAGAGACTAACTAGAAGAGTGCATGTGAGAGAGATGGTGGAGGGAAATGGTAGGGAGAGATAAAGTATAAGGTGAAGTGATTGGGTGGAGAGAGATATGAGAAAGGGTGTGTGAGTCCACGGGAGGGCAGCCTGATGACGAGAGACAGATTGATATGAAGAGGATTTGTCTCTGACCACACCTTACGGGATTAAAACGTCTGGCTTAAGACAGATAGCCAATGACACAAACAACTCAAGGCTTTATCAAATTCTACTCTGTCTTCCACCAGGCGGTTCTACTCGTTTTAGGAGAGATATATTGGACTGGTGAAATTGGATATAGACTTCTTTAGCCCCTTCACAGTAAAAGTTTCTCTTAATCTGAATGCAATAGTCCTGTGGTAACAATAACAAAATACAAAAGGTCATCGTAGTGTAGGGCTTAATATAATCTAGTGTGTTTATTATTTGTATTTAAACCATTACTGCCTGAATCTACTTCGTGTGGAGTGATTCAAGATACATAGTGATCATATCATTCTTCACCTTCTAGTTGATAGTCATAAAATACCTACATCCAAATTTAAGCTTTTTGCATGTTACCTTACAGTTTAACCCTAAACAGCACCTGTTCCAGGTGCTAGAAGGGAAAGATGGGACGCAGAACCTTCAAAGTTAAACAGTTTTGACTGTGGTGAAAGTTGAATCAATATGTAAAATTTCACAACCAGAGTTGACTTGGGAGGGGGAGGGGTGAATCTGAAATGATAAAAAGCAATGTTTGGTCTTCATGAATGGGATGTTTTGCATTTATCCCTGTTAATTCCTGTCACGAATTGGCTCGATTCTCTATCTAAATAAACTCGTGACATTGAACTTTGGTGGGAAACCGCGAATTCTAGTGAATTCCCAATAAGTATCACTCAGTCAACCGTCCCCGTATTCACCCGATCGGGAGTGTTTTCAGAACATTTTTCACTGTTTCATAAGTGATCGTCCTTGCGCGCGACATTAGCACTTTCGCTGAGTGATTTATTACGGGTGTGTTTCGCTCATTTTCTTTCCGTTAGTCGTTAGCAGTTAGCAGCTGGCCTCAGCCCTCGCCTCGCTTGTTTGAATTCAGTCAGTGAGATAAGGACCGTTTGTGCTCCAGCGTGAAGCAGTGCCGTCGTTGTACAGCGAGCTCCTGAGATCTCCACCCAGTGGTGAATTGGCGAAGAGGGTCTATTGAATAGCAGCGTCTGGTATTCATTGCGCAGACGCCCAGACTACTCGTTTGGCCCCCTCCATTGACGAGTATTTTGTTCAATCATTTTCCCTAGGTTTAAGTGTTAGCTTTTGAGTGAGAGAGTGAGTGTGTTCTCCTTATTTTGAATTCATTTGAGACTCATGTAACGTAAATTTATTTCATTGTGGTTAATAAATTCACAGTTCTTTTCTCTTGAGCTTAATGTAATGTAAACTCGTGTTTTATTTCTCCACATTAACTTATTTTAGTTAGCGCTCCTAGTTTGTACAATGCTTTGTATTATTCATAACTGGTACTTAGGCCAGCCCTTTTTTGCATGAAACTTAAATCCGTTGTGCCATCTAGGAGTTAATGCACCGGCAAGAACCTGCTTTTTACTATTAGTATTAGTTATTGATTGTCAGGGGTGGAGTCACTTTCTCTAGAGGCTAGCAGTACTAACAAACAGCATTTGTGAGTAATTAGTCTCTGCTGTGTACTGTTGAGAAAGTTTATAAATTCTCGTCCTTAGAGAATCGGCGAAGTAAGCCGGCATAAAGTATCAATCATTGCTTGATTTTCACAAGTCATTTCTTTGTCCCTGTTCTCAACCAACACATTTAAAGTATTATTGAATATTATTCTTTAATATTGCATATTCACAAAACCCCGTGACATCTGGCAACCTCATTCCAGGATATTAACTCCTAGCTCTAAAGTTATTCACGAGATAATACTCACTCACTCATAATTAGGTATTTATCATTTAAGTCTATAGGCACTATCTTACTGGTGATTATTAATTCATTTTTACCAATTTTAAGTAATAGTTTTCACAATCAGTGTTTTGTTTAATTTTCTTTCTTTACCAGTTAATTACATACAACTGGTCACCACTAACCTGTGCCTATATTCTTTATTCTTGATTATTGGCATCTTTCTCTGCAAAATAGCAGCCAGTACTTAGTCTTTGGTTCATTCAGACTGAGTTAGCATTATGTCTACCAACGTCTATGTACAGGAAGCTAAAGATATGGGGCTTACTGACCCTGAGAAAATTAAGGACTACGTCCTCTCTCGGTTTAGTTACGAGCAGCAACGCGAGAATGATGCTCGTGAAGAGTGTCGAATTCAGCGTGAGGAACGCGAAAAAGAGCGCGAATACAAGCGAGAACAGCGCGAATACGAGCGAGAACAGCGCGAATACGAGCGAGAACAGCGCGAACATGAGCGAGAACAGTGCGAGGAACACGAGAGAGAACGTTAACACGAGTTAGAACAACGCGAGAGAGAACGTCAACACGAGTTAAAACAACGTGAGAAAGAACGTGAATACGAGCGTGAAAAACGAGACAGAGAACGAGAACACGAACGTGCCAAGCAAGAAGCACGTGAAAAACATGAACTTGAAATGTTGAAGCTCAAGTGAGATTCCTTGGCTTCAGACACATCTGGTGCAGCTGGCCCAAGCTCCACGAGCGCTCTCCCTGCACATGTTCTGGCGACCCCACACATCAAGCTTCCCTCATACAAGGAAGCGAGCGAATCGAGCCATACATAGCTCGTTTTGAAGATATGGCTCAGCTTTACCAGCTGGATGAGGCAGCTAAGTGGCTTCAATTTCTTAGCCTGTTTGAGGGCCCTGCCCTTGATATTCTCCACAGAATTCGTGGAGACAATCTTACTTATGATATGATAAAGGCTGCACTCGTCAAAGCATATGGTCTCACAGTTGACGACGCCAAGAGTCAGTTCATGAGGGCGCGTTTACAGGAAAAAGAGACTGCCGTTCAGTTTCTTGACCGGCTTACTGCTTACTTAGATGAGGGGATGGAGAAAGATGAAACTCCTCCCACATGTGAGGGGATAATTGACCTTATGCTAGAAAAGTCGTGGCCTGCTGAACTTATGGCTCAGCTTAAGATCTGCCAGGTAAAGGATGCCAGCCAAATGGTGGAAAAGGCTGATACATTCTTCACTGCCTACGGGTATCAAACTCGCAAGCAGCATACCTGGAACAAGAAAGCTTATAAATCTGGGAAACCGTCTCAGACTGAACCCCAGCAACAAGGCCGTTCTCAGAATAATGACCAAGGTCCAGAACCGCAGAGGAAGAACCAGGGGCAAAATACCCAGACACCTGAGTGGAAATGGTACAACAAGTACCATAACCAGCAGCAGTTTCAGCCACGCAACCGACCGTCGGGACTGTCCTTTTCAGCACCAGCCCCTTGGAGGCAGGAGGCTAACGCAGCCTTCATTCCTCAGCAGCAGCATGGTGGTGTCGTCCCTAGCAGTACGGGTACTTCCCCACAGTTCACTAGTCCCCCAGCGACAGTGAACACTCCTCTACAGGAGGTCAATACCCCCTCTCCTCAGATGGCGAGTACAACCCCTCAGGCATCTAGTTCTCAGGGCACCATGTTTGCCGCATCATTTATTCAGCAGCCTAATCAGTGGCTGGCTGCTTCCTCCACAGGCCCTCCCACAGGTAACAGTGCCTTCCTTGTTCAGCCAGGGTTTGTGGGAGACATTCCTGTGAAGGTTCTGAGAGACAATGGTTCCTCAGGTTGCTCTGGCAGGCAGAGTCTAGTTCGGCCTGAGGAGTACACAGGTCGACAGATCCAAGCTAACCTTGTTGATGGGTCAGTGAGATTGTTCCCTGAGGCACATATCCAGGTGGTATCTCCATTTTACACTGGTACTACAGTCGCAGTTGTCATGCCAGAACCTTTGTTTGACCTTACTATAGGCAATATTCCCGGTGCCAAGTATAGTTGCACCGAAGATGATGCTTCTCAGACTTCGGCTGCAGTAACAGAAGCCACGGTCGAGGCTCCAAACTATGTCACTCCGGTGACCATTGAATCGCCGCAAGATCTGGTGTGTAGCCAACTTGTTGTTCAAGAACAACATTCTGACCCAACACTTGCTGCTGTGCGAAAGAAACAAAAGGGTAGAGTGATTAAGTATTCAAGGGGAGGCCAAGCCAAGTTCTTTCGTAAACAAGGACGGCTCTACCGTGAGTCACGAACACCCCAAGGCGAGGTTCGACTGCAGTTTGTCATTCCCGCAAAGTACCACCAAGCAGTGTTAGAATGGGGTCATTGTTCAGCCTCAGGAGGTCACATAGGCAAAAGGAAAACCCAGGGCCGACTTTTTCTGGCCTGGGATGGGACAAGAAATAGATAGATTTGTGTGTTCCTGCAACGTGTGTCCATGTACCACTAATCAGGGACATGTCCTTCCTGGGACGTTTGAACCCACACCCATAATCTCTGAAGCAGATGAAAGAGAGGGCAGTGGTAATGTGGGTGCAGACCTGACGTCTCGCCCGTTGGCCCCTCAGGACACATCAGGTCCAGGGCCTGTACATACATATGTACCATAGGTTAAGGGGGAAGTTCGAGAACCCCGTAGAGACAGTCTGAGGCTGTGTATGAATTACCTTGTGGAATGTCTCGAGCTGTGGGCCTTCTTGATGGGATTCCCGGAGAATGCATTATCCACATGAATGTTCACACCCACGGTGGGTGTTAAAGTGTGACCTGCCCGAGATTGCGTAAGGATTCTCAGCTTCCTGTAATTAATCGTAAGTGTAGAGTTAGGTTAACTAGTAAACTGCCCGTTCTCAGAGATTTGTAAATTCAAGAACTGGCACGTTTCCTGGTTAATAATGCTAGGTTAACCAGTAAACTACAAGGGTTCTGAGAGATCTGTAAATCCAAAGGCTACGTTTCCTGGTTAATAATAACATAAGTACTGATTGCTAGGCAGACAGAAAGAGAGAAATGACACTTTTGATGCTCCACCTTGATTCCTTTCGCAGGTGCAGCATTGTCGTGCAGATCAGCTGGTTGTCCCTGTCGCATGCTGCCGCCTCTTCTTTTCTGCCTCGTCGTCATTATTTACTATTGATTTGTATTACATGATTTTACACATAGGTACAGTTACACCACAACTGTCACACGTACACCGTGTATTACATACATCACGCTACATAACAATTAGTTGTTAATGTAAATGTGGTGAACTTTTCACTCAGTTTGACCTGAGTACAGGATTTTTCACCGTCGTCATGGAGTTTTTTCCTCAAGCTTGCTTCTGTTAACGTAAATACGAGTTTTTTTTTTTTTTTCGCTCACTGGCGACTGTCACTTTCTCTTGTAGCAGGATAGCACACACACACCACAGTGTGAATCTTGTGTGACTGAGTTAGGATTTATATGTATGTATATTGAATTTTTTTCTTTTCCTGCAAGGAAAAAAAAAATTATTTTGATGGGGTGTAATGTCATGAATTGGCTCGATTCTCTATCTAAATTAACTCGTGACATTGAACTATGGTGGGAAACCGCGAATTCTAGTGAATTCCCAATAAGTATCACTCAGTCAACCGTCCCCCGTATTCACCCGATCGGGAATGTTTTCAGAACATTTTTCACTGTTTCATAAGTGATCGTCCTTGCGCGTGATATTAGCACTTTCGCTGAGTTATTTATTATGGGCGTGTTTCGCTCACTTTCTTTCCGTTAGTTGTTAGCAGTTAGCGGCTGGCCTCAGCCCTCGCCTTGCTTGTTTGAATTCAGTCAGTCTTGGATCGTCGTGAGATAAGGACCGTTTGTGCTCCAGCGTGAAGCAGTGCCGTCATTGTACAGCGAGCTCCTGAGACCTCCACCCAGCGGTGAATTGGCAAAGAGGGTCTATTGAATAGCAGCGTCTGGTATTCATCGCGCAGACGCCCAGACTTCTCGTTTGGCCCCCTCCATTAGCGAGTACTTTGTTCATTCGTTTTTCCTAGGTTTAAGTGTTAGCTTTTGAGTGAGAGAGTGAGTGTGTTCTCCTTATTTTGAATTCATTTGAGACTCATGTAATGTAAATTTATTTCATTGTATTTAATAAATTCACAGTTCTTTTCTCTTGAGCTTAATGTAATGTAAACTCGTGTTTTATTTCTCCACATTAAGATTATTTTAGTTACCGCTCCTAGTTTGTACAATGCTTTGTATTATTCATAACTGGTACTTAGGCCAGCCCTTTTTTGCATGAAACTTAAATCCACTGTGCCATCTAGGAGTTAATGCACCGGCAAGAACCTGCTTATTACTATTAGTATTAGTTATTGATTGTCAGGGGTGGAGTCTCTTTCTCTAGAGGCTAGCAGTACTAACAAACAGCATTTGTGAGTAATTAGTCTCTGCTGTGTACTGTTGAGAAAGTTTATAAATTCTCGTCCTTAGAGAATCGGCGAAGTAAGCCGGCATAAAGTATCAATCATTGCTTGATTTTCACGAGTCATCCTTGTCTCTATTGACAAGTTAACATTTAAAGTATTATTTAATATAAGATTCATAAAACCCCGTGACAATTCCATGACATATTTTTCATGTTCTATTGACACTTTTGGTTGATTAACTACACCATATGGGAGAAATTTCAAACTGGAGATGTTAAATGTACCCTTCGTTAACTCCTCGGCAATTAGAAGTTTCCTCTGTACTGAACATGTTCGTCTGAAGACAGGACAAATATAATTAAAGATACCTCATTCGACTATAGGAGTTGAAGACTAAAAGACAACCCTATTACTGATATGCAGCAATGAGAAGCTGTGCTGGGAGTGCAGTGTTGTAGGGGATGACCTATAACCTTATCCCAAGTAATCAGATAATGAATTTTGTGTTTAATTTTTGGAACAACCGATTGATTTCAGTGACCTTAGGAAGGATGTCTTGCAGTTAAGAGTTTGTTTAAGGCTATATCCATCTCTTCCTATTCAGAAAATACCTTTAAAGCAGAATATTATACGTTCTGAGATATCACGAATAAAATTCGTACACGAACAGAAGTAGTTAATATCAACTGTTATGATTTTTCGATTTTTTTTTTTTATTGGTGAGTGTAAAGCAGCACAACCAGTGATATCTTGCTTACTGAAACACTGCATCCACAAACAGCTATGCACAAGGGAAACGGGGAACAACACCTCCAAAATCAATAGGTTTTGCTCTCTAAACAGATGTACTATGCGTGCATAACAGCAACATGAAAATTACAGCATACCAGTAAAACCATAATAACTCTACTGCATCTATACTAGGTGATATAACCATCACCAGTGTCCATCAAAATATCACTCTTCCATCCATGTAGTGTTAGAATTAAATTAACAGTCTATTTATTCAGTTAAATGGACCGTGTCTGTGAATGCACGAAATCTCTCTTCTTCCCCTCCATCTTCGTTGATTGTGTATTTCATTTTGTTAGTTTCCCCCACTCATTTCCCTTTCTCACTGGTTCCATGAATCGCCTCCCCGAACCTCTGTAATCTTGTTTACCACCCAGCCTGCCTTCCGAGGTCTTATTTCCATCCTTCCTGTTAATTTTAGATGTCAATTTTTCCTTTCCTTTCATGACACCTGCACACCCTGATAGTGTGGCTAAAGTATTGCATCACTAGGAGTGTGTGTATAATAACAGAGATGGCAAAAACTTGACGTTCTCAGAGGATCAGATAATAGATATGACACCTTACCTGGTAGAAAACTGTTTTTTTACTTGTGGAAATATGGTTTTCAAACAGTACATAGGAATATCCATGGGAACAGACCCAGCCCCATTCATGGCAAATCTATACTTATATAGTTATGAATTCAAGTGGATGAAACGAATGTCAAAAATTTAATATTCAGTAGCGAAGAAAGTTAACAAACTAGACAGTTCATTGATGATCTAATATCCTTAAACAATGATGGAGAAATGAATGAAAGGATAAGAGAAATAAAATTATATCCAGAAGCACTAGTATTGAAAAAAGAAAACACTGACCACTGCCAGGCAAGCTTTTGGGAAATTAATATCAAAAGAGAAAACAAAGTTATGTCAACAAAAGTCTATCATAAAAGAGATGATTATAATTTTAAAATTGTATCATACCCAAATTTGTTGGAAAACATAGCTTGAGTTCCTGCGTACGGTGTATAAATGTCTCAGTTGATACAGGCCGCAAAGGCAAGTACAAATTTGGAAAACTTTACTACAAGACCCCAACAGATCACAAGAAAATTCCTTGGTCAAGGATTTCTCAAATCAGAATTATGTAAGACATTAAAGAAAACGTATCATCGTCACTATAACTCCTTCAAACACCTGAAAGGAGAAATAAATAGTCTTACAAAAGAAATTTTTTATTCTGCTATGGACACAATAGTATCCCAGGGTCGTCGACGGTCAGAGAGTGCTCACAGGATCCTCCCTGGCTCTGTAGCAGATTAAGACCGACTGCAACAAAAACCAATTATACCTACCTGTTTGGACTCAACTGGATGCTACTCAATCGACCATAACAACAACAAACTATTCCACACAATTACAACGACCGGTTACACCTACCAATTGAGACTCAACTAGGTGCGACTTAATCGACGATGACAACGACAAACCATTCCTACCAAACTGAACTTCACTGGAAATGGCATATTTATCCTATCTATTCATATATATATATATATATATATATATATATATATATATATATATATATATATGAGTGTGTGTGTGTGTGTGTGTGTGTGTGTGTGTGTGTGTGTGTGTTTGAAGAAATAACTCAATTATAATTCAGCTTTGACCAAAGTTGGTGGGAGGGTTGAGGGCTTGGCGAGGTATGTGGTACTGAAGACAATAGGTCAAAAGTGAAGGTAAAATGGCAGAGTCAACTAAATTTTGATCCAAGTATGACCAGACTTAATGGAAGCCTTAAAGGCAGTACATGCATGAACAGGGCAATGTCAACGCCAACAATGTTTATTCCATTTGTACTAAAGGTAGTGAGGAGGTTGAGGGTCAAGCAGAATTTAATTATTTCAGTACTGAGAACAGTTGGTCAGAGGGGAAGGTCTTATAGTAAGGTCAAAAGTTCTGCACATAAACCGAAAATGATGCGAGTTTTGCAATGTGTGTGTGTGTGTGTGTGTGTGTGTGTGTGTGTGTTTCATCACAGTCGCCACCTCCCCTCTCCTGGTCAGTGCCACCATTAACCCATAAACTATGACATTTTGAATATCAGTCCTTCAAATGATGGGGGGTGGAGGATCATTTTTTCCAGCTCAGTCAAAACCAAATTTAGTCTTTTGTTATCAAGAACATGTTGAAGTATGGACATTCCTGATATTACGTCAACATCCCTCATAGTTTAAGCATGATGCTGCAGACCCAAGAGACGGACGTCAAGAGCAGTGTAAAGAGCAATGATCAGTGCACAGCAGATAACCTAGTCTCCTTGCAGTTCTGTGATCCCATTCTCGACATTGGCAGGCCCGAGAGACAGATGTCACCCATAGCAATGCGACCTTCATGCAGTTCTGTTGACTCCATACCTGTCTCATTAAAAGTATTTTTTTTTTAATGTTTTTTTTTTAAGATTTAACAGTGATAGGTAGATAGAGTGCTTGAATGAGCGAATTTACTTGCTTAAGTTTCTTTGTGAAGTTAGCCGGGGAGTGAAGATAAAAATGGTAGATTGCTAGTGGAGAAGGAAGAAAAAGTGAGCAGAAGGAGAGAAGACCTAAAGGAACTGTTCAACATAGGTAATGAAAGTAATGAGAGTATAAGTGGCTGGAGAATGGCTGGGAGAAGAAGGGATGTGAGGAGAGAGGAAGAAATCAATATGATGGAAGTTGTGGAAGCAATGAAGAAAGTGAAATTGGGGAAAGCCCCAGGAATTGATGGAGTGTGTGGCGAAATGCTGAAGCATGGGGGAGACATAGTTGTAGAATGGATGTGGAAGATGTGCAGATTGGCCTGGGAGGAAGGTAGAATACCGGAGGATTGGAAGTCAGGTTTAAGTATTCATCTGTACAAAGGAAAAGGGTAAAAAGAAGTGTGTGGAAATCAAGGGGGCATTTGTCTTCTTAGTGTAATAGGAAAAGTAAATGGTAGGATACTTATTGACAGTGTTAGGGGAATAACAGAGGAATTAGTTGGAGAAGAACAGGGAGGGTTTAGGAAGGGAAGAGGTTGTGTAGATCAGATATTCATTCTTAGATCTTTAATGGAAAAGTTTCCAGAGAAGGGAAAGAAGCTGTATGCAGCCTTCATGGATTTGAAGAAAACATTTGACAGGGTGGATAGACAAGGATTGTGGAAAGTATAAAGAATATATGGAGTAGATGGGAAGTTGTTGAATGCTGTGAAGAGTATGTATCAGAGTGCTCAGGCCGTAATGCATGTAGATATTGAAATGAGTGAATTTTTCTACATGTAGGTTGGATTGAAACAGGGATGTGTCATGTCTCCATGGTTGTTTAGTCTGTATATGGACGGGGATAAAAAAGAATTACAAGGTAGGGCAGTGGATTTGGAGTGGCCCTAATGAGGGATGGCAGTGTTTGGAAACTCCTTGTACTGTTGTTTGCAGATGATACTGTGTTGTTAAGTGAAGAAGAAAGGGAGCTGCAAAGCTCGGTGGATGAGGTTGGGAGAGTGTGTAGGAAACGGAATGTAAATGTGTATTAAGGGAAGAGTAAAGTTATGGCCTACGGGAGAAGTGAAGTCAGTGTGAGGTTGGATGAGGAGGAAATGGAAAATGTGAGTGTGTTTAAGTACTTGGGTAGTGAGATGAATAAGGATGTAAGTTTGGAGGGTGAAGTGCTTGAAAGGGCACAACAGGGAATAAAACTTGCTGGTTCCTTGAAAGCAGTGATAAGAAACAGGGAAGTGAGCATGGAATTGAAAACGCCACTACATGAAAGTATTGTGATACCAACTCTAACGTATGGAAGTGAAGCTTGGACCTTGTTGGAGGGACACAAGTCAAGAGTGGGTGCAGTGGAAATGAGTTATTTGAGAGGAGCCTGTGGAGTCACACGGAGAGACAGACTGGCAAATGAGGATGTGAAGGAGCATTGTGGTATGGATGTGGATGTGATAGGAAGCGTTAGGAGAAATACACTAAGGTGGTTTGGCAATGTGGAGAGAGAGAGAGAGAGAGAGAGAGAGAGAGAGAGAGAGAGATTGACGAGAAGAGTGTATGTGAGTGAGGTGGAGGGAGGGATAGGGAGGGGCAGGCCAAGAATGAGATGGAGGGATGGAGTGGAGAGGCATATGAAAGTGGGTGTGTGTGTGAGCTGGAAGCAGGGCTGTGATATGGCGGGGGACAAGGCGACATGGAGGCGATTTGTTTGTGGCCAGCCCTTACAGGATTAAGGCGTCTGGCAATTGACTGATAGATAGATAGATAGAAGTTTCTTCCTAATGCAATAATTCATTTTGTTCTAATTAGTAAATTTACATTTTTTTTTAGCTCGTTTAAATCTAAAATCGTGTTTGATTCTTCCATTTCTTATTTATTCTACTTTGTTCCCAGCTTTCATAAACGTTTCTTTGTACTAATCGTGCTTGGTAGTTACGCCAGTTTTTCATACTTATTCATAATTAAACCGTTCGTGCAAGCTAGGAGAGACGAAAGCAAGAGCCTGGTTTAGTATTACTAAGTTCCAGGTTAAACTGTAAATTGTCAGAGGGCAGGTTCTTTCTCAACAGGCCGACAGTACTTATTAATTCAACATCAGTGAGTGATTATTCTCCATCTGGGTACTGTTTAAAGAGAAAATTTAGAAACTTCTCGTAGTCAGAGAATTGGCAAACGTAAGCTCAAATAAAGTAAATTTTAAGACTTTAATCTCATAAGTCAAAAACTTAGTCATATAACTTTTCCCTTTTATGACAAAGTGGCGACCTCTTTCCAGGATATGAACTCCTAGCGAAAGATAAGTTATTAACGAATATTAACAAACTCACTCACTCCTACCTACTTGTTAGTTGTAATCATTAAGTTAATAGGTACAAGCTTACTAGTGGTTACTGTTTAGCAGGTTACTGCTCCTGCTTTATTATTTTGAAAGAGTTCCCAGTTAGTTCATTGATTTTTCTCTTCCTTACTAGTTTAACTGGGTTAAACTGGTCACCACCAGACAGTGCCTATATCCTTAATTTTGAATTATTAGCTATAGATTGCAGAACAGCACAGTTCGTTTGTCGATTTTTTTTCTTGGTACCCGGTACTTTACTTGAGCTGCGGCTTCAAGAGTTTTCAATATTTCTCTTCAGTGACTCTGTCTCAGTCTGAGTTAGCACCAAGAATAATAACCCGTTTATACAGGAAGCCAGAGATATGGGGCTTACTGATTTCCTGGTAATTAAACAGTAATGTATGTCCTACAGCGTGAGTGATGCCCGTGAGGAGCATAGAATTCGGCGCGAGTAGCATGAAAAAGTGCTCGAGAAGCATGATAGAGAACGCTAGCATGAACATGCCGAACGTGAGGCACGTGAGAAGCACAAGTTTGAAGTACTGAAACTCAGGCTAGACTCTCAGGCTTTAATCAGGTCCCGGTGACCCTAGCTCTGTGCACATTTCTCCAGAACCTGTCTTAGCAACCCCGTGTCTAAAGCTACCTTCGTACAAAGAAGGTGAGTGAATCAAAACGTGGATAGCCCTCTCTGAGGGCACCAGAAGGATGAGCCAGCCAAACGACCCCAATTTCTTAGCCTGTTTGAGGGCCCAGCTCTCGATGTTTTGCACAGAATTTGGGATGACAATCAGCATATGAGATGATGAAAGCCATGCTCAACAAGATGTATGGTCTAACAGTAGATGACACTGGGATTCAGTTTCTGAGGGCGCGCCTTCAAGAAAAGGAGTAGATGGAGAGGGATGAAACTCCCAACACATGAGAGAGGATAATTGACCTTATGCTGCATATCCAGTTAGAAAAACAGTGGCCTAATGAGCTCATAGCTCAGTTAAAAATCTGTCGGATAAAGGATGCCACTCAAATGGTGAAGGCTGACGCACTCTATACTGCATATGGGTACCAGTCTTGTAAACAACAACAGCCCTGGAACAAGAAGAAAACTCCCAAGCCTGGGCAGCCATCTCAGAGAGAATTCCATCATCAAGGCCGTTCCCAGAATAGTGGCCAAGGTCCAAGTAAACCACAGAAAAAGGACCAAGGGCAGAATATTCAGCAACCTGACTGGAAGAAGTGCAGTAAGTACCCCAACCAGCAGCAGCATCCTAACCAACAGCATTACAAAGGTGACCACAAAAATAAGCCATACCATCAACAGTCAGGACAATCACCTTCACCACCAGCCCCAGTGTTTCGGAGGCAGGAGGCAAATGCTGCCTTCATTCCCCAGCAATTGTATGGCAGTGTTGTCCCAAGCAGCACAGGTCCTCCCCCACAATTAACTAGACCCCCTCAGATGGTGAACCCTCCCCTACAGGTGGTCAAACTCCTCCGATGGTGAGTACGACCCCTCAGGTATCTAGTTCTCAGGGCACCACGTTCACTACCTCGTGTGTCCCTAAGTCTCATCAATGGCTAGCTGCTGCCTCCTCAGATCCCTCCACAGTTAACAGTGCCTTCCTTAATCAGCCAGGGATTGTGGGAGGTGTTTCTGTAAATGTTCTGAGAGACAATTGTTCCCCCTGTTGTGCTGTCAGGCAGAGTTTAGTTCAGCCAGAGGAGTACACAGGTAGAAGGATCCAACTTAGACTTATCAATGGATCAGTGAGATTGTTTCTTGAACACGTATCAAGATAGCACCTGTTTTTTTACACAGGTTCCACAGTAGCAGTTGTCAGACCAGAACCTCTGTTTGACCTTAATATAAGGAACACTAGTGGTGTCAAAAATAGTTGCACCATAGATGCAGCTACTCAGACATCGGCTGCTGCAGTAACACGTGCCCTGGCCAAGGCTCCAAACGGTGTATCCCACTGACCATTGCAATGCTGAAAGATCTGATTCGTAGTCAAGATGTTATCCAAAAACAACTATCTGACGCGACACTTGCTGTAGTGTGTAAGAAACTGGGGTTAATATGATTAAATAATCATAGAGATGTCAAGCCACGTTCCTTCGTAAACGAAGACGGCTGCACCGTAAGTCACAAACACCCCAGGGTGAGATTTGACTGCAGTTTGTCGTTTCCACAAAGTATCGCCAAGCAATGTTCGAACTGGGTCAGTGTTCAGTGCTGGGAGGTCACATGGGCCAAAAGAAAACCTTTGACCATATCCATGCTGTCTTTTTCTGGCCAGGAGTGGGACGGGAAATAAATAGGCTTGTGCATTCCTGTGACATGTGTCAATGTACCCTGATCAGGGATGTGTCCATCCTGTGCTGTTGAAACCCATGTCCATAATCTCTGAGTCATTTGAGACGGTAGCAGTTGATATTGTTGAGTCAGTCACTCTTAGGGCTAGTGATGGATCAAAGTACATCCTCACTATCATTGATTTCAGCACAAGGTGGCCTAAAACAGTGGCCCTGAACAATACAGAGGCCGTCACTGTTGCAGAGGCATTGGTTGAAGTGTTTTGCAGAGTAGGTATCCTCAAGGAGTGTCTTAAGCGGCATGGGTTCTCAGTTGTGTTAGAGATCTAGTGGGTCTCTCAAGAAGATGCCAAAGTGCAAGGCCACCAAACAGCCCAAGGAATGGCCGCAGTTCATCGCCCCTCTTCTTTTTGCTTATTGAGAAGCTTCACACCATTCTCTGAAGTTCTTATCTTTTGAACTGGTGTACGGAAGGTCGGTTCATGGGACACATCAAGTCCTTCGTGAGTTATGGGATGATGAAGAACCCGATCCTAAAGTCAAGACCACGTACACTTACATCCTTTATCTAGCTGACCACCTTCAGTCGATGTGCGAGTAAGCTAAGGAAGAACTGATCAAGCTGCATGAAGTTCAAACAACTTATTATGATAAGAAAGCAAAGCTTTGGAAGTTCAGTCCAGGTGTCAGATGCTTCACGTTACTCTCCACTGCCCACAACAAGTTGTTGGCGCTATGGAGGGGTCCATTTGATGTAGTAAAGTGCGTTTCAGACATCAACTACTTAATTCAGATGGGAAATCTTCTAGTGGGGCAGATAAGCTTGTAAACTGAAGGTATTTGTGCACTTCATGACTAAAGCATGAAAATGTCTACAATGTTTCTGTAAACCATGAAGTATCTTTTCAGACGTGGAGGGATTTCGGATTTGTCCTCTGGGACTAGGGAGAAGGTGATAAAATCTCAGACTGTAAAGAAATCAAATTTTCACTTTACTGCATGCATAATGGCAATGTACATCAATTATATTGTATATTTCCATTCTTATTACACATATATTACACAGAAATGATGCAAACAATGTTTTATGAAAGTAAAACACCAACGAATGAAATAAAATAACCGTATAACAAATCAGAGTGTATGTACTGTACTTCACAAAAGGTAGATTATATAGCATGTGCTAAATTTGTCTCAGCAATGTTGCTATAACTTCCATGGCGTCTGATGACCCACTGTACATTACCAATTCAGTATGGTTATGTGTGTCCTTTCTTAGCCAAGCACACTCCTGAGCATGAGCACAGGGGAGTGCATTCGAGGCCTGCTTTTACGCACTTGCAAATGCTTAGTACATTCTTCCTTACAGCCATAATGGATAAGTTCGTAGCAGCATTGTGAGGCTTCTGGAAGAGTGTTCCACAGTGGCTGCCATCCCACTGCTTCCTTCACCCAGCCCCAGTCAGAAGGGCTTGGGAGTTCAGGGTCAGGTAGTAAAGCATTGTTCCACACGTTGGTCTGATAGGTGGCCCACCTTGTATGTTGCTCCAGTGCAGCCCTCGTAGGTGGAATGTTCTCCAAGGTTCTGGATTTCTGAGTGAAGAGCTGATTTCTTGCTTCATTCACCCCCATGGTGCTGCTGGTCCTGCTGTACATTAACACCACAAAGCGTTCTACCAGTGACATGATGCCGTTATGTGGCATCTGCATGAGCTCATTGAAGGCCTCGGTCACTGCAGGGAAAACCTTCCAAGTCTCCCATGCAGTTTTCTTTCCTCTTCTGGCAAATGCTGAGACTGTGTCACATCCCGTAAGTGCATGGAACACTGCAAGCATGGCACAGGTACTTGAATCCAGTTTGTTGGCAATTTCATGAACCCCAGTGTATCTGAAGCAGGTGCCTTTACCAAAAGTAATCCACAGTTCTTCTGGCTCGAGTGTGTCAATTAACCCTCTCATACGTGTGACAGCAGGACCTTCAGTGCCACGTAGAGCGGAAATGGAGTTTCACGGTCATGGTTGTGACGCACTGTCCCTGATGACTTTGTTGTCCATGTATGTTGGACACTGTTGATGATCAGCAGCTGAGAGATGGTTAAAGCAGCAGTTTTAGTGGCTGTGTCTGCAAGCTGGGTCTGATGCATGATGTTCACCCCATCAAGGATCATATTCACCAGGGCCAAAAGAGATGATGGAACAGAATCTTTCTGACTGTTGGTGTGAAATGAGCTGTCAAAAGTCAAATTGGTGTCAAACATCTCTCTCCGTACCACATTTGCTGCTCTCAACAAATGCGTGGCATCATTGTCATAGTCACAAGCCTTCTTGAGAGCAGCACCGATGTCCTAAAACATGAGAATTGTGTCTCTTCCTTGTGACTGTGCCCTTAGGTCTGGAAACACAGAGAGAAGCCTGTACTTCAGTCTGGTTGTGTGGATCTGATGCCATACAGTGGCACCTAGTTATTCCAGTTAGACTTTGTACAGTCTGTCAGATTGAACACTGGGGCACAGTTATCACTGCGCTTTTCCTTCATGAAGGCTACTAACTCTGCAAAAGCAATACCATGCAACTGATTCTCTTCCTCATGCTCATCCTTTGATGCTGATGCAAGCTGTCTCGCTATGTTATAGATCCTCCGAAGGCAGTTGCGGTGATATTTTGCCTCAAGGGCAATCACATCCCCAGGTGCAAGTTTGCCAAGCAACTCAGAGTCTTCTATTTCCAAAGCAGCCTTTCTAACACTCATGTCTAACTGTTTTGTTGATGGCTTATGGAGCATTTCAGAGGCAGCTGGCTCGTTGCAGAAGAATATAGGCACTTCAGTCTTGATATGTTTGTAAGAAGACCGTGTGTGAACCTTGGATGCATGAGACTTCTGCAGCTTCTCAGCTGACTTCTGCCGTCGCTGCAGCATTTTTTAAATTATATGTTAACTAACAGGTCTTGTGGCATTGGGCCTTGTTGGTCATCAGTGTGGTTTCTATGCCACTCCCATCATCCAGCCTGCCCAGGTCCAGCTCAGCTGGTTTTTGTTCAAGTTCATTAAACTCAAGGAGATCCTTTGCCAATGACACATAACCGCCCCCTACTGTTGGTTGGTTTGACCTTGCAGGGCATTGCTAAGCTTCCCCTGTTTCTACTTGGCAAAGAGCACAGAGTTCCCAGTTAGTGGTGCAACTTGGCTTGGGATGTTTCCTTGTAGAAGGCTGGGCAGGATCAACAAGTATATGGCGTTTTTTTGACATGGTGACAAAGAAAGAAGAAGACACCAAAAGCAGAGAAGAAAGGTAAGAACAGAGGGCATCCAAATGTCTTCTAGTGTTCTATAGGGTTTCCACCTCCACTACAGTTCTAACATGCAGCAAGCAGAGCAGACCAGTGCAGACCAGAGTACCAGGAGCTAGATGAGGCATGCAGATGGATTATCCCTCTGCATGCCTCAGTTAGTTTATTTTACCAACTGTTTTTCAATTTTTATGGAACAATACCAAATTTAAACATGTTTAATGAGTGATATTTCATTATTAATTTATTTGAACTCTTATGAGGGGCAGTTTTAAGACGACCTTTACAGCTGGAAATAAACACAAATACCTGATAGATACAGATTGCCTCCACATCTAAAATAAAACTTTAGAGTATATCAGTTATAAAGCGCACAATTGGTTGGCTTATCTGCCCCACTATTCGTAAAAGGTTCAACATTAATATGTTGAAGGACTATCATAAGTCAGACCCCGAGGAGACTGGTATACAAGTGGTTAATAAAAGTGACTAGCCCCCTGAAGAAACTAGGGCAGCTGCGGTGATCCAAGTTGATGACCAGGATGACGAGCCCATACCTTGTTCAGTCCCATCAGGAAGAGGCTATCGGGGACGCATTTCTTAACACTGAAATAGCAGTGGAAGACCGGAATGCCATAAGGTCATTGTTTTGTCATTATACTGATGTCTCCTCTGACCGACCTAGACTTGCAAAGGCTGAGTGTCACAAGACTGAGTTGATCAGCAGTACTCCCACAAAAGTCAAGTCATATCCAATTCCCATGTGACTACTTGATGCAGTAGATAAGGAAATTGCTGACATGGAGGCTACAAGCATTAATGAAAGGTCTTCATTTCGTTACTGCAGTCCAGTGGTAGTAGTTTGTATGAAAGATGGCGGAGTCAGGGTTTGTAGTGACTATAAAGGCATAATGTAGTCACTAAGGTTGATGCAGAACCAATGAGTGACTATTTTTCTATTTTATCTAAACTGGCAGGGTCACAATGCTTCACTAAACATGACTTGGCTATGGGGATTTTCCCAAATATCTATTCACTCTGACTGTCGTCAGTTCACTGCTTTTGCTGCTTCTCCAGGGTTGTATCAGTATGAAGTCCTTCCATTTGGCCTTATCAATTTTCCAGCAGTATTCAGTCGGGCCGTGGGACAAGTGCTGCATGGTATCTTATGAGCTGAGATGTTCATTGATGACGTTCTTATTCATTCGGCTACATTAGAAGAACACCTCAGACTCTTGGAAGTTGTTTTCAGTAGACTCTACAGTTTCAACATAACTCTCAAGCCCAGTGAGTGCAAAGTTGCACACAGTGAGGTACAGTATCTAGGACACATAGTCACTGCAGGTGTCAAGGTGACAAGATTAGGAAAGTTAAGGAAGCCTTGAGGCCTGTAAAAAAGAAGCAGGTTAGGGCATTCCTCGGTTTAGCAGGGTATTAAAGGAGCTTTATTCCTAACTTTGCTCTCACTGCCCAGCCATTGTATGAGACACTAAAGATATATACCCCAAATGCCATCAAATGGGAAGAAGTGCGGGAAAAGTCTTTTGCTACTCTCAAGAATATGTTCTGTAAAAAACGTATCTTGCAGCTGCCTGAGTCTAGTAAACCATTCATTCTGCCCACTGATGCCTCACAAGATAGATTAAGTGCCGTGCTAATGCAAGGATCCAAAGGTGGAATTTTTCCCCATGGCAGATCATAGCCGCAAAATTAATCCTGCTGAAAGGAATTAACGTACAGTTGAAAAGGAACTTCAGGCAGTTGTAGTTGGCATCAAGAAATAATATTACTATTTGTATGGAGCACAGCCTATTTTGGAAACAGATCATGTGACACTTACTAGTGTCAGTACCATTAAGACTGCTAACACAAGATTAACTCAGTGGGCATTGTATCTGCAGCAATTCAACCTCGTTGTCAGGTATATCAAGGCAGTGACAATATGAGTGGAAACCTGATGTCTCGCCTGTTGGCCAATGATTCACCCAAACAGGGGCTTGTACGTGAGTGGATCCGTATATACACACACACAGTAGACTGAGGGGGAAGTTCACGAACCTTGTGGAGGCATCCCGAGGCTGTGTTTGAATTACCTTGTGGTGCAATTGCTATGGCTAGTTATCTATAATAGTGTTCATATCCACACTGGATGTTAAAATGTTATCTGCCTTAGTTTGCATAGGGATTCTCCAGCTTTACGGTACCCACATTAGGAATAAAGACAGAACTTTATGTATGCTCTTAGTCATAGGATTTAACCATGGAACAACTAGCTGTTCCGAGTGATTTGTCAAGCCAAGAACTAGCTTAAGTTTCCTGGTTGACTACCAAAATGCTCTTAGTCACAATTTTAACCAGGGAACACTCGTTCTGAGAACGATTTGTTTGTGACCACCCAAAAACTAGCTCCATTCCTTGTTAATAGTCTGTAAGTGGTAAGAAATTAATTCGCCATGTTCCGACCGATTTTTCACCACTGATCCCCTACAATCCCAGCAGATTTTTGGAAATTGTTTTTTGGCTAAAACCTCTGCTTTTATGAGAAACATTGGAAAATGACCGAAAAAATGCTCATCTGAGCTTAGAAGTGGTCTAAACAGGTGACCTTTTAAACACCTGGTACCTTATTCTCTGGAGCCATACCGCGGGTGTTGTGTTTTCTATGGTAGCGGTAACTATTGCAAACCACTCAGAATAGCTAGATATTTGTTCATTTGGTACAAATTTATATGTAGTATGAGAATATATTGGCTTTCACACAGTAATATAGGCGATATAAGCATTGTTTCACTCACTGAACACATCAACGTACTGCACCTTCCTTGGTGATGTTACCTCCTTAACACTTCTGCTCATTTCTTCCTCAGGCACCACATAATCTTTGTCCTCCACATCGTCATCAATTGGGGAATCACTCTCGCCTTGAATTTCGTACTGTGGTGTGACATGTCTATACTGGCCAGGTCACTTATAACAGGTGAGTTGCTGAGATAATGGTGTGCATGGGAGTTGAGGTCACGCGGGGTAAGGCAGTGTCCCAGGTAGAGGAAGGTGTCCCGTGTATACCTACCAAATATCACATGTAAAATTTGAAAAATGTGCAAATGACTGAACTCGCAATTGCAAAATGTATGGATACGTTATTGGGACTGAGCATGACAAAACGTTGCAACGTATCCATACGTTACCTGGACGCGGCGGGTTAATGGTGGCCTTGTGTGCACGAAGCTCTGGCTGGCAATTTCTCGGCCAGGGTGTACCTCTTGTAGTATGTGCTGACTTCTAGGAAGAAAGTAATGACAAGTTAACACGTATTGTGTTTATCCATTAATGCTATTGATGCTCCACCTTTGAATAATTTCTGAGGTGCAGTTGGTGGGTGTAGAAGTGCTACCTCATTGCTGCCTGAGTGTCGCCGTTTTCTTTTCTCTACCCTTATCATCAGCATATTGCTACTGCTCTGTACTATGCCATTTTACATGTAGGTACAGTTACACTACAACTGTCACTTACACCATGTCTTATATACACAACACTACATAACATTTAATTGTGTTGAAATAAATGTAGCGAACTTTTGCTCAGTTTGACCTAAGAACAGGATTTTTCAGCATTGTCACAGAGTTCCTCAATCAAGCTTGCAGTCTATAATGTAAATACAAAGTTTTTACCCTCATTGAAGGCAGTGATCGATATTCCCCTGTAACAGGATAGTATACACACCCCAGTAGGAATCATGTGTGCCTGAGACAGGATATACAGTATAAATATTAGCTGTCATCAAAATTTCCAGAATAAAATTTCATTTTGATGGGGTAGAATCAGAAGGTGTGTAATTGATGCAAAAGCACATAGAGGTTAGAGGAGTGGATATTCTGACCACCACTTGGTGGTTGTGAAAGTCAAGGTTAAAATGATATGGAGGAATAGAAGGAGGAAAGAACAGGAGGAAGTGGTTCATACAAGGAGGGTAAAAAGGATGCAAGAGGTTGGAAAAAACGCAGAATAGTAGGGAGAAGTGGAGGAGCGATTGGGAAGGCGGTGGCTGAACCAGCAGAGAGGTGGCCTTTAGTCTTAATGGACCCAGGTTCGAATCCCGGCTGGGGCAGGGAACAGTTTAAGGATTTCAATTTCATGACGAAGACTATACTGATCTAACAAATGACCCGCCGAACTGTCTTAAAAATACCCCCGCTAATACCACTACACCAGTCCTGTATGAGGCAGCCCTAACATGTATTCAATGTGGACAGTGGGTGTTGGCGCCGAAGTGGTGACACGTGGAGGTGTAGGAGGACAACCGGGCCATGGGATAGGCCCTGAAGCCTTTGCCCAGAGTCGGACACTTTAAATACAAATAAATAAGTGTATATATATATATATATATATATATATATATATATATATATATATATATATATATATATATATATATATATATATATATATATATATATAAGATAGATGATTTGGAGCAGATGGGGGACATGGAAGGTGTGTGCAAGATATTCACAGAAGAAATCTGTGTAACATGTGAGATGGTGTGTGGAGTTACGAGAAGACAAAAAGAGGTGCAAGAAACAGCTTGGCGAAATGAAGCGGTGAGACAGGCTGTGGCACAGAAGAAAAAATATAGTGAGTGGATGTGAAACAGGGGCGTGGCGGAAGTTGAGAGACGGAAGAGAGAGTTATATGCAGAGAGGAAGGGAGAGTGGAAAAGTTTAATGAGAGAGAGTAAGAAGAGAGTGGATGAGGTATTTGGAAGGAATTTGAGTGTAAAGTGGAGGGAATGTAAGAAAATGTCCTGAAAAGAGGTAAAGAGAGTTAGGCAGGATGATAAAGAAGGTAGTCGGGGATTGAAAGATAAAAATGGTAGATTGCTAGTGGAGAAGGGAGAAAAAGTGAGCAGATGGAGAGAACAATTTATGGAATTCCTGAACATAGAGAATGAAAGTAATGCAAGTATAATAGGCTGGGTAATGGCTGAGAGAAGGAGGGATGTGAGAAAAAAGGAAGGAATCAGTAGGATGGAAGTTGTGGAAGCGACGAAGAAAGTCAAAATGCGGAAGACCCCAGGAATTGATGGAGTGCGTGATGAAACGCTGAAGCATGGGGGAGAGAGAGTAGAATGGATGTGGAAGATGTGCAGATTGGCCTGGGAGAAAGGTACAGTCCCGGAGGATTGGAAGTCAGGTTTAATTTTTCTCCTGTACATAGGAAAAGGGGAAAAAGAAGTGTGTAGTATTCATTGGGGCATTTGTCTTCTTAGTGTAATAGAATATGGTAGGATACTCATTGACAGAGTTAGGGAAATAACAGAGGAATTAGTTGGAAAAGAACGGGGAAGCTTTAGGAAGGGAAGAGGTTGTGCAGATCAGATATTCATTATTAGGTCTTTAGTGGAAAAGTTTCTAGAGAAGGGAAAGAAGTAGTATGCGGCCTTCATGTATTTCGAGTAAGCATATGACAGGGCTGATAGACAAGGATTGTGGAAAGTATTAAGAATATAATTATAGAGTAAATGGGAAGTTGCTGAATGCTGTGAAGAGTATGTATGATGGTGCTAAGCCTGCAGTACGTGTGGACAGTGAACTGAGTGAATTTTTCCAACTGAATGTTGGCTTGAAAGAGGGATGTGTTTTGTCTCCATGCTTGTTCAATCAGTATATTGATGGGGTTATAAATGAGATACAAGGTAGGGTAGTGGATGTTGGAGCGGCCCTAATGAGAGAGGGCAGAGTTTGGAAACTCCCAGTACTGTTGTTTGCAGAAGATACTGTGTTGTTAAGTGAAGACAAAGGGGAGCTGCATGGCTTGAGTAGTGAGTTTGGAGGAGTGTGTAAGAAACGAAATCTAAAGGTGAATGTAGGGAAGAGTAAAGTTATGGTCCTCGAGAGAAATGAAGTCAGTGAATGTACAGTGAGTTTGGATGAGAAGAAAATGGAAAATGTGAGGGCGTTTAAGTACTTGGGTAGTGTGATGCATAAGGATGAAAGTTCAGTGGGTGAAGTGCTTGAAAGGATACAACAAGAAAGAAAATTGCTGGTTCGTTGACAGCAGTGATAAAAAAAAGAGGGAAGTGAGCATGGAAATAAAGAAAGTCGCTACATTAAATTATTGTGATACCAGTTCTAACGTATGAAAGTGAGACTTGGACCTTGTTGGAGGGACACAAGAGTGAGAGCAGTGGAAATGAGAGGAGCATGTGGAGTCACATGGAGAGACAGACTGACAAATGAGGAAGTAAAAGAGCATTGTGGTGTGGATGTGGATGTAATAGAAAGTGGTAGGAAAAATACACTGAGGTGGTTTGGCCACATGGAGAGGATGGAGAGCGACAGACTGACAAGAAGAGTGTGAGTGAGGTGGAAGAGGGTAGAGGGAGGAGGAGCCCAAGGATGATGAGATGGAGGGATGGAGTGGAGAGTTTGAGAGTCGGGAGTGTGAGCTGGGAGCAGGGCAGTAAAATGGAGGTGGACAGGATGACATGGAGACGATTTGTTTGTGACCATCCCGTACGGGAATGAGGCTCTGGCAATTGATAGAAAGATAGAACACGAATTCTAGACATAGTATTATTAAGGGAGTCTACGAATGCTGGTGAAAATCCCAGATAACGTCGCCTAGCTCTAATAGTCGTTCATTTTCCCTCTGTTTGGAATAGATTTGGAAAACGTTTGCCGTTGTTTCAGTAGTGAGTGTCTTATGCACAGACAATAGTGTATTACTGAGTGAAAATAGTATGTTTATACCTTTCGCCCCGTCCCTGTAACCGTTGGGAGAGGAAACTCTCCCTTCAGCCAGTGAATATGCCCTGCATCGCGTCTGAACATGTTAGTTGGTGATGGGCAGCCCTGAGAGACGGACGTCAAGAGCAGTGTGAAAAGCAGGGACCAGGGTATCACCTAGTCTCCTCGCAGTTCCTTGATCACATCCTTGGGAGCCCAGAGAGATAGAAGTCGCCCAGAGCAGTGCGACCTTCTAGCAGTTCTGTGACTTCATATCTCCACATTTACCAGTATTTTCTTCTTTTTTTTTTTTTTAGATTTAAAAATGTTAGGTAGCATTATAGGACTACATAATAGATAGATAGATAAATAGATAGATAGAGAGATAGATAGAGAGACAGATAGAAGCAGGAAGTCAAATGATGAGAAGGTGTTGTGTTTGCGAGAAGCGAGCAGCGCTAAACGCTTACACGGAGGAAAGCTGACGACAGCGGCCAGTAAGGAGATGATGCAGTTAGCTGTCAGCAGTCCTCTCGTGAGAAAGTTCTGTTGCCATGAGGAACATACGTGACACACACACCCTACTACACCAGATTTTAGGAAAGAGAGTTTAGAAGGAGACAAGCGACCCTGGAGAGAGGTCGAGACGGAGATTAGCCTTAGAACAGAGAGAGAGAGAGAGATAGCGAGACAGGGAGGTAGCTACCCAGGACTTATACTATTATACCTGTTTAATATTTCCAAGACAAATAAAAATAGTCCCATACTATTCTTTACCTCTCCCGTCACTACATGACATCTGGTGGGGAAACTACTACAAGATATAAAAGCCGCTCGACCACAAGTCTAAAATATACTTCTCTACAAGTAACTACAAAGTCTTTATGACATTTGGTAGCAGCGAACGTATACGAACCTCGTCTACGAATCAACATTAAATTCCTACAAAATATCAAGATTGACAACAACCAACAATATCAGCTCCTGCCCCCTCCGTCTCCCAGATCATTACACTGATGCAGAGGTCAAGAGATCACTCGACGCCTTGCAAGTAGCTTAACGACAAACCAGCAAATCTGCGGACATCGTCTCCGAATTAAAAGCAAATTTCTACAAAAGCAACCGAGACTACAAGGTTAGCTTCAGTTCTACAAAGTCTACAGCCATCTACAATCAACTACAGCCATCTACAATCAACTACAATTAACAACTCTACGTCGTCTGTATAATCTTCTACACGCACCTACAAGTAGCGGCAGTCTTCATCCCACAACGAGTAAATCACTAGAGAAAGGACCAAGAATACATCAAGAAAGAAAGAAAACAAACAAACAAACGAAGAGTGAGAGACGACTCACAACTCATAACCACCAGACCTCACCCTCCTCTCTCTGCTACATCCACCAAACCCCCAACGCTTACGCAGGTGTGAAGAGGTCAATGCACGCAGCAAAACACCAAGTCCATATTTACAACTCATCTTACTCACTCGTCTTCACTCAAGTTACTCATCGCTACTCATTCACTCACCACAGCTACCAGTGTGGGAAGCCGACGTCACCATGTGCTGAGATGACATCACAACGCGAGTCTGCCATGCCAAGCAACGTGTGACTGACACCAGGCACTTCTCACCCACTACTCATTACTCATTATTCACATAGCTCCTACTCATATTCACTTATTTTCACAGTTAAGTTGGAAATTCGACGTTCTATGTTGAGGTTTGCCTGGGACAGCCGTTAACCACTACAAATACCAGGCCATGGAGTTTCCTGAGTAATATCGTCCATCAACACACCACTAGAATTATCAAGAGATCTTCAATGAAACCTGTATTTTCTTCCGAGATCGACTTTTGTATCGACACACCTCTACGATCTGTATCAAGTGGGTAAAATTATACTTGCTCATTTCTTCTCAGTGCTAAAATTAGCTATATTCAACTTATTTAATCATCTAGTTTGCTAGGACATAAATAAACAAGAGGCGTATTTCATAACATCATATCTTAATGACAGGAATATTTTCGCAACCACCCACGTTAATACCAGATGACACACAAATTGCCACAACATCAGACTCACAATTAAGAGACAGCCCACCCATTGTACAACCCACACCACACGTTATAGATAAGGAAACAAATACGGGAGTTTCGGATGATGAGTGGGAAACCCCTTCAGACGTTGAGAGTATCGACTTCGCAGCTGCCTTAAATACGTATGCCAATATACTTAACAGGGTTCACCGGTCCGGTCATACATATTCTACCATTCCCTCACATAACGATAAACTCGTACAAGTTGAATTAACAGGGCAATCATTAAATATGAATCAAGAAACAAATACTGCTGATCTAAAAACCACACCTCACGTTTTTGTGTATCACGAGGATAAGACTGCCCCAAAATTCTCTGGCACAGACAAGGATCGCATTGATGTCATTTCATTAATCAGTCAGTGCGAACAAATGTTCATCAAGCGCCACATACTAGATGAACAAGAGAAAATTGCTATTTTTTCATCTTGCATAAGCCAGGAAAGATGTCCAAAAAGCAATTTATTGCGCTCCGATAAGCTACATCGTGCTAGGACATATGATGAATTTAAAACTGAATTTCTGAAGAAATTTTCTGGAGGTATGAACTTCTTGCCAGGTATAATTCCAGAATTACATAAAATTGTAGATCTTGTAAGGGAGCACACTACAAACCATGTGCTCAGTGAAATAACTGCTGATGTCTCCACAATCAAGAGAACCCTATTAGCTACTCTGGAGAATTCTAAGTGGATAACAGATGATGGAAAGATGTCTCCAGACCTCGTCGTGGACATCATTGGTTATGTAGCTGCCTTGTGTAAATTACCTGATAGAACCCTTAAGATCGCCAAAACAATCGCGTACATCCCTGGAATGTGCTTACTAGACTTAATGAACGAGGTAGAGATGCAGTGCAGTAAAGCAGGTGTGGTCGACACACATGCACATTCTGGTAGAATCAGGGTACCTGAGACAGTATCAGCTGTGAAAACATCAACACCGGCCCCAAACAGAGAACAAAATCGATCGCGACCTGAAATGAGGCAGCCCAAACAACCAAAGACGCCTAGACCTCGTTCCCACACGCCTTCCTACAGGCAATTTCATAAGTTTTCGCGCAGCCCGAGCAGGTCTCGCGCTATAAACAACACTTTTTATGGGAAATCACCTCGTAGGTCACAGTCAAGGGATAGGTCCATTCTGTGTCATTACTGTGCAAAACCAGGACACACAAGGTATGAATGCTTTATCAAGGCAAAAGAGGATAATCAAAAGACACAAGGGTTTGGTCCTTACTGTAGGCATCATAGATACCAAGGGCACTGGACTAGTGATTGCAAAACAGTAGAAAAAATTGTGTCTATGTTCAAATCGGGGGAAGACCAAGTCATGACAAAAAACGAACAAACGTAAAGAAGAACAAGGTTAAACTTCACATAGGAGGCATGTTGGGAAATGAGTGTATCTTGATACCAGCTGTATGTGAGGATCAAAACGTTTCCTTATTTTTAGATACAGGCTCTCCAGTGAACTTAATAACACATGAAGAACTAAATAGAATTCTTAAAAATAAAAAGAAAGTAACTTTTCTGGATGAAGCTGATTTAGAATTAAACACAGTAGATGGTCAAGAGATTACAGTAAAAGGTATGATAAGATTAAATCTCAGTTTCACAGAAACTACAAGACCATTCTCTGCATTGTTCTATATCGTTGAAAACTTAGCAATTAAAGCTCATATGTTACTGGGCTTAAGATCCATGAGAACTGAGAACATAACTATACTCCCACAAATGAATGGAATAGACTTTGATAATGAATTCATAGAGGAAATACTTTCAGAGCCCTCACCGATTGGTAGAAGAGAGCCAAAAAGAATTGGTAATATTAAAGGCTTTAACAAACATACACAAACAGATGAGTGTATAGATCCACTTACACCAGCAACCCCATCCTCCAAGAATTAGTGACCCAGCTAACAGTACTGATTTATCAATTTTTCCAGCCCATCTCACTAATGATTTGGTTATACCACCTAATTCATACATGAAGGTTACCATAAAGAGCAAATTACGGAATAGTACTGTTCTTGTCTTAGAAGAATTATGTAAAGTAAAGGGATTGTCAGTAGAAAACGCATTATGTCATACGAACGACGAAGGGCTAACTCAGATATTCATTATTAATCACATGAATGGGAAGTTCAGTTGAAGAAGGGAACTTGCATAGTTAATATTGAAAAATGTTTAGCCCCTGTGAAGGAAATAAATATTGGTGGAGTAACAAGTGAGATAAAATCTACGGATAGAGAAAGAATAAAAGAGAATTTAATTCACTCAGGTGAATTTGACGAAGAAAATGATTTGTTAACCCTGCTGGAAACACACAGGGACACTGTAGCCTTGCCCGGAGAACAATTAGGGTGTACTAACTTGATTAATCACATGATTAATGTGCACCCAGAAACACCACCAATTTTCGTACCAGCTTATCGCATACCACACTCCCAACGTACACTTGCAAATCAGTATGTCGATGAAATGTTAAAGCTTGGAATTATTGAGCCTTCAGTTTCTCCGTGGAACGCTCCCTTTTCTTTGTGCCCAAGAGAAATGGAGAAATGCGTGCGGTAGTAGATTACCGTAAACTAAATAATCACACAATCCCTGACAGATTTCCCATGCCATTGCTAAGTGATGTTCTACAGAATATTGGTCCTGAGAATAATATATTCTCGACCATCGATCTCCTAAACGGATACTATCAGATTCCGGTATCTCAGGAGTCACGTAAATACACTGCCTTTTCAACAAACAGAGGCCATTATCAATATACAAGAATGCCAATGGGACTGAGGACAGCCCCCGGTACGTTCCAGCGTCTTATGAATTACGTATTGTCCGGAATTTTAGGACAAGGAATATTTGTTTATCTTGACGATATTATTATCGCAACGAAGAATATTAAGGATCATCTCAGGAAATTAGACTTACTCTTACAAAAGCTTAGTGATGCTGGATTAAAAATTAAACTTTCTAAATGCAAATTTTGCTTTAAGGAAATAAATTTCTTAGGCCACAAATTAAGTTCTGATGGTATTCACACCACTGATGACAAAATACAGGCAGTGAGAGATTTTCCTGAACCCACTACAACTGACGAAGTTAGACAATTTTTAGGTCTGGCTGGGTACTATAGGTCCTTCGTACCACAGTTCTCTCATATAGCCTTCCCTCTATTCCAACTACTCAAAAAAGATGCTGTATTCCAATGGGAAGAAGAACAAAAAAGGGCATTTAACAATCTAAAAATTAAACTAACGAATGCACCTTGTTTAGCATATCCAGATTACACGAAATCATTTCTTATTTGTACAGACGCATCAGTTAAAGGATTAGGGGCTGTACTGATGCAGGAAGATAAAAGAGGAAAGAATCAACCAATTGCATTTGCCAGCAAACAGACAAGAGGTGCAGAGAAAAATTATAGCACTACAGACTTAGAGGCACTTGCAGTGATTTTTGCATTACAAAAGTTTCGAGATTTGGTATATGGTTACGAAATCCACTTATTCACCGACCATAAACCACTGGTGGGTATGTTTAAAGAAAAACTCCTTTCTGGGAGGAGAGCAAGATGGAAATGTACAGTTGAAAACTACAATGTACAAATACATTATATACAAGGTAAAATGAATATAGTAGCTGACGCATTATCTAGGAACCCGAACACAATTCAAGTCGCGGCGTTAGATCTCAAAGGAAATATCCCAAACCACGAGGATATCGCAAAGGCACAAAGACTTGACCCAGTATGGTCAAAAGTAATATACAAGTTAGAAAGTGGAGATGACATACAATTACCCAAACTGCATGTCCCACTTGAACAATTCACAATGGTCAATAATACATTATACAAAATTAACTCTAAACAACCAAAACGCCAAAGAAATACTAACCAGTTGGTAGTACCTAATGACATGATACCCCAAGTATTACGAATGATACACGACAGCCCACATGCAGGACACCCTGGAAAGGATAAGACATTCAACCAAGCCCAGCTATTATATTACTGGCCTTCATTACGAAGAGATATACACAATCATATAGACAGATGCGAATCATGTGCGAAACACAAAGGATACCCAATCACACCTGCACCGATGGGTAATTACCCTGTACCACATCAACCATGGGACGTTGTCGCTGTTGATTTACTCAAGATGCCATTATCATACAATAATAACCTATACTTATTCGTAGCAACGGATCATTTTTCCCGTTATGTCATTTTAGCTCCAATTAAAGATAAGACAGCAGAGACAGTAGCAAAGGCAATAACAGATAATGTAATATGTCGCTTTACTACCCCAAATGTATTAATAAGTGATAATGGAGGAGAATTTAATTCTGAGATCTTACAAGAAATATGTAAACAATACAACATTAAAAAGGTTAACGTTTTGGCCTATCACCCAGCATCGAATGGGTTGGTAGAGAGACAAAATAAAAGGTATTAGATGTGCTACGACACATTCTCAGTGAAAATTATGCAAGCTGGGATGATTGGATTCCCAGAGTAGAGGCCTCCATTAATGGGTCTATAAATAAATCCATTGGTGACACACCACATTTCATTATATATGGCACAGATAAAAAATTACCATATGAGCTCCTAGAAGGTGACAGCATGCCTATATACAATTACGATGATTACTCTAAACTCCGTTTACGTGAATTCCAGGACATTCACAAAAGAGTGCAAAAACAATTAACGATGTCCAAGGAAGAAATGACGGAGGCATTTAACAAAAAGGCAAAAGATTCACCTATCAGCTTAGGAGACATTGTTTACGGAGTCATTCATACGAGAGACAATAAATTATCCCCTAAATTTGAGGGCCCATACAGAGTAATTAACATAAAGGCAAACAAAGTTTTAATTAAGTCACTTTCAAGTGGCGAGGAAAAACAAGTTCATATTGACCATTTAAAACGAGTTTCAAGGGAATTATCACATAATTATTCAGCCTCGGATACAACCGAACAGGTGAACGTACCTCAAGAAACCAAGCAAGAACACAACAATGATTACAAAAAGAAATTAAGGTCATATACCAAACAATCGAACATAGGTGCAACTATTCCAATGAAATCTACAGTACATCATTTACGAGAATTAAATATCGATTTAAACTCCTTCTATAAATGAAATAACAGCCAACCGTAACGCACATCATCACTATCATCAACCACAGCTTTATAGGAAATTAATAGATTTTTTTTTTCGGTAGGTTACGATGAAGGGACTTATGCTATGGATTCTCCTATACATAGTAAGAGTATATGCGCACCTAGACCCCAAGCATATAGTACGACAAGGATGCCTCATAGCTCCAACGGCCACGACTACAATCGTCAAGGACGTCATGAGTACTGAAATAAGTCTAGATTACTTGTATGACTTACCTACTTATATAGAAAGACTTGCGACGCCGATGCGAACTCTGGACTTCAAGATAGGGAATTATGTTTCACAATCACATATCACCAAGGAAGTGGATGAAATGGTGAAGTTAGCGAAATGGAAACTAGAACAGGCGAAGTCAACTATGCTCGTCATGATCCAAGATCTCCCATCTTATGGAACAGAGGTGCTGAGCGACAGGAACAACATCACACGTACTCGCCAAAAGCGCGGTTTGTTCGATCTGGGCGGCGCAATTCTTGGGAACATCTTTGGATTGGCTACAGAGGATGACCTTAAAGAAATAAACAAAAAATTTAATAAGATAGCTCAGGTACTAACATACCAAGATAAATTCATCACAGGACAGAACTCGGCAATGAAAATAATTGTGAAAAATCTGAAACAAGCAGAAAACGTAGCTCTCGAGAGTATAGATAAAATAAATGACTTGGAGGGTAACGTTACCCTTTTCCAGCACTTCTCCATCATCACAGAACATATTGACACGATTCTACTACAATTAGAGAACACTAGAGATCATTTCAGGGCACTTATGCAAGGAATTTCGAATGCTGGTGATGGCAAGATCACAAATGACTTACTCCCAGTTCATGAGCTACGTCAGATAGTTAGTCAAGGCATACATAAACATAAATTGAAGCCATTGTTCCGCAGTAGGGAATTTATGCAATATTACCCGTACTTGGAAGCAACACTAACACCAACATCAGTGATAGTTCATGTACCATTCATCACGGAAGACCTGTTCACAGTATACCAAATACACCCCTTCCCCTATAGAAACAACAACACTTTAGTCATCATCAACATCAACACAGACACCGAACTCATCATGGTCTCCAAGAGGCCAGAGACACTGTCACTTTCGCAAGTGAGTCAACGATTGAGCGAAAGTGCCGCACATCCTTACATGCTGTTCATCTTTGTCCTGCGTACATTTTCACGTTTCAGCCTACTGATACGGTCCCTTGTGAAATGGCTATCATCAGCAATAACAATATTCATCATCATTGCAACTTCACTTTTGCTCCAGATAAACTTGTACACCATCAACGCATTGGACACTCGCAGTTTTTATTTCCCTCTTAACACATCAGTTTACATAGTCTGTCCAGATATACCACCATCTCATACATCAGCCTCAGGATTATACATAGCACCAGACTACTGTGCGGTATTTACACCATCCATGTCTACTTTTTCCACCATCAATCACTACGCCATTATCAACCATACACACAAACATTTCCACCCACTGCCTGATATGGACTTAAACATGAGCACAAGTATTAAGCTGACTTCACCTAAGTTTGAAACTATGCAGCTGATCAATGAAACAATGAAGCCCTGGGAAGATTTGAGTTTGAGTATGTTCAACCCATATTATGTGTATAGCCAAGCACCTTCTGTCTTTATAATTATCTGCATTGTGGTTGCAGTATTGCTGTTGGCCATGCACAGAATGCATGCAAGAATTGCTAATTTGGAGTCATTGTTTAGTGGGGGGAGAGTTAACATCACAGTTAACCACCCTGAATGAAGTGTATATATTTTGTATATAGTATTAATTATATATAAAAAAAAAAAAAAAAAAATAATAATAATAATAATAACACAAAGAAGAATGACCCATATATGGCAGACCAGTACCATTATCTTTAAATGAAATATTAATAACTCTTACAATAATCTTAATTTTAAACTATTTTTATTCTTGCATGTATGCATTTCACTATAATAACCCAAGTACATACTGTATTACAGTTAAATAATTTACTTTAATGCATTTATTCCAATATGTATTCAACTTATTTAAAATGTAATATTACTGAATAATCACTATTTACTATGAATAATATATGTATACAATATTCATACAATTATGTTACTTTACAATATTATGTATTTCACTTAATTAGCTTATAAGTTCATTATAATGTGTATGTAGTATGTATTAATATATTATAACTATTAAATGTCGATGGTACGCCATTTTCGCACGGCCGAGCAAATATAGGACTACATAATAGATAGATAGATAAATAGATAGATAGAGAGATAGATAGAGAGACAGATAGAAGCAGGAAGTCAAATGATGAGAAGGTGTTGTGTTTGCGAGAAGCGAGCAGCGCTAAACGCTTACACGGAGGAAAGCTGACGACAGCGGCCAGTAAGGAGATGATGCAGTTAGCTGTCAGCAGTCCTCTCGTGAGAAAGTTCTGTTGCCATGAGGAACATACGTGACACACACACCCTACTACACCAGATTTTAGGAAAGAGAGTTTAGAAGGAGACAAGCGACCCTGGAGAGAGGTCGAGACGGAGATTAGCCTTAGAACAGAGAGAGAGAGAGATAGCGAGACAGGGAGGTAGCTACCCAGGACTTATACTATTATACCTGTTTAATATTTCCAAGACAAATAAAAATAGTCCCATACTATTCTTTACCTCTCCCGTCACTACATGACATCTGGTGGGGAAACTACTACAAGATATAAAAGCCGCTCGACCACAAGTCTAAAATATACTTCTCTACAAGTAACTACAAAGTCTTTATGACAGCATGAGTGCATGAGTGAGCGAATTTACTTTCTTAAGTTTCTTTTTAATGTAGGCATTTTTTTTGTTGCAATTAATAAACTTACAGCTTTCCTTTTGAGCTCGATTAAATGCAAAGCCGTTTTTTATTCTTTATTTAATCTGTGCTGCTCCCAGCTAGCACAAACGTTCCTTGATATTAGCCACGACTGGTAATTAAGCCAGTTATTTCAAATTTATACATAATAAAACCATTCACGCAAGCTAGGAGAGGTGAAAGTAAGAGCCTGGTTTAGTATTACAAAATTCAAGGATAATTTAATAATTGTCAGGTGTCAGGTTCTTTCTCGAGAGGCCGTCAGTATTAATGAATGATTACCATCCTGCTAAGTACTGTTTGAAGAGAAGGTTTAGAAATTTCTAGTAGTCTGAGAATTGGCAATGTAAACAAGAATAAAGTAAATTTTGAGACATTAATCTCATGAAAATTTATTCATTTCACCTTTCCCTTTTATCACAATATATGTATAATTATAATATTTGCAGTGAAACAGTGGAGAAGGCTTATGAGAAGGACTATAATGTGTTTATGGCATTCATGGATCTGAAAAAAGCATCCAACAAAGTAGACAGAGAAGGATTGTGGAAGGTATTTCGCATGTACGGTGTACAGTAGATGGTAAGCTGGGTTATTAAACAGACAGAATTCCTTGAAGATCTATGCATACAGTGTAAGAAGCCTTGCAGATTACAAACTTGAAAACTTAATGACTGAAGTGACAAATATTAGTTCGGATATTGTAGGTGTGAGTGAGACCCACAGTAAATAAGAAAAATTAATTCAGCTCGAAGACCGCAACCATCTATTTTACATCAGAGGAAGGCAAAATGAAAGTGTTAGTGGTGTAGGATTTCTATTTAATAGAAATCTTCTAGACAACATTGTTAAATACAGCAATGTATCTGACAGAGGAGCATTGGTTGTAATTAGACTGTGCAAAAAATATACCCTGAAAGTAATATAATAATATGCACCAACTTCTCAGAGCTCAGATGAAGAAATAGAAACATTCTATAACGACATCTCCCAGATTATGAAGGAAGAAAACACCATATAAACTATACTTATTGGAAACTTCAGTGCAAAAGTTGGGAAATCAAAAAATGGACAAGCATGTATGGGAAAATTTGAAGGGGGTGTAAAGAATCAAGGACGAAAAATGGTGGAAAATTTTGCTGAAATGTATAACATGAGAATAATGAACACATCCTTTGGCAAAAGAACAGGGAGAAAGTGGACCTGGAGAAGCCCAAATGGAGAAACAAAGAATGAAATCTACTTCATTATAGCAGATAGGAATAACACGAACACAAATGTCACAGTTATCAACAAAGTAAATATAAGAAGTGACCATACAATGGTGGGTTGCACAACCAGATTCATTTTCAGAAGTGAAAGAAAGAAGATGATTAAATATAAAATGATATGCCCAATAAAACTAAGCAAAAACAAAACAGCCTTTCTGTTGGAAATAAGGAACAGAATTCAGTCTTTAAGTAATGCTGTATGTGACAACGATGAGCTACATGACAGACTAACAAAACTGCTAAGAGAATCAGCGAGGGTAGTAGGAAAACCTAATACAACCCAAGCCAAGAAGTATTCAGAAAAGACACTCAGGCGTATGAGAAAAGAAATGAAATGAAAGTAACAACAAAGAAAGATGAAGCAGAATGAGCAGAATCAAATAAGCTTATCAACAAGAGGCAAATAAAAATAAAAAGAAAGAGGAACATGGATCAGCTCAAAGAAACCATCAAAACAGGAAAAATTCTGAAACAGGTCCAAAGTAATATGACACTAGGAAAGCAACATATTACATCACTAAAAACAAAAATGAAGTCATTCAATGCATAGATAAGATGGTGAAGAAAGTTGAAGAATTTTACAAAGAACTGTATGCATTAAAGACAGTAGTACAATAGCTAACTTTTCAGTTGACACAAAGGAAATACCTGAGGTAACAGCAGACGAGGTAAATATTTCTCTTAAAAATATGAAAAGAGATAAGGATCCGGGAGAAGATGGAATAGTAGAAGATTTACTGTTGGATGCAGGAGTAGAAGTACAAAACAGGTTTGGTCACTTATTTTCTCAATGTATTTAAAAAGAATCCCAAAACGTGGTGTAATGCAATAGTTATTTTACTCTGAAAAAAACGTGACGCAAAACATCATAATAACTATCGACCCATTATCAGTCATTCACAAACTTTCATTAAAGTCCTTTCGAACAGAATAGCAACAAATTTGGAGGAAAACCTACCTTGAGAACAGCCAGAATTCCGAAGCGGGTATTCAACTACTCATCATCTACATACAATGAATCAGCTAGGCTAACTGAGAAAACTACAGAATATAATAAACAGCTGTGCTTAGGTTTTGCTGATTATGAAAAGGCTCTCGACTCAGTGGAGCACATAGCAATTATAAATTCATTGCAAGAACAAGGAGTGAATGAAAACACTGTAAAACTGCTCGAAAACATACCGTATATGAAGAGGGAATTACTACAGTTCAATTACATAAGGACTCGGAAAATATTAAGACTGAGAAGGGCGTGTGTCAGGGATATTCAGTTTCACCAAAATTATTTATAGCATGCCAAGAAAGTATTATCAGAAAGCTAGACTGGAAAAACAATGGAGTGAACATAGATGGGGAAGAGCTTAACCATTTAAGATTTGCAGATGACTTTGTCTTATTCTCAGAAACAGCAGAGACATTGCAAGAAATGTTAAATGACCTGAACAGAGAAAGTCTCAAAGTAGGGCTAAAGATGAACCGGAGTAAAACTAAAGCAATGTTTAATCAACAAACACCGAAGAGCGTCATCAGAAAAAGCGAAAAAATTCTTGAAGAATTCGAGGAGTACAGTTACTTGGGGTAAATACCCATGACAGCGAAATAAAAAGACACATTACAATTGGATGGAAAGCTTACGGTAAACACAGAGACATTATGAAAAGTACCTTGCCAGTTTGTATGAAACGAAAAGTATATAACGAATGTATAGTTCCAGCTATAACATCTGGTTGTGAGACGCGGAAATTGACAAAATCGATGGAAAATAAATTAATCCATTCTCAGGGCGCAATGCAATGGTCACTGTGAGGAATATCTTTTACCCACCGCGTGCCAGTGCCGTTTTAAAATGTTCTGACATAATTTCGTGGCCAGTGCCAGTGCTGTTTTAAAACAGTTCAAAGTAAAAAACTTCACTGTGACTGCATTTTTCAAGATTCGCGGGTAAAAATTGGCAGGCATGTAAGGAAACTGTTCCTCTACCATCCCCCAGGCTGTCAAGGCCATACACTCACTCGGTCCCCCCCTCACGATCGCTTTGCCTCACTCTGCCTGTGTGCCTCACCCAGTGCTGTACATACTGAGGGCATTTTGTAAATATTTTCATGTAAGTGTAAGTTGTAAATATTTTCTTGTAAGTGTAAGGACTATATAGTGAAGTCAAGTTGTAAATACCTTTTTGTAAGTGCCAGGACTGTATGTAATGAAGTCAGGTTGTACCTATCTTCAAGTAAGTGTAAGATAATACATTCACAATGAGAAAGACACACAAATTGTGATAGATGCTGAAGTAATAAGTACTCAGAAAAGTTTACTGAACATTGCTATACCTTCCCAGCATAAATACCTGAGTATACCTTACATAGAAAACGGCTTTCTCTCACGTACATGGTGAGCGTGAGAGAGCGCTATACCTGTACACAAGTATGCAGGACTCAATAAAACTCATTTCCGAGCCTCGATGAGCATATTCATGGTGAAATTCGTTGTTTCCACATCAAAATCTATCATTTTAGCCCCCCCCCAAAAAAAGGTCAAAAAATGGCTGGCACTGGGGTGACCCATAGGGCTAAAAATAGCCGGCACACGGCGGGTTAAGAGACAGAAAAAAGATCAACCTGGGTGAGAGAGCAGACTAAAGTCACAGATATTCTAGAAGTTGTAAAAGAACAGAAATGGAGGTGGGCAGGCCATGTAGCAAGAATAGGGGAAAACTGATGGAGCAAGAGGCTGACTGACTGGACACCAGGAGATTGTACGTGAAGCAGAAAAAGGCCAGACAGGAGGAGGAGAAATGAGATTGAAAAATTTTCAGGGAAAACGTAGCAAAGACTGGTTCAGTCAAAGATTTCGTGGAGAAGGTTGGGGGAGGCATTAGTTCAGCCCGGGCCAAAAAAGATGAACGTTGAACCAGTGACCTAAAATGACTTATGTATTTTGACCCCTCTAAAACCATCCTTGGGCCACCAAGATTCAGAATATAATAGGGTCTCGGGGTCTCTAGCCCTTGGTTTGGGCATGATTGAAGAACAAACAAACAAGTGAACAAACAACACAGATCCTTTATATATATAGATTCTAGCAGAGGTACCTGGCCTTGGCTGGGCCAAAGAGGTGAACATTCTAATCCTACTTGTTCTACTTCATTTTTTCTTTCTGCTCCAAAAAGACCATGTACCTGTTATGCTTCTGAAGAGGGATTTTATGAGTTCCAGGAAGTTTCTATTTCAGTTTTCGCAGACTAATGCAGAGTACTTGTGTGCCCTTGTTTACTATTACCGGTGACCTCCGACCTCAAATGTCCCCGGAGGTCATCCTCACACAGCCTATGTCCTAACTAGAGGTCATGGGAGTCTCCATGCCAAATATTGGGCTACTGGGTCCTGTCATTTGAACGTGTATTACCAGTGACCTCAAATGACCACTGACCATTGACTTCAAATGACCTCGGAGGTCAATGTCATAAAGCCTGTGTCCAAACTTCAGCTAATATGAGTCTCCTTGCCAAAAATTGGGATGCAAGGGTATCCGGCGTTGCCCGGGCCAAAAAGGAAATCACTCTACCATGACCTCACATGACCCAGATCTGAATTTTGACCCCCTTAAAACCATCCTCGGGTCACCCTGATTCAGAAAACTTATAGGTCTAAGGGTCTCTGGCCCTTGGTTTCAGCATGACTGAAGGACAAACAAACAATACAGCTATTACACACACACACACACACACACACACACATATATATATATATATATATATATATATATATATATATATATATATATATATATATATAATAAATGCCGCGATGGCATTATGAGAAACGAAGATGAAAGGGTATGAAGTGGAGGAGTGGGAGGGTGTGAAATGTTTAAGATCGGGAATGAATGGGCAAGGAAGATGCAAGGATGGAGTTTCTTTGTTGAATGAGATGTGGCAGAGTGGAATGAGAGACTACAAATATGTCAGCTCGAGGTGTATGTATGTCAAGTTCAAGTTTGAGAAGATGAAAGTGGCAATGACTGTAGCATATGCACCGTGTGAGGACAGGAGTGAGAGAGAGAGAAAGATAGGTTTTAGGATTAGCTGGGTGAAGTAGTGGGAGAAATGCCCAGGAGCTATAATGTGATCATAATGGGGGATATGAATGGAAGAGTAGGCACTGGTCCTGAGGATGACATAATGGGTTGTTATGGAGTACAGAAGAAAATGATAATGGGAAACGCCTAAAGGATATGTGTCTGGAGAGGAGGTTGTGCATTTGTAACTCGCATTTCAAACACAAAGATGCACGTAAATATACATGGTATAGAGGGAACGGGGATCATGTTGAAAAAAGCCTGATTGATTACGTGCTCGTAGAGAGGTTGATGATGGGAATGGTTGCTGATACGAGGGCCGTGAGAGGACGATATAGAGGTCTGTCAGATCATATGATTGTGGTATGCAAGATGAAGCTGAGAGGAGTGAGGTGGATCAGGAGAGTGAGGAGCGTCAGGGAGAAAGACTGGAAGTTGAGAAGCTGAGAACCAAAGAAACAGCAGATAATTACAGGACCAAAGTAGAGGAGGAGTTAGAATCAGTGAATTGGGATGAAATGGATCTGGACAGCCTGTGGAATGCATATAGGGATTGCTTAGTTAGGAATGCTAAAGTGGGGTGTGGTGTAGCAAGAGTAACAACCAAGAAGAAAGGTACGGCATGGTGGGATGAGGAGGTTAAGAGAGCGGTGGAGGAGAAGAGGAAGAAGTGACTAAAGTGGTTACAGGAAAAGGGTTCATTTGAAATAAGAACTGAGTAGGCTATACTGAGAGCAAGAAGCACGTAAAGAGACTAGTGAAGAGGAAAAAGAAGGAGGTAAATGATGATCTAGGAAGAAAAATGAATGCAAACTGCTCTGAGAATAGGAAAAAATTCTGGAAAGAGGTGTGGAAACGTAGAAGTGAAAGTAGAAAGAAATGTGATGGTGTGAAAGATGTAGGTGGTAGAATATTAACCCATGGGGATGAAGTAAGGACTAGATGGCAAGAATATTTTGAAAGCCACATGAATGGGTAAAGAGAGAGAGCAGAACGGCTGTAAACATGATTGGTTTTGGGGATGTGCAGAGAAGGAATGCAGTACCAGGAGACATGACACTCGGGCAGGTGAAGAGTGCTGTGAAGTGGCTGCAAATGGGAAAGTAGCTGGGGTTGATGAGGTGTATGCGGAGGTGCTTAAGTGTGGTGGAGAGAGTGGAATGAAGTGCTTGTTGGAGATATGTAAGATGGCATGGGTGAGTGAAACTGTGCCTGCAGAGTGGAAAAAGGCTGTGATTGTACCCCTGTACAAAAATACATGTGAGCGAAGTGAGTGCAAGAATTATCGTGGCATAAGCTTACTGGGTGTGGTAGGGAAGGTATATGGAAGAATTATTATAAAGTAAGAGAGATAACAGAAGTCCTAGTGAGTGATGAATAGGGTGGCTTTAGGAGTGGCAGAGGATGTGTGGATCAAATATTTGCAGTGAGACAGATAGTAGAGAAGGCCAGTGAGAAGGACCATAAGGTGTTCATGGTATTCATGGATCTGGATAAAGCATATGACAAAGTGGACAGAGAAGGATTGTGGAAAGTTTGCGCACGTATGGTGCAGATGGTAAGTTGCTTGGTGCCGTCAAGAGTTTTTATGATGGTGGTGAAGTATGTGTAACGGTTAATGGGCATGTAAGTGAATTGTTCACGATCGGTGTGGGCGTGCGACAAGACTGTGTGAGGTCCCCATGATTGTTCAATATATATATATGGATGGGGTGATAAGAGAGGTAAAGACGCGAGTAACGGAGAGAGGGAAGGCGTTGGTAATGAATGGTGATGGATGGTATATCTCAAATTTGTTGTATGCTGATGATGCAGTACTGCTTGCAAGTACCGGACAAGAACTTTGTAGGCTAGTGCAGAGTTTTGCTGATGTCTGTAAGCGTCGTGCCTTGAGAGTAAATGTAGAAAAGAGTAAAGTGATGGTTATTGAGAGAGAAGGTGACTCCCAGTGCAATGTAACAGTGAATGGAGAGAGACTGGAATTGGTGAGAGAGTTCAAATACCTGGGTACAGTGATAGAAAAGAGAGGAAAATGTGCAAAAGATGTTGAAAGTAGAGTGACACAAGGAAGAAAAGTAGCTGGTGCAATGAAGGCCTTGATAAAAAACAGAGGCTTGAGTGTTGCAGCTGCACGAGGCCTACATGAAGGAGTGTTAGTGCCAACTTTAACATTTGGGGGAGGCGGTGGCAGAATCGGTAGAGAGGCGGCCTGCAGTCCTGATGGACCCAGGTTCGAATCCCGGCTGGGGCAGGGAACATTTTAAGGATTTGAATTTCATTAAAAGCAGACTTTCCTGATCTACCAGATGACCCGCCGACATGTCGTAAAAATACCCCCGCTAATACCAATACACCAGTCCTGTATGAGAAAGCCCTAGCATGTATTCAATATGGACGGCGGGTGTTAGCGCCGAACTGGTGACATGTGGAGGTGTAGGAGGACTACTGGGCCTTGGGATAGGCTACTGCCCCCGAGATATAGGCCCTGAAGCCTTTGCCCAGAGTCGGACACATAAAGAAAAAGAAAATAAAGAACTTTAACATATGGATGTGAGACTATGGTGTGGCATGAAAATTAAAAGTCAAGAGTAAGAACAGTGGAGATGGGACTGCTAAGGAATGTATGTGGAATACAGAGGGTGGACAGGATACGAAATAACGTGAAAGATGCAGAGTGAGGAAGTCGGTGGACACGAGAATTGAAGAGAGTGTCCTGAGATGGTATGGTCATGTGGAGAGAATGGATAACAATAGAGTGGTGAAGAAGGTATATCTGAGCGAATTCGAAGGAGGGAGGAGGCGAGGTAGGCCAAGGAGAAGGTGGAGAGATATGGTGGATGAATGTGTGAGGCAGAGAGGTTTGGAAGTCGGTGAGGCTAGGGAACTTACAGGAGATCGAGCTGGTTGGATGAATTTTGTGAGAAGTGCACGATCAGGGATTTTTGGCACCCCTTTTTAACGTGGCAGCGTCTGGATTGACTCTGTCAGATACGACTATGTGAAGCTACTGAACATGGCGAATGTTTTTGGCGTATACGATAGAGCCAGGATTCCGGGGGCTTGAATGATGAGTGAATGGAAGCGTAGCTCATTGGATTGGGCAATTTCGGGCTGTCTGGACATTGCACCTGCTCCTGGGTGAGAAAGGAGGTCCGGATGATGATGATGATGATGATGATGATTATATATATATATATATATATATATATATAAATATATATAAAGATATATATCTATCATCATCATCATCATCTCTCTTTCTCCCAGCCATTCCCCAGCCACATATACTTGCATTACTTTCATTACTTATACTTGCATTACTTTCATTACTTATACTTGCATTACTTTCATTCTCTATGTTCAACAATTCACTGAAGTGTTCTCTCCATCTGCTCACTTTTTCTCCCTTCTCCACTAGTAATCTGCCATTTTTATCTTTCACCCCCCAACTAACTTCTTTGGCACCCTATCTAACACTCTTTATCTCTTTCCAGAATATTTTCTTCCATTCCCTCCAATTTACATTCTAATTCCTTCCAAATTCCTCATCCACTCTCTTCTTACTCTCTCTTACTAATCTTTTCCCCTCTCTTCCTCTCAACATATAACTCTCTCTTCCGTCTCTCAACTTCTTCGACGTCCCTGTTTCTCATCCACTCACTATATGTTTTCTTCCCTTGTGCCACAGCCTGTCTCACCTCTTCAGTCCACCATGTTGTTCCCTGCATCCCCTTTCGTCTTCTCTTCACCCCATAGACCACCTCACATACTGCAGATTTCATCTGTGAATATCTTGCACACTCCTTCCACGTCCCCCATCTGATCCAATCTATATTTACCCAATTGCTTCTCCACTTCCCTCCTACATTCTACCTTTTTTCGATTGTCTTTTAACTTTTCTACCCTCCTTGAAAGAATTACTTTCTCCTGTCCTTCCCTTCTTCTATTTCTCCATTTTGTTTGGACTTTGATTCTGATCACCACGAAGTGGTGGTCTGAAAGTCCACTCCCCCAACCTCTATATACTCTTGCATCCATTACACTCCTTCTCATCCTTTCATCCACACACACATAATCAGTCATTGCCTTCCGTTCATTCAGTTCACCATCCACCCTTCTCATCTCTCACCATGTGTACCGATGGATCATTTTGTGCCTGAAGAGGGTATTAACCATCACCCCCCCCCCCATCCCCCAGTACAAATGACCACTAAAGCACTGCCATTCTTATCCATCCCCGCAGGCATACCCGACTCACCACTACCCCATGCATCTTCACATTCCCTACTTTTCCTTTCATATCTCCAATCAAAAACACTCTCCTTCCTTTCAAACTTTTCCAAGCACCCTTCCACATTTGTCCAGAACTCTTCTCTCACTCTGCTTGCACGATCTTGCATTGGCGCATACACTCCCATAGTCACCCACATTTATAGTCCAACTTTCAATCTTACCCACACAATCCTTGAGCCAACTGATCCATACTCTCTTATAGTCTCCTTCCATCTGTTACTCACAACATTAAACTCTCTTTCTTTTGCCCTCTCATTCTCACCTACTCCCGTGCATATACCCCATCCATACTCTCATTCTTTCACACTCTCACCATCACCATTTAGTTTCAGTTAATCCACATATATCCACTTTCACAACCTCAACCACCTGGACAATGTCTCTTTCTTTCACCTCATCACTTGCACCCCTTACATTCAATGTAGCTATCTGTACAAAGTCTTTTGTTTGGTCCTTAGTCGTCACCTTTTGGTTAGTCCTCGTCCGAGGCTTCTTGTTCGTATATATATATATATATATATATATATATATATATATATATATATATATATATATATATATATATATATATATATATATATATATATATATATATATATATATATATATATATATATATATATATATGGAGCCTCCGTGGTACAGTGGAAAGGTGTGCATTTTCGTACACTGAAGAACGAGATTCGCGCCCCGCCAGGGTAATAAACTTTGGGAGCGTTCTTCATGCCACGTACTGCATTAGCGGACACAAGGGGTGCTGTGGTTAAACCATACTGTAAAGTATGTTTGCACCCAGTCGGCTTGCGCAGGCCGATTAAACTTGGTTCACAAACTACACACACATCCAAAGCCACTCCAACACAACAATTACACTTACAAACACTTCTCACCCTACATACTGTACAGTCTCTACCAGACAGCCTAAGCCACTTGGAAGGGATACATTGGCTGTATCGTCCCTACTTCGGTCGGGATAGGCCGGTCCTGCAGTGGACACTCAAACGGCTGATGAGAGATTATATATATATATATATATATATATATATATATATATATATATATATATATATATATATATATATATATATATATATATATATATATATATATATATATATATATTGTTACATAGCCTATGATTTCATCATCCTTTGTGTAATTTTAACGCACAGTTGCTGCATGTTTGATCACGAGCGTGTTCTGCCTCAGTTCCCCCTTCTACCATTATAGTAGAGTAAGTCGACATCTCTGTTATACTTTGCGGGATTGTCATCTCTTTGTCCCCATGGCTTCATTTGCGCGTCCTCATTACAAGTTGTATCAAGCTCTCCTGGCCCCTATATAATGAGCTCAGTCTCTGCATCATTGCCATTTAGATCTGCTCCTCATTTTGTTCACATCTCTGTCCTCCCCTGTACAGATATTATTATTGTGAGTGCTCAAGAAATCTCCAACCATCTAGCAGCTGTGTGTAATTTGAGTATAACTGTTGTTGCATTTTTTCTTGTACTGTATAGCATAAGTTTAATTTGTAGGCCTAGTGAAGTTTGTAATTTATGTAGGGTTCTTTGTCAGTCATTTTTGATAATAGTTTGTATCTGTAATTATTTATCTGGCATTCACTGAGTATTATCTGGTATCTCATTTCATCAGGGCTGACTTAGATAAATTTACTCTTGCTAATTTCGTGTTAATAGAGGCTATTGCAGTTAACCATATATTTAACCTGTTTATTTGCCATTACATTATCTTTATGAGTCCTGAATGTTTTGTTGTTAGTTTGTGCATTAAACTTTAACTTGTAATTTTACCTAACTCTTTTGTTTTGAACCTGGAACTTTACGGGACAGTAGTGACTCTTCGTATTCTCACTTAAAGTGTACGTTATCTTTCTCTGTTCCGTAACATAAATTTGGCGACCTCATATCAGGATATTCAGGATATTATCATAAGGATATTGTTTGATATTTTGTGACTGTGATATATTCATGATGGCTACTATTTCTACACTTGATGAAGCCAGGGATTTTTGTCAAATGTGCAAACAGTGTGTGATATAGAAAACAGAACAAAGAATGAACTTAAGCTTGTTGCTCAACAATTGGGAATTGCAGTTCACTCTCATCATTCTAAGGATCAAATTGTTGGCATGATTAATAAAAGCTTGTTTAATGTAACTCCTCCAAATGAGCAAACGCAGATTGAATTAGCTAAGTTACAGCTAGCTCTGCAGGAGGCTCGTGCTAAAGAAGCTGAATTTCAGGCAAATGCTAAGCAGGCGGAGTCTCAGGCTCGTATTGAAGAGGCGCAGGTACAGGCTCAGGCACAAATTGAACTTGCCAGGATTCAGGCAGACCATGAGTATCGCATGAAACAAGGTGGAACTGGATCATCTAGCTCTGATGATTTTGATGTGGCTAAAAATGTTAAACTTGTCCCTCCTTTTAATGAATCTGATTTAACAAAGTATTTTCAGTTGTTTGAGAGGGTAGCTACAGGTTTTAATTGGCCTAAGGAGTATTGGCCAGTACTCCTTCAAACTGTTCTCACCGGTAAAGCTCAAGTAACTTATGCATCTTTGCCTCAGGATCAGTCTGATAATTATGATGTAGTTAAGAGCTTAATTCTTAAGGCCTATGAGCTTGTTCCTGAAGCCTATAGAGTAAAATTTAGGACAACTTACAAGCAAGATAAGCAATCCCATGTTGAGTATGCAAAAATCAAAGAAGATCTGTTAGAGCAGTGGTTAAATTCTAAGAATGTGGATTCTGATTTTGGTAAATTTAAGCAGATGATTTTGCTGGAGGACTTCAAGAGGTGTATTTATAAAGATGTAAGCCTATATCTCGATGAGAAAGAATAGATAATTTGTCTGATGCTGCAGTTTTAGCTGATGAGTATGTTCTCACTCACAAGAGATATTCTAGAGAAAAAGGGAAAGCTGAGAGTAAGTACGTTGCCTCTACTCAGAGTACAGGTAACAGGAAAGAGAATAAGGATGATGTTTCTCAGGAAGTAAATACCAGCTTCACCTCTAGATTTCAGAAAAGTAAATGTACTTATTGTAGTAAGCTTGGTCATACTACGGAGAGATGTTTCAGGAGACAGCGTGATGTGAACAAAAAGGAGTCTTTAAATATTCAGTCAATTGGTCTAGTGTCCACTCTTGAGAGTTCCCAGAATGCTTTAACTGAGTTAACTGAACCTGCTTTGAGGGGTAACTTAAATTCTCATGATGGAGCTCCTCTTTTGAGCAGTAACGTGGGTGACACTCTCAAGAGTTCATGTGCTAATTTCCTGTCTGATGGTTTTGTCAGTCCTCTGGACAGTAATGACAGGAAATCAGTTCAAATATATCGTGATACAGGTGCTTGCCAATCCCTTATGCTGACCAGTGTTCTAGGCTCTAATGTTAATTCCTCTGATGAAACTGTAATCTTACAAGGTGTAGGGAATAATTACTTCTCTGTTCCTCTGTGCAGAGTGAATTTAGAGTCTGGTTTTGTTAATGGTTCTGTTATGGTTGGGTTGGTTGAGACACTCCCAATGTCAGGTGTAACTTTCTTACTTGGAAATGATATTGGTGGAAGTCAAGTGTGTCCAGCTCCTCAGTTGTCTAGTGAGCCAGTGGCTGCGTCCCAGGATTGTGATGTCCCTGATGTGTTCCCTGCATGTGCTGTCACTAGGGCTAAGTCTAAAGTTACTGGTGATATAGAGGATAATGATGATGATGATGTTATCCTAGCTGACACTTTTCTTGCTAATTTGGACCACTCACCAGATGAGGCAGTACCCCGTAGTGTTGATAATTTGTCTCGTCAAGAGTTGGTTGAGTTGCAGGTTGCTGACCCTGAGTTGAAAGGTCTAGCTAACTCTGCTTACAGTGAAGAAGAGTCAGCCGGTGCTTCTACTTGTTATTATGTAAAGTCAGGAGTACTTATGAGGAAGTGGAGACCCCCAACAGCATCAGCCGACTGTGAATGGGAGGTTGTACATCAAGTTGTCATCCCTCGTGTTTGTAGGCAGGATATCATTAGAGTGGCTCATGATTCCAGTTTGGCAGGACACCTTGGAGTGAGGAAGACTGTGGCACGCATTTTGAAACACTTCTACTGGCCAGGTATCTTCAGGGATGTTTCCAGGTATTGTAAGTCTTGTCACACCTGTCAAGTTGTGGGAAAGTGTAATCAGACCGAAAAGGTTGCACCTCTAGTTCCCATTCCTCCTTTTGAGGCGCCTTTCACCCGTGTGTTGGTGGATATTGTGGGCCCTCTTCCTAAGACTTCTTCAGGATTTTCTTATGTGTTGACCATGATTGATATGGCTACTCGTTATCCTGAAGCCATTCCACTTAGAAACATCTCAGCAAAGAACGTGGTTAAGGAAATGCTGGGGTTCTTCACAAAGTTTGGTCTGCCTAAGGAGGTACAGTCAGACCGGGGAAGTAATTTCATGTCAAATGTTTTCAAGCAGTCTCTGAAAGAGTTGGGCATCACCCAGCTCACGTCTTCAGCTTACCATCCCCAGACCCAAGGAGCGTTGGAGAGATATCATCAAACACTCAAATCGATGCTCAAGAAATACTGTTTGGAACATCAGAAAGACTGGGATAAAGGTCTTCCATTCGTTGTGTTTGCTGCAAGAGAATCTCCAAATGAATCACTGGGCTTCTCACCTTTTGAACTACTGTTTGGCCATGAAGTAAGAGGACCCCTTAAGCTACTCAAGGAATGCTGGCTGTCGGAGGAAGATGACGTCAACCTGCTGGAGTATGTGATGAATTTCAAAGAACGGCTGTCCACTGGTTTACAGCTGGCGAGAGAGAATTTAGGAGCTGCTCAGGAGAAGATGAAGACTTGGTATGATAAGAAGTCCAGGTTACGCCACTTTCAGCCAGGAGATCAGGTTTTGATTCTGCTACCAGTTCATGGGCAACCTCTTCAAGCCAAGTTTAGTGGCCCTTATTTCGTGGAGAAGAAACTCAGTGATGTCAGCTATGTCATCGCCACACCAGATCGTAGAAAGAGCAAGCAACTTTGTCACATCAACATGCTAAAATTATATCACAAGCGGGATGAAAATAATCCGGTCTGCACTGTAGCTGTTCCACCCGAGTCTGCAAGTGAAGCTCTCCCATGCAGTATGAGCCTGAGTGATAGTTTGGGGAAGAATCCTGATATCATGAATGATCTCCAGACTAAGCTTTCTCATCTACCACCCAAGGAAAGGCAGGAGTTTTCGGCATTACTGCAGGAGTACCCGCAAGTGTTCCGTGCTACTCCAGGAAGAACCACTGTGTTGATGCATGATGTCGATGTTGGAGACGCAAAGCCAATTAAATTGCCTCCTTACCGTGTGAACCCAGTGAAAGTTCCTCTCATCCAGAAGGAGCTTGGCTACCTGTTGGACCACAAGATGATTGAGCCCTGTCAGAGCGAGTGGAGTTCTCCTGTCACTCTGGTCCCTAAGCCAGGTGGGTCACAGCGGCTTTGCATCGACTACAGACGTGTTAATCAGATAACCAAAACAGACACTTACCCTCTCCCTCGTGTAGAAGATTGCATAGACAAGATCGGAAAGGCTAGGTACATAAGTAAGTTTGATTTGTTAAAGGGATACTGGCAAGTACCTATGACTGAACGTGCTAGGGAGATCTCATGTTTTGTAACACTAGGAAAGGCTTTTGCATGTTCAGTAATGCCGTATGGTATGAAGAATGCACCAGCCACATTTCAGAAGCTCATGAATGTTGTAACAGAGGGTTTGGCAGGGTGTGTTGTTTATATTGATGATGTATTAATCTTCAGTGACAACTGGAAAGATCACCTATGCCATGTCAGTAATTTTCTTGACCGTTTAGTTCATGCTAATCTTGTAGCTAATTTATCAAAGTGTGAGTTTGGTCAAGCTGAAGTTCAGTACCTTGGGTATGTAATTGGTGATGGACATGTTGCACCACCAGGAGCTAAAGTTCAGGTTATAAGTGATCTTCCCAGACCTAAAACTAGGAAAGAGCTACAAAGATTTTTGGGAATGGTAGGTTATTACAGGAGATTTGTTCTTAACTTTTCAATTCTTGTATCACCACTTACAGACCTACTGAAAAAGGGAGTTAAATTTGTCTGGACCGATAACTGTGAATCCTCTTTCAACAAACTTAAAGCTATTTTATTAAGTCAGCCAGTGCTCGCTACTCCAAATTTTGCTAAGCCTTTTAAGATGGCTGTTGATGCAAGTGATACAGGAGCTGGGGCTGTTTTGCTGCAAGAGGATGATCAGAGTGTTGAGCACCCTGTATCTTATTACAGTAAGAAGTTCACTCCACCTCAAAAGAACTACTCAACTATTGAGAAAGAGCTTTTGGCCTTGATTTTGGGTTTACAGCATTTTTCATTTTATTTGTGTTCTGGTTTTGACCCCATAGTAATTTATACCGATCACAACCCACTGAAATTCCTTAGTAAGTTTAAAGATAAAAATCAGAGATTGACAAGATGGAGTCTACTTCTTCAGGAGTATTCATTAGACATACAACATGTCAAGGGGAAAGAGAATGTTATTGCAGATTGCTTATCCAGACTTTAGACAGATTGTTTAGAGTAATAAGAAATTTCCTTTGTAAATTTCTTTTTCTTTGTGGGGAGGTGTTACATAGCCTATGATTTCATCATCCTTTGTGTAATTTTAACGCACAGTTGCTGCATGTTTGATCACGAGCGTGTTCTGCCTCAGTTCCCCCCTTCTACCGTTATAGTAGAGTAAGTCGACATCTCTGTTATACTTTGCGGGATTGTCATCTCTTTGTCCCCATGGCTTCATTTGCGCGTCCTCATTACAAGTTGTATCAAGCTCTCCTGGCCCCTATATAATGAGCTCAGTCTCTGCATCATTGCCATTTAGATCTGCTCCTCATTTTGTTCACATCTCTGTCCTCCCCTGTACAGATATTATTATTGTGAGTGCTCAAGAAATCTCCAACCATCTAGCAGCTGTGTGTAATTTGAGTATAACTGTTGTTGCATTTTTTTCTTGTACTGTATAGCATAAGTTTAATTTGTAGGCCTAGTGAAGTTTGTAATTTATGTAGGGTTCTTTGTCAGTCATTTTTGATAATAGTTTGTATCTGTAATTATTTATCTGGCATTCACTGAGTGTCACGTGGACGCATATTTTGTGTAGTTCATTGTTCCCCTTTGCGCCACGTGTATAACTAGCTAGTTAAGGTGTTGCTAAATTAACGAACTGGCGACCCAATGAAGTTGTGGTAGGCCTGCATATAAGCCCAGGCGCAGAGGCTCGTCTCACTCTCTGTTTCCCTGTCAGTGACGCCGGCTAGCTCTGGGTCGTCCAGGTTTAAGGTTTGTGTATGTCCTTGGTTAGGGATGTAGGATGGACTTTAGCAAGTTTATGCTCTTGTCCAGTAGGCAGGGTGATGTTTTGTGTTTTGTTTTCCCACTATTGGTTGTAAGTTAAGGTAGTTTAATAGATTATGTTAATTTTGTACGTGGTGTTTTGACTCTCCTTAAATGTTCATATGCTAAAGTAACTCCAGATCTAAGTAATACAATATGGTCTTGTCGTACACTCAATTATCATTCTATCGTGGTTTTACTCAGGCCGTGCACCTTGTCCACTTGGTGATTGGGTAGTTTGCGACAAATGGGGGCCTGTCCGGGATTGAATATGTATACTAGCCTGTATATTTAGCTACATTACACGTTCCTATGTACTCCCTGTGCATTGCAATTTAGCCTTTAGCAACAACTGTTTCCCTCATATTTGAGTTTGCTTTATGAAACAAGTGTTCTCCCTGGTAGTCCTAATTGTGTGCACTAGTGTATACGCGTGTAGCTAATTCCTGCTCAGTTACCTCATTCAAGAGCTGTGTTCCGTTCACGAAACTGTTCCTAGAGTGTTGTTGCTTTACAACTCTTTGTTTGTTCTACTCTGTCTGGGCATATGGGTCATGTATATTGTATGATCTATATTATTTGATAGTGTGGTGTATAGTGTTTTGTGGAGTTTGTTGTCTTAGCTCCATACACACCACTATCGTTATATTTACTATACCAGTTGTTTTACTTGGATCTATTAGGAGAATATTACATACCCACGTACAGCAAAGATTAGTACTCCCACTTTACTGGTGACATTGTATTCCCCACGTAATTTTTCTAGTGTGTGTGTGTGCGCGCTACGTTCCCGTGTGTGGTGGAAGGTTTATTGTCCCACTAGGTGAAGTGGTTTACTGATATTTGAGTGATTACACTATCTAGCTAGCTAGCTTATTTTCGTTGTCCTTCCCCTCTCGCCGCCATCATGTTTGTGTTGGAAGATTTTGTTTCTAATCCTACAGTGACTGCTCTTTCTAGGTTAACCAAGGTTCAGTGGGAAGTGCTGGCAGCTTATTATAAGCTTGAGCTTCGTCCTAGGTTGAAGAAAGATGATATAAAGCAGTTAGTACTTGCACACATGGTGAGGGAGGAAATTTTCAGTGAGGAAGAAGTGAACATGTTGGAACATCCTAGTGATTTGATGGCTTTGAGGAAAATTGAGCTGGAGGAAAAAAGGCTTGAGGTTGAGAGGATGAAAGCGGACAATGACAGAATCCGTCTCTCTCGTAGTCCCACATCGCCTGAGTGTGAGCCAGATTCCTTCCAAATTGCTGCAGCATTAAAGTTTGTTCCTAAATTTAATGAGGAGGATCCAGAAGATTTTTTCACTCATTTTGAGAAGTCGGCTGAGCTCCATTCTTGGCCCCAGGATAAGTGGGTGTTGCTAATACATAGCTCATTTACTGGTAGAGCTCAGGAAGTGTTTACCGCACTGGATGCCACTCAAATTGAAGATTATTATTTTGTAAAAAAAACTGTATTGCATGCATACAAGAAAGTGCCCGAAGCTTATCGGCAACAGTTCCGCCGCTGCCGTAAGACAGAGGGACAGACTTATGTAGAATTTATCCGCCGCAAACAACGACTTTGTAAAAAATGGGTTGAGAGTGAGTTGACTAGTTTGACAGTTGAGGGCTTGCTGGAGTTGTTTGTGCTGGAGGAAGTGAAATCTTGCCTCCCAGCTAGAGTAAGGTCACATGTGGAGGAAAAAGGGTTATGTACGTTATCTGAGGCTGGCATTGCTGCCGATCATTTCTCCCTAACTAATAGTGAACCCTTCCACAAGTACAGGTTGACTGCTCCCCAGCATAAGCCAGCCAGCACTTCACAGAGTGAACGGCCCCTGAATAAGAAGCTGACGGAGACCCAGGGACCTTCTTTTAAGCTTGATCCCACTGGTGAGTGCGCTGGTGAGGAGGCTCGTGGAGTTACTAATCAAGACGTGAGGAGGTCTCTCTTCTGTAGGTACTGTAAGAAGCCTGGCCACATCATAAAAGACTGTAGGAAGTTGGCCAGTAAGTACAGCCCCACCCAGGGCAATGCAGTTCTCCATGCCAGTGCACTCACCCAACCAGTGGAGGTGAGTGACCCACAGGTTAGTGATTTACTTGTTTCGGGGCCATGTGAACATTCAGGTGATTCCCTTGAAGTACCCTCATCATTTAAACCATTCTGCTCGAGAGGTGTAGTATCAAAACATGAGTCCAGTAGATTCTCGGCTCCTGTTGTTGTGTTGCGTGACACTGGATCTGATCTATCTTTCATTTTAAAGGAAGATGTTCCCAATTTTGATTGTTATACAGGTGAGACTGTACTAGTGTCTGGTCTGCCAGGAGAGGCTAGATATCCCCTTTGCTCAGTGTATCTTCGGTCTGTGTTTGTCACAGGTCCTGTACTACTAGCTGTAGTAGATCACCTCCCCGTTAGGAACATTTCAGTATTAATTGGCAATGATTTAGCTGGTTCCCAGGTTACCGCTAACCCCATCGTTTCAGACAAACCTGTTGATATCAACAACACTACTGACTTAGAGCTGAAACACCCTAATCTCTTCCCAACTTGTGCTGTTACTCGTAGTCAGAGCCAGAGGTTGTTGGACGCACATACCCCTGCTGTAGAGCCAGAGGAAAACACACCCGAGGGAGATGTTTCCCTTGCGGAATTGTTTGATGATACACTCAGTAAGTCTAGATCTGGTCTCCTTGACTTTGGTAGCACCCCTATCACAAGGGAGAGATTAATTCAGGAACAGTCTAGTGACCCCGAATGTAAGTTGTTTCTTGCACAGCTTACTGAAGGTAATGAAATAGATGAGGTTCCACACTGTTTTTATCTCAATTTGGGGGTGTTGATGCGTAAATTCAGACCATCTAAGGCTCCTGCCAATCACACGTGGGAGACAGTCCATCAGATCGTCGTCCCAAAATCTCTACGTATAGAGATATTGAAGGTGGCACATGATGGGGTGGGTGGACACCTGGGAGTCCGTAAGACTTACCACAAGATTTTGTCTCATTTTTACTGGCCAAAGTTGATGAAAGATGTTAGTACCTATTGCCGTACCTGTCATGTGTGTCAGATTAGTGGCAAACCAGGCACTGAAGTCAATCCTGCACCCCTTCAGCCCATTCCTGTCATGGAGGAGCCCTTTAGTAAGGTAATTGTTGATTGTGTGGGCCCTCTCCCAAGGAGCAAACGCGGGAATCAGTATTTATTAACCATAATGGATGTTGCCACTCGTTACCCTGAGGCCATACCTCTCCGTAGTATCACTAGTAGGAATGTTGTCAGGGCCCTGATCAAGTTCTTCACACAGGTTGGGTTACCTGCCATCGTGCAGTCCGACCAAGGGTCTAACTTCACCTCCAGGCTGTTTCAGCAAGTGATGAGGGCCCTGGGAGTCCGTCAGTGTAAGTCAACCGCTTACCATCCACAGAGTCAAGGAGCCCTGGAACGTTTCCATTCTACCATTAAGACTATGATACGTACTTATTGTTTGGAAACGGGTCAGGAATGGGATGAGGCTATTGATCTTTTATTGTTTTCAATTAGAGATAGTGTAAATGAGAGTCTAGGTTTCACCCCGTTTCAACTCATTTATGGACACCAGGTCCGTGGTCCTCTCAAAGTCTTGAAAGAATGCTGGTTAAATGACGAGAGTACTGTACCGATTGCTGCATATGTAACTCAGTTCCGCTCCAACTTGCAGCGTGCCTTAAAGTTTGCCCATTCTAATCTCAGTCATGCTCAAATACGAATGAAAGACAATTATGACAAAATTCACAAGGCACAATCCCGCATTTTTCATGTTGGTGATCAAGTTTTAGCTCTGCTACCAGTACCAAAGCAGCCTCTTCAGTCTCGGTACTCTGGGCCATATCATGTTTTGAAGCGGGTTGGAGACCTTAATTATATCATTGCTACGCCAGAGAGGCGGAAGAAAAGGCGAAGTGTCCATGTCAATTTGTTGAAAATGTATCACTCTCGTGACCAATCACAAGGAAGGGAAGTGGAACAGGTCACTTTAACAGGAACTAGAGTAGTGGAAAAGTCAGAGGAAAATGACCCTACACCATTCGTAGGCAGTAAGCTGTCAAATCGTGAAATTCTAACAAATCTTATGAGTAAATTAGAGCATCTGCCCCCCACCCAGGCAGGCGATATTGACTGTCTTCTACAGGAGCATCCAGACCTCTTTGGTGACACCCCTCGGCTCTGTACCCTGCTGACCCATGATGTGGATGTTCAAGGAGCCCCTCCGATCCAACAAGCTCCATACAGTCTCAGTGCCGAGAAGAGGGAATTCCTGCAGTACGAGGTGCAGAGGCTAAAAGAGCAAGGTTTGATCCGTCCAAGTATGAGTCCCTGGGCCTCACCTGTAGTATTAGTCCCCAAGGCTGGAGGAAGTTACCGCCTTTGTGTAGATTATAGGAAGGTCAATGCTGTTACCCTGCCCGACTCCTTTCCACTACCCAGAATGGATGACATTATTGATGACCTAGGAGCGGCCCGCTACGTCACTAAGCTTGATCTCCTCCAAGGGTATTACCAAGTGCCCTTGACAGAACAAGCCAAGTCAATCTCTGCCTTTGTCACTCCAAGCGGCCTTTGGGAATTTCTAGTTCTTCCCTTTGGCATGCGGAATGCCCCGGCCACATTCCAAAGACTAATGAACTATTTGATTGCAGAGTTGCCTGGCGTCCGTGTGTACCTAGATGACTTAGTTGTCTGGAGTGACAATTGGAAGGAACACCTTGAGAGGCTGCGAAAGCTCTTTGATGTCCTGGAGGAGGCCAATCTCACAGTGAACCTTGCCAAGAGTGAGTTTGGGCACGCCCACGTCGTGTACCTGGGGCATGTGGTCGGACAGGGCCAGCTAGCCCCTGTTGATGCAAAGGTGGATGCCATCTTACAATATCCACCACCAGCTGACCGAAAGTCTACCATGAGGTTCCTTGGGATGGTGGGTTACTATCGTCGTTTCTGCAGGAACTTTGCCCAGGTCGCTGCTCCCCTTACGGATCAACTTAGCTCCAAGAAGACGTTCCATTGGACAAATGAATGTCAGCGGGCATTTGAGGGTTTGAAGGCCCTGCTGGCTTGTGCTCCTGTGCTCCGAACCCCGGACCCACATCGGCCCTTCATCATTAGAGTCGATGCAAGTGATGTAGGGGTGGGGGCAGTGCTCTTGCAAGAATATTGTGAAGTGTTACATCCCGTATGCTACTTTTCCCAAAAGTTTAAGGTTTTTCAAAAGGCTTATGCCACCGTTGAAAAGGAGGCTCTTGGAATTGTCATGGCAATAGAAAAATTTGAAGTATATCTGTCCAGTAGCACATTCCCCATCACGGTGTTCACAGACCACAACCCCCTTGTGTTTATTGAAAAGGTCAAGTTTAAGAATGCTCGAGTGCTGAGATGGGCTCTAGCCTTGCAACCGTATAATATAAAACTGCAGCATATTCGTGGCAAGGACAATACCATTGCAGATGCATTGTCAAGAGTGTGAACAGAGTGTAGGTTCCCTATGATTTACTATGTCATTTACCCGTTCTGTTTCTAGGTTTAAGGAATTTTTGTAATATTGAAGTAAACCTACTTTTGTACCTCTAATGTTTGTACATGTTAGAGTAACTTTTTCCGGCTTGGTAAAAAGTTTTTTTTTGTGGGGGAGGTGTCACGTGGACGCATATTTTGTGTAGTTCATTGTTCCCCTTTGCGCCACGTGTATAACTAGCTAGTTAAGGTGTTGCTAAATTAACGAACTGGCGACCCAATGAAGTTGTGGTAGGCCTGCATATAAGCCCAGGCGCAGAGGCTCGTCTCACTCTCTGTTTCCCTGTCAGTGACGCCGGCTAGCTCTGGGTCGTCCAGGTTTAAGGTTTGTGTATGTCCTTGGTTAGGGATGTAGGATGGACTTTAGCAAGTTTATGCTCTTGTCCAGTAGGCAGGGTGATGTTTTGTGTTTTGTTTTCCCACTATTGGTTGTAAGTTAAGGTAGTTTAATAGATTATGTTAATTTTGTACGTGGTGTTTTGACTCTCCTTAAATGTTCATATGCTAAAGTAACTCCAGATCTAAGTAATACAATATGGTCTTGTCGTACACTCAATTATCATTCTATCGTGGTTTTACTCAGGCCGTGCACCTTGTCCACTTGGTGATTGGGTAGTTTGCGACACTGAGTATTATCTGGTATCTCATTTCATCAGGGCTGACTTAGATAAATTTACTCTTGCTAATTTCGTGTTAATAGAGGCTATTGCAGTTAACCATATATTTAACCTGTTTATTTGCCATTACATTATCTTTATGAGTCCTGAATGTTTTGTTGTTAGTTTGTGCATTAAACTTTAACTTGTAATTTTACCTAACTCTTTTGTTTTGAACCTGGAACTTTACGGGACAGTAGTGACTCTTCGTATTCTCACTTAAAGTGTACGTTATCTTTCTCTGTTCCGTAACAATATATATATATATATATATATATATATATATATATATATATATATATATATATATATATATATATATATATATATATATATATATATACACAGTATGTTATACCGGTATATAATATATATATATATATATATATATATATATATATATATATATATATATATATATATATATATATATATACAGAGAGAGAGAGAGAGAGAGAGAGAGAGAGAAAGATTTAACTCTATTATCATCCTTCCCTCTTCTTCCTCACACACACACACACACACACACACACACACACACACACACACACACACACACACCTCTTCCTCCTCACGCTTAAGTTTGTCCTTCTTTTCACATTTCTAATATTCTTTTCTGTCACTTTCCTCTTTCCTTCTTTGTTCTCTCTTTCCTTTCTCTGCTATTCCTTCCAGATATCACACCTATTACCTCACTTTCCTCCCCTCGACTGTGTGTGTGTGTGTGTGTGTGTGTGTAGGTCAGCTTGTCTCTGCCTCTGTCTGTCATTCTGTCTGTTTGTCTCTCTGTTCCTGTCTGTCTGTCTGTCTGTCTGTCTCTGTCTGTCTGTCTGTCTGTCTGTCTGTCTCTTTCTCTCTCTCCCTCTCTCTCTCTCTCTCTCTCTCTCTCTCTCTCTCTCTCTCTCTCATTTTCCACCTTCATTTATTTGCATTTCCCCCTTTCCAGCTATATTCTCATTTTTGCTCTTTCGTAATTGCCTCTCCAGTCCCTCCTAACCCTTTCACTTCTTTGTCGTATGTTTTATCTCTTTCTTGCCACCACCAGATATTATGCTCAAGGTGGGATAGACTTTGGGACTGGAGGGGATAAAAATAATCTTTGCTTACCCCTTTGGTACAGAAGAGTGACGCCGTCAAGTGGTGGCACCGACTTAGCTGAGAAATCCCTTTACCCGGCTGCACAATAATCCAACTCCCTCTCTATGCCGGAAAAGAATAATGATGGACTGCACACTGAGGTCGGTTTCAGCCTGTAGTCTACCGAGATTACGTTCCAGATGAGCCTAGGGTTGCAAATACAAGACTTACTACTACACTACTACTACTATTGCTACTTCTGCTACTACTTAAAACACTGCTACTACTGTTGGTACTGAAAATACTTCTGCTACGACAATTACTGCTACTTCAACTTCTGCCTATGTCGTCATTGGTGGTGGTGCAGATACACCTTGACTGCCAGAGGTCTTCGCTTATCGGAATAAAACATGTATTATAAAGAATTAAATGAATATATAAATCATAAGAGAGAAGGGATAAAGTCTTACCTTCCTACCCTTTCCTTGCAAGCTTTGATCTCAGTTTGCTTTATCCCCCCCCCTCTCTCTCTCTATAGATAGATAGATAGATAGATAAATAGATAGACAATTATGTAAGTATGTGTTTCTGTGTATGTGTGTATGTATGCATAGAATAAATAGCATATTTCGCAGTCGTCGATAAAACAAACACCTATACAAAATCACAAAACTACCCATCAAATTTCCCCTGTCAAAAAAGCCAGCAAATATTAACAAAAAATTACGATAACATCCAACAAAATGTATGAACCACCATATTTTAAAAATGCCAAAGAAGTAAAAATCTCGAACAAATAAATCCATAAAAACTCACCTAGCTTTGAAACAACTGGGAGCAAACGCAAAGTAATTAACGCTTCCATGTTTAATGAGGCTGTTTTCTTTTCCTTTTTTTTTCATAAAATTTTTAATAGTCAGAGAGGTGAGGTCAGAGAGTTCGTCGTGTGTGTGTGTGTGTGAGAGAGAGAGAGAGAGAGAGAGAGAGAGAGAGAGAGAGAGAGAGAGAATGTTCCCTCGATACACATACAACAGACTTTATTCTTCCAAATACTGATACTGATAGCAAAAAGAAACATGTATGAGGTTAACTCCTTAAGGCTGATGATTTTATTCAACTTCCGAATGGTTTCTCGAACTGGGAAATATCAGATATTGCCTTCACTTTTCCGTAAAAGTGAGTTTCTTTTCTAACATGAATTACACCGCTGACCACTGGAAAGAACTGGCAAGAAAGACGCCCTGTTTCTAAAGTGGTTAAGAACGCCTGTGGCTGGAGTGAGAGTAGATCAACTGTTTTATGTTCCTTTCGGATTTGTACGAGTATTGTTCTGACAGTAACAGAAACGTATTTTCACGATCAGCTACTAAAGGTAAATTGTTCTTTAAGGCCTGACTATAAATGTATATATACTATATCTTAAAGCCGGGAGAGAGAGAGAGGTAAAAAGATTAGTAAGAGAGAGTAAGAAGAGAGTGGATGAGGAATTTGGAAGGAATTTGAGTGTAAAGTGGAGGGACTGTAAGAAAATGTTCTGGAAAGAGGTGAAGAGAGTAAGACAGGGTGGAAGTAAAGTTAGCAGGGGAGTGAAAGATAAAAATGGTAGATTACTAGTGGAAAAGGGAGAAAAAGTGAGCAGATGGAGAGAACACTTTAAGGAATTGTTGAACATAGAGGATGGAAGTGATGCAAGTATAAGTGGCTGGGGAATGGCTGGGAGAAGGAGGGAGGTGAGAAGTCAGGAAGAAATCAGTAGGATAGAAGTTGTGGAAGTAATGAAGAAAGTTAAATTGGGGAAAGCCCCAGGAATTGATGGAGTGTGTGGTGAAATGTTGAAGTATAGGGGAGAGATAGTAGTAGAATGGATGTGGAAGATGTGCAGATTGGCCTGGGAGGAAGGTAGAGTTCAGGAGGATTGGAAGTCAGGTATAATTATTCCCTTGTACAAAGGAAAACGGGAAAAAGAAGTGTGTGGTAATCATAGGGGCATTTGTCTTCTTAGTATAATAGGAAAAGTGTATGGTACGATACTTATTGACAGAGTTAGGGAAATAACAGGAATTAGTTGGAGAAGAACAGGGAGGCTTTAGGAAGGGAAGAGGTTGTGTAGATCAGATATTCATTCTTAGATCTTTAGTGGAAAAGTCTCTAGAGAAGGGAAAGAAGTTGTATGCGGCTTTCATGGATTTGGAGAAAGCATATGACAGGGTGGATAGACAAGGATTGTGGAAAGTATTAAGAATATAAATTATGGAGTAGATGGGAAGTTGTTGAATGCTGTGAAGAGTATGTATGATGGTGCTAAGGCTGCAGTGCGTGTGAATGGTGAACTTAGTGAATTTTTCTCTTTGAAGGTTGGGTTGAAACAGGAATGTGTCATGTCTCCATGGTTCTTCAATCTGTACATGGATGGGGTAATGATAGAGGTACAAGGTAGGGTAGTGGATGTTGGAGTGGCCCTGGTGAGAGAGGGTAGTGTTTGGAAACTCCCTGTACTGTTGTTTGCGGATGATACTGTGTTGTTGAGTGAAGACGAAGGGGAGCTGCAAGGCTTGGTGGATGAGTCTGGGAGAGTGTGCAAGAAACGGAATCTAAAGGTGAATGTACTGAAAAGTAAAGTGATGGTCTTTGAGAGAGGTGAAGTCAGTGAATGTACAGCGAGGTTGGATGGCGAGGAATTGGAAAAATGTGAGTACGTTTAAGTACTTGGGTAGTGTGATGAGTAAGGATGGAGGTTTGGATGGCGAAGTGCTTGAAAGGGTACAGCAAGGAAGAAAGGTTGCTGGTTCCTTGAAAGCAGTGATAAGAAACAGGGAAGTGAGCATGGAAGTGAAAAAGTTACTACATGACAGTATTGTTATACCAACTCTAACGTATGGAAGTGAAGCTTGGACGTTGTTGGAAGAGCACAAGTCAAGAGTGAGAGCAGTGGAAATGAGTTATTTAAGAGGAGCCTGTGGAGTCACATGGAGAGACAGGCTGACAAATGAGGATATAAAGGAGCGTTGTGGTGTGGATGTGGATGTGATAGGAAGCGTTAGGAGGAATACACTGAGGTGGTTTGGCCATGTGGAGAGGATGGAGGGTGAAAGACTGACGAAGAGAGTGGATGTGAGTGAGGTTGAGGGGGGGAAAGGAAGGGGGAGGCCGAGGATGAGATAGAGGGATGGAGTGGAGAGGTATATGAGAGAGGGGGGTGTGAGTTGGGAGCAGGGCAGTGAAATGGCGGGGGACAGCGCGACGTGGAGGCGATTTGTTTGTTGCCACCTCGAACGGGATTGAGTCGTCTGGCAATAGATAGATAGATAGATAGACTTAAAGCCGCGACACTAGAAATGATCTGTTCTTTCAGATGTGACTCTAAAGCTGAACTCTATTATAAGTTCCGAGTCCAAAGGTAACTATTATTCACTGTTCTGACGTTAAAGGTAAACTATTTTTTAAAGTTCCGATACAAATGGTAAACTATTTTTCACTACCTGGCACTCTAGGTAAACTACTCATGGTCTGACACTAAAAGTACACCATTCTTTGTGATCTGACACTAAACGTAAACTACATTTCATGGTCTGACATTAAAGGTAGACAGTTGTTTACGATCTGGCACTGAAGGTGAATTATTCTTCGCGATCTGACACTCAAGGCACACTAATCTTCAAGTTCTTGCTCCAGTGGTAAGCTCTTCGGGAAATGGTGTTCCCCAGTTTATTTTCAGGTATTGCTAGTTGCTATTTTGTATGTTATGGCTACTAGTTAGATTAAACGCTCTCAGTTCAATGACGTACCACGTGAAGGGTGATTCACCATTTCGTCCCTCCCCCCCCATAAAAAATGTCCGTTATCTCCGTGTTTGTTTGTTTGTCTCTTTGTTTGTCTCTGTCTGTTAGCAGGATTACTCAACAAGTTATGAATGAATTTTGAAGAAATTTGGGGGAAAGGACGGCGAATGGAGAAGGAAGAAATTATTAAATTTTGAATCGGGTCCAGATCAGGATCCGGAGTATCTCGCACAATATCTTCAAAAGTTCTCGAAGAATTTCAATGAAATCTCTTGGAAAGGTGGGCCATGGACCATGAAAGAATTGGTTAAATTTGGGAGCAGATCCGGATCCACGAATCAGGATCCGGGATTCCTCAAATTATTTATGAACGGATTTTGATGAAATTTTGTCGAAGGGTGGGCTATGGGTCCGGGAACAGACGATTAAATTTGGGGGCGGATCCGAAGTATCCCGCACAATATCTCCAAAAGTTCTCAATGAACTTCAATGAAATTTTGAGAAATGGTGGGCGATGGACTAAGAAAGAATTGACTGAATTTTGGAGCGGATCAATATCCAGATCCTACATCCATGGTTCTGGATCCGGGATTACTCAAAAAGTTATCAGTGAAATTTAGTGGAAATTTTGTGGAAGGGTGGGCCTTGGGCAAAGGAAGAAATAATTAAATTATGGGGCTGATCTAGATCTGGAACCGGCTAATCCCGCACAATATCACCAAAAGTTCTCAATGAATTTGAATGAAATTTTGTGGAAAGTTGGGCCACGGACTAAGAAAGAATTTATTAAATTTGGAGGCAGATCAGGATGCGGATCCATTTTTATGGCAATGGCATTGATGGTGGTATGAAGTCTCTGAGTGCTTTCTAGTTAATGAATGGATTTAAACGAAACTCAGTACATATAAACTTCACTCTGTCAGTCATATACAACATTTTAAAATTCGCCAGCTTCTGAATTTAAAGAAATATCCACGAAACGAAATGCTGTTCTTCCACAAGTATGGTGCTGAGTGGGCATCAGTCGGTGAACTGCACTGACCCAGTGATCATCTCAGTCATCAGTCAGTCAGCCACATTGATCCAGTGATCATGCTGTATCAGACCGTGTATTTTTAATCCCCCTCAAGAAAGTTGTGCTAGGTGGTGGTAACCATCGTCCACTCACTTGATGCTGTGCGTCCTACCTCTTCCTTTGCCTTTATAATTCTATTTCTGTGTCTGTCTATCTCTCTTCCTATTTCTACCAGCTTTCATATCACTTTTTATCACTCTTCTTTCCTTTTCAGGTGATTTTACATTAAGTGACAAGCCTAATGGTTCCCTGAAAGTCAGGAAGCCATTTACGCTGGGTGGTAACCATATAACCATCCCTTATGAGTTCCGTACGTATCAAAACGTGGGTTGGCCAATGGTTAGTGTCCCTCCCAGTAAAACAACAAATTCAGAGACAGACTGCCAGCACGTATGAGATTATGTCGTCTGACTGTAGATAGACAGACTTTTCCCTTGAACTGTGGTTACTTTCTTGAGTGAAGAGGATAAAAAAAAAGGCACACTTCAATGCCAGAACAAACAAACAAAAAACATTATTAGGGAGAATACATCAATCTCACTAAGTACATGCCTAAAAAAAGGCTAGTCTGGAGCACCGAATTCAAAAATGCTTAAACGCTGAAGGAGAGAGCTCTCAAACCTTGAATTGAATCTGAAGAAATTGCAGTAAAGTGAAGAAAGTATGTACCAGTTTTAGTGTGCATCAGTTCATTAAAATGAAAATATTGAAACTGTTCTTCGGGCCTCAGTATGGTGAATCTACATGTAACAGTACTTTATGAATGTCCTCATCAGATGATTTTGTTTAGATTTGACGAAACCTTTTCTATGAAGGGGTTAACCCGCCGCGTGCCAGTGCCGTTTTAAAACGGTCTGACATTATGCCTCGGCCAGTGCCAGTGCTGTTTTAAAATGGTCTAAAATTAAAATCTTCACTGTGACCGCATTTTTAAAGATTTGCTGGTAAAAATTGGCAGGCATGTAAGGTAACTGTTCCTCTATCATCCCCCAGGCTGTCAAGGCCATACACTCACTCGCTCCACCCCTCACACTCGCACTGCCTCACTCTGCCTGTATGCCTCACCCAGTGCTGTACATAGTGAAGGCATTTTGTAAATATTTTCATGTAAACGTAAGTTGTAAATATTTTCTTGTAAGTGTAAGGACTATATAGTGAAGTCAAGTTGTAAATACCTTCTTGTGTTTGCCAGGACTGTACGTAATGAAGTCAGGTTGTACCTATCTTCAAGTGTAAGAAAATCCATTCACAGTGAGAAAGACACGCAAATTATGATAGATGCTGAAGTATAAGTGATCAGAAAAGTGTAGTGAACATTGCTATACCTTCCCAGCATAAATACCTAAGTATATCTTACACAGAAAATGGCTTTCTCTCACGTTCGTGGTGAGCGTGAGTGAACCGCTATACCTGTACACGAGTATGCAGGACTCAATAAAACTGATTTCCGACCCTTGGTGAGCATTTTAATGGGGAAATTCGTTGTTTCCTCATCAAAATCTATCATTTTAGCCAAAAAAAAAAAAAAAAAAAAAAGTTGAAAAATGGCCAGCACTGGGGTGACCCAGAGGGCTAAAAATAGCCGGCATGTGGCGGGTTAATAAAGGCAAGATGTGACTCCTCAGATCAAAAGGTAATTCTTAGACTATATAAAATAACGTGCAGGTATAAAGAATGATAAAAGAATGTGCTCCTGGAATGAAGGGGAAGAATACTATTAAAGGAGGCAGCAATGTACAAGTAGCAAAATATATAGCTTTGAAGAGATCATAGGGAGCCTGTTTAACCGATGAAAGTACGAAAATAAGTAATACATTTCCCTTGTTTCTATTCATGATATCACCTAGTCAGTATTATCCTTCTCTGATATATCTAATTGTTTATAAACTTATTTGAATAAAGTGGAGAGCTCTCGTTTTTCCAAGAGTACATTTAAACAATTTCTTCAGCGGCTACAACACTCCAGAATAGCCTTTTCCCGTATATCATTTTTTCCATTCTTTCCCATCAATTGTCTACACTTCCACTCTTCTCGCGTTCCCTCTGTTTCATTCCTTCTCCCCTCCATCCCTAATCTCCAAAACCAGGGCATAACTGTTCTTCCCCACATCCCCTCTCTGTTTTTCCTCCACCATTCTCGTTCTGTGTAATCCTTCTCCTTTGTTTTCTCTCCCAGACATCGCTCTCACTTTCTGTTATGTCTTTCTCGCAAACCCCTCCTTTCAGGTTCATTTCCTGGACTGTCCTAAAAGGCAGATCTGGGTCCGTCTTTTTGTGAAGCGGTATAAGTCACTAAATATATTAACTACCAGAACGCCACATTTTTTTATGTTGTGGCACCGATATAGCCATGTTGCTCCACTGCCTGGATATACAAACGTCCCTTACCTCCCTCATTATTCACTGAAAAGAGGACGGTGCACAGCAGGACACCTTCAAACTGTAATCCACCCAATTCACATTTCAGGTGAGCCTGGGGCGACGAGTACAACTACTACTAATAAAGTACTACGTCCTTGCTATGAAGTACTTTTCATTGTGTTCTTGCTATATTCAGAATTTATTTACAACAGGATAGACTTTTCAGAATAGAAGGGTTATATATTGTCTTTGTAAACCACCTTACTGCAAAATGTTAACCAGTAATTGATAAAAGTCATTTAGTTTTCTTTAGAATGATAGAAAAATATATTTTCTGAGTAAAGGATTAACTCGTGGGCTGCGGGAGGAGGGTTGCAAAAACGGGCTCTTTTATGCTTCTGTTTGGCCAAATTAGTGACTGTTGCAAAATGACGTCATATGTAATCATAATTTTGAAAATGTTATTACACAACTGCGCATGATGTGATTTTGCCCAGCTTATCATATTTTATGGATCTAGTGTGGTTAGAAATTTTCCAGTTGGCGGGAAACTGACATGAGTGAGACTCACCCCTGCCAGCGCCTCAGTGAGGTGCCAGTTAGTCCAAGAAGCATCAGCTTGAGTATGACATGGTACCTTCTGTTGTTGTTTTCATCTACCCCTCTTTTTCCCTTCGTCAACTGTCGGCCTTGTGCTGATATTTTATTATTAAAAACTGTTTTTCTGAAAGGTTTAAGCCTTCCTTGTGTGTTTGCGCTATGGTAAATTGCTCAGAAAATTCATGAATATTGTTCACAGTAGCTACTGTTGCTTGTTTCTGGGCACAACCTATTGGGTGATGATGAGAGATGATAGAAAGCCTAATATTCTCTGTGATGCTGAACCCCCCGATGAACTTCGTGGTGAATTCTTAAAACTTCCGTTCATATGAGGCAGATCGCATGTTCCAAGAGATGACTCCAGTGAGGTAACTCGCACACCATGAGTAAAGGGATGTCTATTGGCATGAGAAAATTACAATGGTCTTATACTCCAGCAATATGATAGCATAGTTTTGTTAGTGTTGTGAAATGTCAATTAATATAATAACGTCGTCGGCGTACTTAATCACATTCTCCTGGAAGAACTTGTGATTACAACTGCCCCACCCATATATAACAATGTACAGCTCCCATTATCACAGGGTGTATTAGTCCTGTTCCAGGCCACCGCCCATCTCCTTCCCAAACACTCATGCCTACCCTTTTCCACCCACCTCAGTCTTTCTACCCACATCATTTTTTCACTCACTCTCTAAAGTAATGTTATCTGACTCACCTTCTTACTATCAACAAGCATTACTCCCTCGTCAAAAGCTGTAACTTGCAACTTTCTTGCCACCACCAGATATTATGCTCAAGGTGGGATAGACTTTGGGACTGGAGGAGATAAGAATAGTCTTTGCTTACCTCATTGGTACGAAATAGCAACTCCGTCAAGTGGTGGCACCGACTTAGCTGAGAAATCCCTTTACCCGGCTGCACAAAAATCCAACTCCCTTTCTATGCGGGTAAAGAATAATGATGGACTGCACACTGAGGGCGGTTTCAGCCTGTAGTCCACTGAGATTACGTTCCAGATGAGCCTAGGGTTGCAGATACAAGACTTACTACTACCACTACTACTACTACTATTGCTAACGTCGTCGGCGTACTTAATCACATTCTCCTGGAAGAACTTGTGATTACAACAACTGCCCCACCCATATATAACAATGTACAGCTCCCATTATCACAGGGTGTATTAGTCCTGTTCCAGGCCACCGCCCATCTCCTTCCCAAACACTCATGCCTACCCTTTTCCACCCACCTCAGTCTTTCTACCCACATCATTTTTTCACTCACTCTCTAAAGTAATGTTATCTGACTCACCTTCTTACTATCAACAAGCATTACTCCCTCGTCAAAAGCTGTAACTTGCAACTTTCTCACCACCAGCACCATCTGTCATGCAACGCTTATCTTCACAAGATGTACATATTTTATCCTGGCCTGGCAACCACCACCACCTTTACCTCTCCCATCCATTTCTCTCTGCACACCTCCCTCACCAACAATTTTCTCCCTTACCTACGACTTTCACCTACCAGTGTGTATTAGACAGCTATCCTCACAACATATAATTCCTTCAACATAGCCTATCCTCTCCCTTACTCCTCTTCACTCGTTGCTACTCTGATGTGGTGAATATAATAAAGATAACTGCCTCGACAACTGGCCGACCTACATTGTCCCATATTCACAGGGTATGCCTCCGTCGTCATACTTCAAAGTGCATTATCATCCCAGTCCTTCCTTACAGCTGGCCTTCATAAATATTTCCTTGTGTTGTGGCTCCAGGCTCCTGTGGAAGTGAACCCAGTGAACCGCTGGCAAAGGTTAACCTTTTATAGCCCTCAATTTTACTTTTCTGGGGGTACAAAGGGCGAAAAAAGAACTTTTTATATCTGGGCAGGTATGCCATCCGGATGCATTGGTGCACCGACATAAAGGTGTCCCTGCCCAGTACACCCACGCCTGAAAAACTTTAAGTAACATATCCTCGCTTAGTCATATTACCACAGATTGCTGCAACACCTTCCCCATCCCCCTCAAAATAATACTAATAAAAATAATCCTAAAGCTTCCATCACATAAAGCACTGAAGAACTCATTCCAAATTATTGTTTTACGTGGGGGGGTCATTCAGTTTTTCTAGGCTGATGACCTTGAGACCAGTGAATATCATTTATTTTATTTTATCTGTATAAAAATGGCTATATTCAGCCTTTGAGAGACTTGTCTAGCTGGAGGGGATAGGTATAGTTTTCATCAGGCTTGTCACTGTCTAAGAATTCTGTAAAAAAAAATCTTTGGGATCTGTACGAATTAAGAAAAATGACATTGTTAGGCTACTGCCGTTAAATCTCCTCGTTAGAATTGTTTTATTATACACCTGCTAATCACCCGTTTTCACTTAGCCTAGAGTAATTCTTAGGAGTCTGTCAGAACGGTGAAAATTGTGTGGGCAGGGCAATCAACATTTTCACGTTTTTAGGGGCCTTTTGTCCTCTGGATATCTTTTCTCGCCCTGGTTTTTTGCTTGATGCATGACATTTCATGTCATGGTCCAGTGGCTAGATTGTTTAACAAATGATCCATCATTTCTCAGTCGTTACCGCGATTTGTTTTTTCAAGGACAAACAAATGGAGAGTGCAATTTCATCCAATGTCTCCTGTTCCTTCTACAGAAACAAATGTTACTTAGAGGTGAAATTATAGTTCGTTATATCAGTTTTCTGCAAGACGAGCAAGGAATGGAGAGTGCAGAATCTCCAGAATCTTCCTACGTCTTTAACTCTTTATAAATAAATCCTGGTCTACCTGTAGCTCTGGAGGTGAGGCCACACTCCGCCAAGCTAAGTCATTCTATCTGCATGTTTGTTCATTATAGATACTCTGTGTAAGTGAGGGATTTTCCCGTGTCACAGTTGTTACTTTTATTGTCTGCTTTATCGGAACGTGATATTGGTGGCAGGTGGAGCTGGTCACCACCCTTACCTCTATGCAATGCTACTTTCAGTCGATTTGACACTAAGTCTGTGAAGTGCCAGCTTTAGTTGATCATGCACCGAGTGACATGCTAAAAGTTTTTTCGTACTACCCACATATCCACACGAACGAAAGCATACGATCTCTCTCTCTCTCTCTCTCTCTCTCTCTCTCTCTCTCTCTCTTAGGCAGGTCGTACGCCTTATCGTAACTTTTCAGTGTAAAAGCTTTTGGTTTGGCCTGTTCATTTGTAACCAAAGTGCTCTCCTCCACAAACAAGCTTATGATGTGCGCCCTGTCGTAATTAACATATGTTTTAACAGGAGGAACCGCAAATATGAGAAAATATGCACTTTCATTTCCTCCTGTGAATAACAAATGCACGTAATGTGGCTGATCCATTGTGCCAAGTGGATGAGATGGAGGGAAGGGATAAAGAGGATAGTCTCTCTGATGATGGTTTCTGTGTATCTAGAAACGTTGGAGATAATAAAGAATTGTAGTTCAGGCAGGTGTATCTCTCTTTCCCAACTCGTATAAATCAAAGTTAATTCTTTCATTGGTAGGTCATCTCCAGCAATTAATTCCACCTAACTCCATTCGGTTTGAGCCAGCTTAAACAGTTAGTACTGGCATTATTAAACTTACTGTGAGTACGATGGGTTTTCGCACGAGGACGAACAGACACCGGAAGATGATGCAATGTTTATTCCTTCTCCTTCTTGTAAGGGTAGAACTGACTAGTAACCAAGGAGACTCATCTGACGAAGATCAACCATTTTCATCTCAGTTATTTGTCAGGCGCAATCAGACTGGAGGGTGGACTTGACTTGTAACCACTGAGAATCATTCCTACCTCAAAACTATGACATCCTGAATGTTATGCAACCACCACGTGGTATTTAAGTTGTGAATGTGGCTTATTTGCCTCAGAGAACAACATACTAAATTTAACAGACTGGATCTTCTCTATTATTGCACTCCAATTAATGTTATAAAGTTTTATCCAGCTGAGAGTGAATATAATATCCTGAAAAAGATTAATACTTCTGCCATTAACTCTGTCCGAACTACTTGTCAGATCTGGTTTCGCAGGACGAACAAAAGATATTGAAATACAATATAAGAACCACTGATGTCTTGGAGGGGAATGTAAAATCAACCGATTCAGCCTGCACAATAGATGGAATGCATACAAGTCATTCTTAGGTCAAATCTCCCTGACAGGCAACGGTTACACTGTATTAGCACAGGCCAGAGACGTGACATCATACACCTCATTCCTTGTGATATTTCTGCTCTGAATGAACCTCTATACAATGTCCTCTCTCATTACACATTACTTGGTGATGAGAAGATAGGGGAACATACAGAGACCGAATTTTAAACCCACATAAGTATAAGACTACAAAGGACATTGTGTGTGTGTGTGTGTGTGTGTGTGTGTGTGTGTGTGTGTGTGTGTGTGTGTGTGTCTGTCTCTCTGTCTCTCTGTCTCTCTGTCTGTCTGTCTGTCTGTCTCTCTCTCTCTCTCTCTCTCTCTCTCTCTCTCTCTCTCTCTCTCTCTCTCTCTCTCTCTCTCATTTTCCACCTTAATTTATTTGCATTTCCCCCTTTCCAGCTATATTCTCATTTTTGCTCTTTCGTAATTGCCTCTCGAGTCCCTCCTAATCCTTTCACTTCTTTGTCGTATGTTTCATCTCTTTCTTGCCACCACCAGATATTATACTCAAGGTGGGATAGACTTTGGGACTGGAGGAGATAAGAATAGTCTTTGCTTACCCCTTTGGTACAGAAGAGTGACGCCGTCAAGTGGTGGCACCGACTTAGCTGAGAAATCCATTTACCCGACTGCACAAAAATCCAACTCCCTCTCTATGCCGGTAAAGAATAATGATGGACTGCACATTGAGGGCGGTTTCAGCCTGTAGTCCACTGAGATTACGTTCCAGGTGAGCCGAGGGTTGCAGCTACAAGATTTACTACTACCACTACTACTACTATTGCTACTTCTACTACTACTTAAAACACTGCTACTACTGTTGGTACTAAAAATACTATTCCTACGACGATTACTGCTACTTCAACATCTTCTCTATGTCGTGGTGGTAGTGCAGATACACCTTGACTGCCAGAGGTCTTCGCTTATCGGAATAAAACAGGTATTATAAAGAATGAAATGAATAAGTAAATCATAAGAGAGAAGGGATTAAGTCTTACCTTCCTACCCTTTTGCTTGCAAGCTTTGATCTCAGTTTACTTTATCTGTCCCCCCCTCTCTCTCTCTCTCTCTCTCTCTCTCTCTCTCTTTATAGATAGATAGATAGATAGGTAGATAGATAGACAAATATATACGTATGTGTTTCTGTGTACTTATGTATGTATGCATAGAATAAATAGCAAATTTCGCAGTCGTCGATAAAACAAACACCTATACAAAATCACAAAACTACCCATCAAATTTCCCCTGTCAAAAAAGCCAGCAAATATTAACAAAAAATTACGATAACATCCAACAAAATGTATGAACCACCATATTTTAAAAATGCCAAAGAAGTAAAAATCTTGAGCAAATAAATCCATAAAAACTCACCTAGCTTTGAAACAACTGGGGGCAAACGCAAAGTAATTAACGCTTCCATGTTTAATGAGGCTGTTTTCCTTTTTTTTTCTTTTTTTTCATAATATTTTTAATAGTCAGAGAGGTGAGGTCAGAGAGTTCGTCGTGTGTGTGTGTGTGTGTGTGTGTGTGTGTGTGTGTGTGTGTGTGTGTGTGTGAGAGAGAGAGAGAGAGAGAGAGAGAGAGAGAGAGAGAGAGAGAGAGAGAGAGAGAGAGAGAATGTTCCCTCGATACACATACAACAGACTTTATTCTTCCAAATACTGATACTGATAGCAAAAAGAAACATGTATGAGGTTAACTCCTTAAGGCTGATGATTTTATTCAACTTGCGAATGGTTTCTCTAACTGGGAAATATCAGATATTGCCTTCACTTTTCCGTAAAAGTGAGTTTCTTTTCTAAGATGAATTACACCGCTGACCACTGGAAAGAACTGGCAAGAAAGACGCCCTGTTTCTGAAGTGGTTAAGAACGCCTGTGGCTGGAGTGAGAGTAGATCAACTGTTTTATGTTCCTTTCGGATTTGTACGAGTATTGTTCTGACAGTAACAGAAACGTATTTTCACGATCAGCTACTAAAGGTAAATTGTTCTTTAAGGCCTGACTATAAATGTATATATACTATATCTTAAAGCCGAGAGAGAGAGAGGTAAAAAGATTAGTAAGAGAGAGTAAGAAGAGAGTGGATGAGGAATTTGGAAGAAATTTGAGTGTAAAGTGGAGGGACTGTAAGAAAATGTTCTGGAAAGAGGTGAAGAGAGTAAGACAGGGTGGAAGTAAAGTTAGCAGGGGAGTGAAAGATAAAAATGGTAGATTACTAGTGGAAAAGGGAGAAAAAGTGAGCAGATGGAGAGAACACTTTAAGGAATTGTTGAACATAGAGGATGGAAGTGATGCAAGTATAAGTGGCTGGGGAATGGCTGGGAGAAGGAGGGAGGTGAGAAGTCAGGAAGAAATCAGTAGGATAGAAGTTGTGGAAGTAATGAAGAAAGTTAAATTGGGGAAAGCCCCAGGAATTGACGGAGTGTGTGGTGAAATGTTAAAGCATTGGGGAGAGATAGTAGTAGAATGGATGTGGAAGATGTGCAGATTGGCCTGGGAGGAAGGTAGAGTTCAGGAGGATTGGAAGTCAGGTATAATTATTCCCTTGTACAAAGGAAAAGGGGATAAAGAAGTGTGTGGTAATCATAGGGGCATTTGTCTTCTTAGTATAATAGGAAAAGTGTATGGTACGATACTTATTGACAGAGTTAGGGAAATAACAGAGGAATTAGTTGGAGAAGAACAGGGAGGCTTTAGGAAGGGAAGAGGTTGTGTAGATCAGATATTCATTCTTAGATCTTTAGTGGAAAAGTCTCTAGAGAAGGGAAAGAAGTTGTATGCGGCTTTCATGGATTTGGAGAAAGCATATGACAGGGTGGATAGACAAGGATTGTGGAAAGTATTAAGAATATAAATTATGGAGTAGATGGGAAGTTGTTGAATGCTGTGAAGAGTATGTATGATGGTGCTAAGGCTGCAGTGCGTGTGAATCGTGAACTTAGTGAATTTTTCTCTTTGAAGGTTGGGTTGAAACAGGAATGTGTCATGTCTCCATGGTTCTTCAATCTGTACATGGATGGGGTAATGATAGAGGTAAAGGTAGGGTAGTGGATGTTGGAGTGGCCCTGGTGAGAGAGGGTAGTGTTTGGAAACTCCCTGTACTGTTGTTTGCAGATGATACTGTGTTGTTTGGTGAAGACGAAGGGGAGCTGCAAGGCTTGGTGGATGAGTCTGGGAGAGTGTGCAAGAAACGGAATCTAAAGGTGAATGTACTGAAAAGTAAAGTGATGGTCTTTGAGAGAGGTGAAGTCAGTGAATGTACAGCGAGGTTGGATGGTGAGGAATTGGAAAAATGTGAGTACGTTTAAGTACTTGGGTAGTGTGATGAGTAAGGATGGAGATTTGGAGGGCGAAGTGCTTGAAAGGGTACAGCAAGGAAGAAAGGTTGCTGGTTCCTTGAAAGCAGTGATAAGAAACAGGGAAGTGAGCATGGAAGTGAAAAAGTTACTACATGACAGTATTGTTATACCAACTCTAACGTATGGAAGTGAAGCTTGGACGTTGTTGGAAGAGCACAAGTCAAGAGTGAGAGCAGTGGAAATGAGTTATTTAAGAGGAGCCTGTGGAGTCACATGGAGAGACAGGCTGACAAATGAGGATATAAAGGAGCGTTGTGGTGTGGATGTGGATGTGATAGGAAGCGTTATGAGGAATACACTGAGGTGGTTTGGCCATGTGGAGAGGATGGAGGGTGAAAGACTGACGAAGAGAGTGTATGTGAGTGAGGTTGAGGGGGGGAAAGGAAGGGGGAGGCCGAGGATGAGATGGAGGGATGGAGTGGAGATGTATATGAGAGAGGGGGGTGTGAGTTGGGAGCAGGGCAGTGAAATGGCGGGGGACAGCGCGACGTGGAGGCGATTTGTTTGTTACCACCTCGAACGGGATTGAGTCGTCTGGCAATAGATAGATAGATAGATAGACTTAAAGCCGCGACACTAGAAATGATCTCTTCTTTCAGATGTGACTCTAAAGCTGAAGTCTATTATAAGTTCCGAGTCCAAAGGTAACTATTATTCACTGTTCTGACGTTAAAGGTAAACTATTTTTTAAAGTTCCGATACAAATGGTAAACTATTTTTCACTACCTGGCACTCTAGGTAAACTACTCATGGTCTGACACTAAAAGTACACCATTCTTTGTGATCTGACACTAAACGTAAACTACATTTCATGGTCTGACATTAAAGGTAGACAGTTGTTTACGATCTGGCACTGAAGGTGAATTATTCTTCGCCATCTGACACTCAAGGCACACTAATCTTCAAGTTCTTGCTCCAGTGGTAAGCTCTTCAGGAAATGGTGTTCCCCAGTTTATTTTCAGGTATTGCTAGTTGCTATTTTGTATGTTATGGCTACTAGTTAGATTAAACGCTCTCAGTTCAATGACGTACCACGTGAAGGGTGATTCACCATTTCGTCCCTCCCCCCCCATAAAAAATGTCCGTTATCTCCGTGTTTGTTTGTTTGTCTCTTTGTTTGTCTCTGTCTGTTAGCAGGATTACTCAACAAGTTATGAACGAATTTTGAAGAAATTTGGGGGAAAGGACGGCGAATGGCAAAGGAAGAAAATATTAAATTTTGAATCGGGTCCAGATCAGGATCCGGAGTATCCCGCACAATATCTTCAAAAGTTCTCGAAGAATTTCAATGAAATCTCTTGGAAAGGTGGGCCAAGGACCATGAAAGAATTGGTTAAATTTGGGAGCAGATCCGGATCCACGAATCAGGATCCGGGATTCCTCAAATAGTTATGAACGGATTTTGATGAAATTTTGTCGAAGGGTGGGCTATGGGTCAGGGAACAGACGATTAAATTTGGGGGCGGATCCGAAGTATCCCGCACAATATCTCTAAAAGTTCTCAATGAACTTCAATAAAATTTTGAGAAAAGGTGGGCGATGAACTAAGAAAGAATTGACTGAATTTTGGAGCGGATCAATATCCAGATCCTACATCCATGGTTCTGGATCCGGGATTACTCAAAAAGTTATCAGTGAAATTTATTGGAAATTTTGTGGAAGGGTGGGCCTTGGGCAAAGGAAGAAATAATTAAATTATGGGGCTGATCTAGATCTGGAACCGGCTAATCCCGCACAATATCACCAAAAGTTCTCAATGAATTTGAATGAAATTTTGTGGAAAGTTGGGCCACGGACTAAGAAAGAATTTATTAAATTTGGAGGCAGATCAGGATGCGGATCCATTTTTATGGCAATGGCATTGATGGTGGTATGAAGTCTCTGAGTGCTTTCTAGTTAATGAATGGATTTAAACGAAACTCAGTACATATAAACTTCACTCTGTCAGTCATATACGACGTTTTAAAATTCGCTAGCTTCTGAATTTAAAAAAATATCCACGAAACGAAATGCTGTTCTTCCACAAGTATGGTGCTGAGTGGGCATCAGTCGGTGAACTGCACTGGCCCAGTGATCATCTCAGTCATCAGTCAGTCAGCCACATTGATCCAGTGATCATGCTGTATCAGACCGTGTATTTTTAATCCCCCTCAAGAAAGTTGTGCTAGGTGGTGGTAACCATCGTCCACTCACTTGATGCTGTGCGTCCTACTTTTTCCTTTGCCTTTATAATTCTATTTCTGTGTCTGTCTATCTCTCTTCCTATTTCTACCAGCTTTCATATCACTTTTTATCACTCTTCTTTCCTTTTCAGGTGGTTTTACATTAAGTGACAAGCCTAATGGTTCCCTGAAAGTCAGGAAGCCATTTACGCTGGGTGGTAACCATATAACCATCCCTTATGAGTTCCGTACGTATCAAAACGTGGGTTGGCCAATGGTTAGTGTCCCTCCCAGTAAAACAACAAATTCAGAGACAGACTGCCAGCCCGTACGAGATTATGTCGTCTGACTGTAGATAGACAGACTTTTCCCTTGAACTGTGGTTACTTTCTTGAGTGAAGAGGATAAAAAAAAAGGCACACTTCAATGCCAGAACAAACAAACAAAAAACATTATTAGGGAGAATACATCAATCTCACTAAGTACATGCCTAAAACAAGGCTAGTCTGGAGCACCGAATTCAAAAATGCTTAAACGCTGAAGGAGAGAGCTCTCAAACCTTGAATTGAATCTGAAGAAATTGCAGTAAAGTGAAGAAAGTATGTACCAGTTTTAGTGTGCATCAGTTCATTAAAATGAAAATATTGAAACTGTTCTTCGGGTCTCAGTATGGTGAATCTACATGTAACAGTACTTTATGAATGTCCTCATCAGATGATTTTGTTTGGATTTGACGAAACCTTTTCTATGAAGGGGTTAACCCGCCGCTTGCCAGTGCCGTTTTAAAACGGTCTGACATTATGCCTCGGCCAGTGCCAGTGCTGTTTTAAAATGGTCTAAAATTAAAATCTTCACTGTGACCGCATTTTTCAAGATTTGCGGGTAAAAATTGGCAGGCATGTAAGGTAATTGTTCCTCTACCATCCCCCAGGCTGTCAAGGCCATACACTCACTCGCTCCACCCCTCACACTCGCACTGCCTCACTCTGCCTGTATGCCTCACCCAGTGCTGTACATAGTGAAGGCATTTTGTAAATATTTTCATGTAAACGTAAGTTGTAAATATTTTCTTGTAAGTGTAAGGACTATATAGTGAAGTCAAGTTGTAAATACCTTCTTGTGTTTGCCAGGACTGTACGTAATGAAGTCAGGTTGTACCTATCTTCAAGTGTAAGAAAATGCATTCACAGTGAGAAAGACACGCAAATTATGATAGATGCTGAAGTATAAGTGATCAGAAAAGTGTAGTGAACATTGCTATACCTTCCCAGCATAAATACCTAAGTATATCTTACACAGAAAATGGCTTTCTCTCACGTTCGTGGTGAGCGTGAGTGAACGGCTATACCTGTACACGAGTATGCAGGACTCAATAAAACTGATTTCCGACCCTCGGTGAGCATTTTAACTGCGAAATTCGTTGTTTCCTCATCAAAATCTATCATTTTAGCCAAAAAAAAAAAAAAAAAAAGGTTGAAAAATGGCCAGCACTGGGGTGACCCAGAGGGCTAAAAATAGCCGGCATGTGGCGGGTTAATAAAGGCAAGATGTGACTCCTCAGATCAAAAGGTCATTCTTAGACTATATAAAATAACGTGCAGGTATAAAGAATGATAAAAGAATGTGCTCCTGGAATGAAGGGGAAGAATACAATTAAAGGAGGCAGCAATGTACAAGTAGCAAAATATATAGCTCTGAAGAGATCATAGGGAGCCTGTTTAACCGATGAAAGTACGAAAATAAGTAATACATTTCCCTTGTTTCTATTCATGATATCACCTAGTCAGTATTATCCTTCTCTGATATATCTAATTGTTTATAAACTTATTTGAATAAAGTGGAGAGCTCTCGTTTTTCCAAGAGTACATTTAAACAATTTCTTCAGCGGCTACAACACTCCAGAATAGCCTTTTCCTGTATATCATTTTTTCCATTCTTTCCCATCAATTGTCTACACTTCCACTCTTCTCGCGTTCCCTCTGTTTCATTCCTTCTCCCCTCCATCCCTAATCTCCAAAACCAAGGCATAACTGTTCTTCCCCACATCCCCTCTCTGTTTTTCCTCCACCATTCTCGTTCTGTGTAATCCTTCTCCTTTGTTTTCTCTCCCAGACATCGCTCTCACTTTCTGTTATGTCTTTCTCGCAAACCCCTCCTTTCAGGTTCATTTCCTGGACTGTCCTAAAAGGCAGATATGGGTCCGTTTTTTTGTGAAGCGGTATAAGTCACTAAATATATTAACTACCAGAACGCCACATTTTTTTATATTGTGGCACCGATATAGCCATGTTGCTCCACTGCCTGGATATACAAACGTCTCTTACCTCCCTCATTATTCACTGAAAAGAGGACGGTGCACAGCAGGACACCTTCAAACTGTAATCCACCCAATTCACATTTCAGGTGAGCCTGGGGCGACGAGTACAACTACTACTAATAAAGTACTACGTCCTTGCTATGAAGTACTTTTCATTGTGTTCTTGCTATATTCAGAATTTATTTACAACAGGATAGACTTTTCAGAATAGAAGGGTTATATATTGTCTTTGTAAACCACCTTAATGCAAAATGTTAACCAGTAATTGATAAAAGTCATTTAGTTTTCTTTAGAATGATAGAAAAATATATTTTCTGAGTAAAGGATTAACTCGTGGGCTGCGGGAGGAGGGTTGCAAAAACGGGCTCTTTTATGCTTCTGCTTGGCCAAATTAGTGACTGTTGCAAAATGACGTCATATGTAATCATAATTTTGAAAATGTTATTACACAACTGCGCATGATGTGATTTTGCCCAGCTTATCATATTTTATGGATCTAGTGTGGTTAGAAATTTTCCAGTTGGCGGGAAACTGACATAAGTGGGACTCACCCCTGCCAGCGCCTCAGTGAGGTGCCAGTTAGTCCAAGAAGCATCAACTTGAGTATGACATGGTACCCTCTGTTATTGTTTTCATCTACCCCTCTTTTTCCCTTCGTCAACTGTCGGCCTTGTGCTGATATTTTATTATTAAAAACTGTTTTTCTGAAAGGTTTAAGCCTTCCTTGTGTGTTTGCGCTATGGTAAATTGCTCAGAAAATTCATGAATATTGTTCACAGTAGCTACTGTTGCCTTGTTTCTGGGCACAACCTATTGGGTGATGATGAGAGATGATAGAAAGCCTAATATTCTCTGTGATGCTGAACCCCCCGATGAACTTCGTGGTGAATTCTTAAAACTTCCGTTCATATGAGGCAGATCGCATGTTCCAAGAGATGACTCCAGTGAGGTAACTCGCACACCATGAGTAAAGGGATGTCTATTGGCATGAGAAAATTACAATGGTCTTATACTCCAGCAATATGATAGCATAGTTTTGTTAGTATTGTTAAATGTCAGTTAATATAATAACGTCGTCGGCGTACTTAATCACATTCTCCTGGAAGAACTTGTGATTACAACAACTGCCCCACCCATATATAACAATGTACAGCTCCCATTATCACAGGGTGTATTAGTCCTGTTCCAGGCCACCGCCCATCTCCTTCCCAAACACTCATGCCTACCCTTTTCCACCCACCTCAGTCTTTCTACCCACATCATTTTTTCACTCACTCTCTAAAGTAATGTTATCTGACTCACCTTCTTACTATCAACAAGCATTACTCCCTCGTCAAAAGCTGTAACTTGCAACTTTCTCACCACCAGCACCATCTGTCATGCAACGCTTATCTTCACAAGATGTACATATTTTATCCTGGCCTGGCAACCACCACCACCTTTACCTCTCCCATCCATTTCTCTCTGCACACCTCCCTCACCAACAATTTTCTCCCTTACCTACGACTTTCACCTACCAGTGTGTATTAGACAGCTATCCTCACAACATATAATTCCTTCAACATAGCCTATCCTCTCCCTTACTCCTCTTCACTCGTTGCTACTCTGATGTGGTGAATATAATAAAGATAACTGCCTCGACAACTGGCCGACCTACATTGTCCCATATTCACAGGGTATGCCTCCGTCGTCATACTTCAAAGTGCATTTTCATCCCAGTCCTTCCTTACAGCTGGCCTTCATAAATATTTCCTTGAGTTGTGGCTCCAGGCTCCTGTGGAAGTGAACCCAGTGAACCGCTGGCAAAGGTTAACCTTTTATAGCCCTCAATTTTACTTTTCTGGGGGTACAAAGGGCGAAAAAAGAACTTTTTATATCTGGGCAGGTATGCCATTCGGATGCATTGGTGCACCGACGTAAGGGTGTCCCTGCCCAGTACACCCACGCCTGAAAAACTTTAAGTAACATATCCTCGCTTAGTCATATTACCACAGATTGCTTCAACACCTTCCCCATCCCCCTCAAAATAATACTAATAAGAATAATCCTAAAGCTTCCATCACATAAAGCACTGAAGAACTCATTCCAAATTATTGTTTTACGTGGGGGGGTCATTCAGTTTTTCTAGGCTGATGACCTTGAGACCAGTGAATATCATTTATTTTATTTTATCTGTATAAAAATGGCTATATTCAGCCTTTGAGAGACTTGTCTAGCTGGAGGGGATAGGTATAGTTTTCATCAGGCTTGTCACTGTCAAAGAATTCTGTAAAAAAAATCTTTGGGATCTGTACGAATTAAGAAAAATGACATTGTTAGGCTACTGCCGTTAAATCTCCTGGTTAGAATTGTTTTATTATACACCTGCTAATCACCCGTTTTCACTTAGCCTAGAGTAATTCTTAGGAGTCTGTCAGAACGGTGAAAATTGTGTGGGCAGGGCAATCAACATTTTCACGTTTTTAGGGGCCTTTTGTCCTCTGGATATCTTTTCTCGCCCTGATTTTTTGCTTGATGCATGACATTTCATGTCATGGTCCAGTGGCTAGATTGTTTAACAAATGATCCATCATTTCTCAGTCGTTACCGCAATTTGTTTTTTCAAGGACAAACACATGGAGAGTGCAATTTCATCCAATGTCTCCTGTTCCTCCTACAGAAACAAATGTTACTTAGAGGTGAAATTATAGTTGGTTATATCAGTTTTCTGCAAGACGAGCAAGGAATGGAGAGTGCAGAATCTCCAGAATCTTCCTACGTCTTTAACTCTTTAGAAATAAATCCTGGTCTACCTGTAGCTCTGGAGGTGAGGCCACACTCCGCCAAGCTAAGTCATTCTATCTGCATGTTTGTTCATAATAGATACTCTGTGTAAGTGAGGGATTTTCCCGTGTCACAGTTGTTACTTTTATTGTCTGCTTTATCGGAACGTGATATTGGTGGCAGGTGGAGCTGGTCACCACCCTTACCTCTATGCAATGCTACTTTCAGTCGATTTGACACTAAGTCTGTGAAGTGCCAGCTTTAGTTGATCATGCACCGAGTGACATGCTAAAAGTTTTTTCGTACTACCCACATATCCACACGAACGAAAGCATACGATCTCTCTCTCTCTCTCTCTCTCTCTCTCTTAGGCAGGTCGTACGCCTTATCGTAACTTTTCAGTGTAAAAGCTTTTGGTTTGGCCTGTTCATTTGTAACCAAAGTGCTCACCTCCACAAACAAGCTTATGATGTGCGCCCTGTCGTAATTAACATATGTTTTAGCAGGAGGAACCGCAAACATGAGAAAATATGCACTTTCATTTCCTCCTGTGAATAACAAATGCACGTAATGTGGCTGATCCATTGTGCCAAGTGGATGAGATGGAGGGAAGGGATAAAGAGGATAGTCTCCCTGAAGATGGTTTCTGTGTATCAAGAAACGTTGGAGATAATAAAGAATTGTAGTTCAGGCAGGTGTATCCCTCTTTCCCAACTCGTATAAATCAAAGTTAATTCTTTCATTGGTAGGTCATCTCCAGCAATTAATTCCACCTAACTCCATTCGGTTTGAGCCAGCTTAAACAGTTAGTACTGGTATTATTAAACTTATATACTGTGAGTACGATGGGTTTTCGCACGAGGACGAACAGACACCAGAGGATGATGCAATGTTCATTAATTCTTCTTGTAAGGGTAGAACTGACTAGTAACCAAGGAGACTCATCTGACGAAGATCAACCATTTTCATCTCAGTTATTTGTCAGGCGCAATCAGACTGGAGGGTGGACTTGACTTGTAACCACTGAGAATCATTCCTACCTCAGAACTATGACATCCTGAATGTTATGCAACCACCACGTGGTATTTAAGTTGTGAATGTGGCTTATTTGCCTCAGAGAACAACATACTAAATTTAACAGACTGGATCTTCTCTATTATTGCACTCCAATTAACGTTATAAGGTTTTATCCAGCTGAGAGTGAATATAATATCCTGAAAAAGATTAATACTTCTGCCATTAACTCTGTCCGAACTACATGTCAGATCTGGTTTCGCAGGACGAACAAAAGATATTGAAATACAATATAAGAACCACTGATGTCTTGGAGGGGAATGTAAAATCAACCGATTCAGTCTGCACAATAGATGGAATGCATACAAGTCATTCTTAGGTCAAATCTCCCTGACAGGCAACGGTTACACTGTATTAGCACAGGCCAGAGACGTGACATCATACACCTCATTCCTTGTGATATTTCTGCTCTGAATGAACCTCTATACAATGTCCTCTCTCATTACACATTACTTGGTGATGAGAAGATAGGGGAACATACAGAGACCGAATTTTAAACCCACACAAGTATAAGACTACAAAGGACATTGTGTGTGTGTGTGTGTGTGTGTGTGTGTGTGTGTGTGTGTTTCTTGTATTGTCTGTCTGTCTCTCTGTCTCTCTGTCTCTCTGTCTGTCTGTCTGTCTGTCTGTCTGTCTGTCTCTCTCTCTCTCTCTCTCTCTCTCTCTCTCATTTTCCACCTTAATTTATTTGCATTTCTTCTTTTCCAGCTATATTCTCATTTTTGCTCTTTCGTAATTGCCTCTCCAGTCCCTCCTAACCCTTTTACTTCTTTGTCGTATGTTTCATCTCTTTCTTGCCACCACCAGATATTATGCTCAAGGTGGGATAGACTTTGGGACTGGAGGGGATAAAAATAATCTTTGCTTACCCTTTTGGTACAGAAGAGTGACGCCGTCAAGTGGTGGCACCGACTTAGCTGAGAAATCCATTTACCCGACTGCACAGAAATCCAACTCCCTCTCTATGCCGGTAAAGAATAATGATGGACTGCACATTGAGGGCGGTTTAAGCCTGTAGTCCACTGAGATTACGTTCCAGGTGAGCCGAGGGTTGCAGCTACAAGATTTACTACTACCACTACTACTACTATTGCTACTTCTACTACAACTTAAAACACTGCTACTACTGTTGGTACTAAAAATACTATTCCTACGACGATTACTGCTACTTCAACATCTTCTCTATGTCGTGGTGGTAGTGCAGATACATCTTGACTGCCAGAGGTCTTCGCTTATCAGAATAAAACAGGTATTATAAAGAATGAAATGAATATATAAATCATAAGAGAAAAGGGATAAAGTCTTACCTTCCTACCCTTTCCTTGCAAGCTTTGATCTCAGTTTACTTTATCCCCCCCCCCCGCCCCTCTCTCTCTCTCTTTATAGATAGATCGATAGATAGGTAGATAGATAGACAAATATATACGTATGTGTTTCTGTGTACTTATGTATGTATGCATAGAATAAATAGCAAATTTCGCAGTCGTCGATAAAACAAACACCTATACAAAATCACAAGACTACCCATCAAATTTCCCCTGTCAAAAAAGCCAGCAAATATTAAAAAAATAATTCACGATAACATTCAACAAAATGTATGAACCACCATATTTTAAAAATGCCAAAGAAGTAAAAATCCTGAGCAAATAAATCCATAAAAACTCACCTAGCTTTGAAACAACTGGGGGCAAACGCAAAGTAATTAACGCTTCCATGTTTAATGAGGCTGTTTTCCTTTTTTTTCTTTTTTTTCATAAAATTTTTAATAGTCAGAGAGGTGAGGTCAGAGAGTTCGTCGTGTGTGTGTGTGTGTGTGTGTGTGTGTGTGTGTGTGTGTGAGAGAGAGAGAGAGAGAGAGAGAGAGAGAGAGAGAGAGAGAATGTTCCCTCGATACACATACAACAGACTTTATTCTTCCAAATACTGATACTGATAGCAAAAAGAAACATGTATGAGGTTAATTCCTTAAGGCTGATGATTTTATTCAACTTGCGAATGGTTTCTCGAACTGGGAAATATCAGATATTGCCTTCACTTTTCCGTAAAAGTGAGTTTCTTTTCTAAGATGAATTACACCGCTGACCACTGGAAAGAACTGGCAAGAAAGACGCCCTGTTTCTAAAGTGGTTAAGAACGCCTGTGGCTGGGGTGAGAGTAGATCAACTGTTTTATGTTCCTTTCGGATTTGTACGAGTATTGTTCTGACAGTAACAGAAACGTATTTTCACGATCAGCTACTAAAGGTAAATTGTTCTTTAAGGCCTGACTATAAATGTATATATACTATATTTTAAAGCCGAGAGAAAGAGAGGTAAAAAGATTAGTAAGAGAGAGTAAGAAGAGAGTGGATGAGGAATTTGGAAGAAATTTGAGTGTAAAGTGGAGGGACTGTAAGAAAATGTTCTGGAAAGAGGTGAAGAGAGTAAGACAGGGTGGAAGTAAAGTTAGCAGGGGAGTGAAAGATAAAAATGGTAGATTACTAGTGGAAAAGGGAGAAAAAGTGAGCAGATGGAGAGAACACTTTAAGGAATTGTTGAACATAGAGGATGGAAGTGATGCGAGTATAAGTGGCTGGGGAATGGCTGGGAGAAGGAGGGAGGTGAGAAGTCAGGAAGAAATCAGTAGGATAGAAGTTGTGGAAGTAATGAAGAAAGTTAAATTGGGGAAAGCCCCAGGAATTGACGGAATGTGTGGTGAAATGTTGAAGCATAGGGGAGAGATAGTAGTAGAATGGATGTGGAAGATGTGCAGATTGGCCTGGGAGGAAGGTAGAGTTCAGGAGGATTGGAAGTCAGGTATAATTATTCCCTTGTACAAAGGAAAAGGGGATAAAGAAGTGTGTGGTAATCATAGGGGCATTTGTCTTCTTAGTATAATAGGAAAAGTGTATGGTACGATACTTATTGACAGAGTTAGGGAAATAACAGAGGAATTAGTTGGAGAAGAACAGGGAGGCTTTAGGAAGGGAAGAGGTTGTGTAGATCAGATATTCATTCTTAGATCTTTAGTGGAAAAGTCTCTAGAGAAGGGAAAGAAGTTGTATGCGGCTTTCATGGATTTGGAGAAAGCATATGACAGGGTGGATAGACAAGGATTGTGGAAAGTATTAAGAATATAAATTATGGAGTAGATGGGAAGTTGTTGAATGCTGTGAAGAGTATGTATGATGGTGCTAAGGCTGCAGTGCGTGTGAATGGTGAACTTAGTGAATTTTTCTCTTTGAAGGTTGGGTTGAAACAGGAATGTGTCATGTCTCCATGGTTCTTCAATCTGTACATGGATGGGGTAATGATAGAAGTACAAGGTAGGGTAGTGGATGTTGGAGTGGCCCTGGTGATAGAGGGTAGTGTTTGGAAACTCCCTGTACTGTTGTTTGCAGATGATACTGTGTTGTTTGGTGAAGACGAAGGGGAGCTGCAAGGTTTGGTGGATGAGTTTGGAAGAGTGTGTAAGAAACGGAATCTAAAGGTGAATGTAGGGAAAAGTAAAGTGATGGTCTTTGAGAGAGGTGAAGTCAGTGAATGTACAGCGAGGTTGGATGGTGAGGAATTGGAAAATGTGAGTACGTTTAAGTACTTGGGAAGTGTGATGAGTAAGGATGGAGGTTTGGAGGGCGAAGTGCTTGAAAGGGTACAGCAAGGAAGAAAGGTTGCTGGTTCCTTGAAAGCAGTGATAAGAAACAGGGAAGTGAGCATGTAAGTGAAAAAGTTACTACATGACAGTATTGTTATACCAACGCTAACGTATGGAAGTGAAGCTTGGACGTTGTTGGAAGAGCACAAGTCAAGAGTGAGAGCAGTGGAAATGAGTTATTTAAGAGGAGCCTGTGGAGTCACATGGAGAGACAGGCTGACAAATGAGGATATAAAGGAGCGTTGTGGTGTGGATGTGGATGTGATAGGAAGCGTTAGGAGGAATACACTGAGGTGGTTTGGCCATGTGGAGAGGATGGAGGGTGAAAGACTGACGAAGAGAGTGTATGTGAGTGAGGTGGATGGGGGGAAAGGAAGGGGGAGGCCGAGGATGAGATGGAGGGATGGGGTGGAGAGGTATATGAGAGAGGGGGGTGTGAGTTGGGAGCAGGGCAGTGAAATGGCGGGGGACAGCGCGACGTGGAGGTATTTTTGTTTGTTGCCACCCCGAACGGGATTGAGTCGTCTGGCAATAGATAGATAGATAGATAGACTTAAAGCCGCGACACTAGAAATGATCTGTTCTTTCAGATGTGACTCTAAAGCTGAACTTTATTATAAGTTCCGAGTCCAAAGGTAACTATTATTCACTGTTCTGACGTTAAAGGCAAACTATTTTTTAAAGTTTCGATACAAATGGTAAACTATTTTTCACTACCTGGCACTCTAGGTAAACTACTCATGGTCTGACACTAAAAGTACACCATTCTTTGTGATCTGACACTAAACGTAAACTACATTTCATGGTCTGACATTAAAGGTAGACAGTTGTTTACGATCTGGCACTGAAGGTGAATTATTCTTCGCGATCTGACACTTAAGGCACACTAATCTTCAAGTTCTTGCTCCAGTGGTAAGCTCTTCGGGAAATGGTGTTCCCCAGTTTATTTTCAGGTATTGCTAGTTGCTATTTTGTATGTTATGGCTACTAGTTAGATTAAACGCTCTCAGTTCAATGACGTACCACGTGAAGGGTGATTCACCATTTCGTCCCTCCCCCCCCATAAAAAATGTCCGTTATCTCCGTGTTTGTTTGTTTGTCTCTTTGTTTGTCTCTGTCTGTTAGCAGGATTACTCAACAAGTTATGAACGAATTTTGAAGAAATTTGGGGGAAAGGACGGCGAATGGCAAAGGAAGAAAATATTAAATTTTGAATCGGGTCCAGATCAGGATCCGGAGTATCCCGCACAATATCTTCAAAAGTTCTCGAAGAATTTCAATGAAATCTCTTGGAAAGGTGGGCCAAGGACCAAGAAAGTATTGGTTAAATTTGGGAGCAGATCCGGATCCACGAATCAGGATCCGGGATTCCTCAAATAGTTATGAACGGATTTTGATGAAATTTTGTCGAAGGGTGGGCTATGGGTCCGGGAACAGATGATTAAATTTGGGGGCGGATCCGAAGTATCTTGCACAAAATCTCCAAAAGTTCTCAATGAACTTCAATGAAATTTTGAGAAATGGTGGGCGATGGACTAAGAAAGAATTGACTGAATTTTGGAGCGGATCAATATCCAGATCCTACATCCATGGTTCTGGATCCGGGATTACTCAAAAAGTTATCAGTGAAATTTATTGGAAATTTTGTGGAAGGGTGGGCCTTGGGCAAAGGAAGAAATAATTAAATTATGGGGCTGATCTAGATCTGGAACCGGCTAATCCCGCACAATATCACCAAAAGTTCTCAATGAATTTGAATGAAATTTTGTGGAAAGTTGGGCCACGGACTAAGAAAGAATTTATTAAATTTGGAGGCAGATCAGGATGCGGATCCATTTGTATGGCAATGGCATTGATGGTGGTATGAAGTCTCTGAGTGCTTTCTAGTTAATGAATGGATTTAAACGAAACTCAGTACATATAAACTTCACTCTGTCAGTCATATACGACATTTTAAAATTCGCTAGCTTCTGAATTTAAAGAAATATCCACGAAACGAAATGCTGTTCTTCCACAAGTATGGTGCTGAGTGGGCATCAGTCGGTGAACTGCACTGACCCAGTGATCATCTCAGTCATCAGTCAGTCAGCCGCATTGATCCAGTGATCATGCTGTATCAGACCGTGTATTTTTAATCCCCCTCAAGAAAGTTGTGCTAGGTGGTGGTAACCATCGTCCACTCACTTGATGCTGTGCGTCCTACTTCTTCCTTTGCCTTTATAATTCTATTTCTGTGTCTGTCTATCTCTCTTCCTATTTCTACCAGCTTTCATATCACTTTTTATCACTCTTCTTTCCTTTTCAGGTGGTTTTACATTAAGTGACAAGCCTAATGGTTCCCTGAAAGTCAGGAAGCCATTTACGCTGGGTGGTAACCATATAACCATCCCTTATGAGTTCCGCACGTATCAAAAAGTGGGTTGGCCAATGGTTAGTGTCCCTCCCAGTAAAACAACAAATTCAGAGACAAACTGCCAGCCCGTACGAGATTATGTCGTCTGACTGTAGATAGACAGACTTTTCCCTTGAACTGTGATTACTTTCTTGAGTGAAGAGGATAAAAAAAAGGCACACTTCAATGCCAGAAGAAACAAACAAAAAACATTATTAGGGAGAATACATCAATCTCACTAAGTACATGCCTAAAACAAGGCTAGTCTGGAGCACCGAATTCAAAAATGCTTAAACGCTGAAGGAGAGAGCTCTCAAACCTTGAATTGAATCTGAAGAAATTGCAGTAAAGTGAAGAAAGTATGTACCAGTTTTAGTGTGCATCAGTTCATTAAAATGAAAATATTGAAACTGTTCTTCGGGTCTCAGTATGGTGAATCTACATGTAACAGTACTTTATGAATGTCCTGTTTGGATTTGACGAAACCTTTTCTATGAAGGGGTTAACCCGCCGCGTGCCAGTGCCGTTTTAAAACGGTCTGACATTATGCCTCGGCCAGTGCCAGTGCTGTTTTAAAATGGTCTAAAATTAAAATCTTCACTGTGACCGCATTTTTAAAGATTTGCTGGTAAAAATTGGCAGGCATGTAAGGTAACTGTTCCTCTACCATCCCCCAGGCTGTCAATGCCATACACTCACTCATTCCACCCCTCACACTCGCACTGCCTCACTCTGCCTGTATGCCTCACCCAGTGCTGTACATAATGAAGGCATTTTGTAAATATTTTCATGTAAATGTAAGTTGTAAATATTTTCTTGTAAGTGTAAGGACTATATAGTGAAGTCAAGTTGTAAATACCTTCTTGTGAGTGCCAGGACTGTACGTAATGAAGTCAGGTTGTACCTATCTTCAAGTGTAAGAAAATGCATTCACAGTGAGAAAGACACGCAAATTATGATAGATGCTGAAGTATAAGTGATCAGAAAAGTGTAGTGAACATTGCTATACCTTCCCAGCATAAATACCTAAGTATATCTTACACAGAAAATGGCTTTCTCTCACGTTCGTGGTGAGCGTGAGTGAACGGCTATACCTGTACACGAGTATGCAGGACTCAATAAAACTGATTTCCGACCCTCGGTGAGCATTTTAACGGCGAAATTCGTTGTTTCCTCATCAAAATCTATCATTTTAGCCAAAAAAAAAAAAAAAAAAAAAGGTTGAAAAATGGCCAGCACTGGGGTGACCCAGAGGGCTAAAAATAGCCGGCATGTGGCGGGTTAATAAAGGCAAGATGTGACTCCTCAGATCAAAAGGTCATTCTTAGACTATATAAAATATCGTGCAGGTATAAAGAATGATAAAAGAATGTGCTCCTGGAATGAAGGGGAAGAATACAATTAAAGGAGGCAGCAATGTATAAGTAGCAAAATATATAGCTTTGAAGAGATCATAGGGAGCCTGTTTAACCGATGAAAGTACGAAAATAAGTAATACATTTCCCTTGTTTCTATTCATGATATCACCTAGTCAGTATTATCCTTCTCTGATATATCTAATTGTTTATAAACTTATTTGAATAAAGTGGAGAGCTCTCGTTTTTCCAAGAGTACATTTAAACAATTTCTTCAGCGGCTACAACACTCCAGAATAGCCTTTTCCTGTATATCATTTTTTCCATTCTTTCCCATCAATTGTCTACACTTCCACTTTTCTCGCGTTCCCTCTGTTTCATTCCTTCTCCCCTCCATCCCTAATCTCCAAAACCAGGGCATAACTGTTCTTCCCCACATCCCCTCTCTGTTTTTCCTCCACCATTCTCGTTCTGTGTAATCCTTCTCCTTTGTTTTCTCTCCCAGACATCGCTCTCACTTTCTGTTATGTCTTTCTCGCAAACCCCTCCTTTCAGGTTCATTTCCTGGACTGTCCTAAAAGGCAGATCTGGGTCCGTTTTTTTGTGAAGCGGTATAAGTCACTAAATATATTAACTACCAGAACGCCACATTTTTTTATGTTGTGGCACCGATATAACCATGTTGCTCCACTGCCTGGATATACAAACGTCCCTTACCTCCCTCATTATTCCCTGAAGAGAGGACGGTGCACAGCAGGACACCTTCAAACTGTAATCCACCCAATTCACATTTCAGGTGAGCCTGGGGCGACAAGTACAACTACCACTAATAAAGTACTACGTCCTTGCTATGAAGTACTTTTCATTGTGTTCTTGCTATATTCAGAATTTATTTACAACAGGATAGACTTTTCAGAATAGAAGGGTTATATTTTGTCTTTGTAAACCACCTTACTGCAAAATGTTAACCAGTAACTGATAAAAGTCATTTAGTTTTCTTTAGAATGATAGAAAAATATATTTTGCGAGTAAAGGATTAACTCGTGGGCTGCGGGAGGAGGGTTGCAAAAACGGGCTCTTTTATGCTTCTGTTTGGCCAAATTAGTGACTGTTGCGAAATGACGTCATATGTAATCATAATTTTGGAAATGTTATTACACACCTGCGCATGATGTGATTTTGCCCAGCTTATCATATTTTATGGATCTAGTGTGGTTAGAAATTTTCCTGTTGGCGGGAAACTGACGTGAGTGGGACTCACCCCTGCCAGCGCCTCAGTGAGGTGCCAGTTAGTCCAAGAAGCATCAACTTGAGTATGACATGGTACCTTCTGTTATTGTTTTCATCTACCCCTCTTTTTCCCTTCGTCAACTGTCGGCCTTGTACTGATATTTTATTATTAAAAACTGTTTTTCTGAAAGGTTTAAGCCTTCCTTGTGTGTTTGCGCTATGATAAATTGCTCAGAAAATTCATGAATATTGTTCACAGTAGCTACTGTTGCCTTGTTTCTGGGCACAACCTATTGGGTGATGATGAGAGATGATAGAAAGCCTAATATTCTCTGTGATGCTGTACCCCCCGATGAACTTCGTGGTGAATTCTTAAAACTTCCGTTCGTATGAGGCAGATCGCATGTTCCAGGAGATGACTCCGGTGAGGTAACTCGCACACCATGAGTAAAGGGATGTCTAATGGCATAAGAAAATTACAATGGTCTTCTTATACTCCAGCAATATGATAGCATAGTTTTGTTAGTGTTGTGAAATGTCAGTTACTATAATAACGTCGTCGGCGTACTTAATCACATTCTCCTGGAAGAACTTGTGATTACAACAACTGCCCCACCCATATATAACAATGTACAGCTCCCATTATCACAGGGTGTATTAGTCCTGTTCCAGGCCACCGCCCATCTCCTTCCCAAACACTCATGCCTACCCTTTTCCACCCACCTCAGTCTTTCTACCCACATCATTTTTTCACTCACTCTCTAAAGTAATGTTATCTGACTCACCTTCTTACTATCAACAAGCATTACTCCCTCGTCAAAAGCTGTAACTTGCAACTTTCTCACCACCAGCACCATCTGTCATGCAACGCTTATCTTCACAAGATGTACATATTTTATCCTGGCCTGGCAACCACCACCACCTTTACCTCTCCCATCCATTTCTCTCTGCACACCTCCCTCACCAACAATTTTCTCCCTTACCTACGACTTTCACCTACCAGTGTGTATTAGACAGCTATCCTCACAACATATAATTCCTTCAACATAGCCTATCCTCTCCCTTACTCCTCTTCACTCGTTGCTACTCTGATGTGGTGAATATAATAAAGATAACTGCCTCGACAACTGGCCGACCTACATTGTCCCATATTCACAGGGTATGCCTCCGTCGTCATACTTCAAAGTGCATTGTCATCCCAGTCCTTCCTTACAGCTGGCCTTCATAAATATTTCCTTGTGTTGTGGCTCCAGGCTCCTGTGGAAGTGAACCCAGTGAACCGCTGGCAAAGGTTAACCTTTTATAGCCCTCAATTTTACTTTTCTGGGGGTACAAAGGGCGAAAAAAGAACTTTTTATATCTGGGCAGGTATGCCATTCGGATGCATTGGTGCACCGACGTAAGGGTGTCCCTGCCCAGTACACCCACGCCTGAAAAACTTTAAGTAACATATCCTCGCTTAGTCATATTACCACAGATTGCTTCAACACCTTCCCCATCCCCCTCAAAATAATACTAATAAGAATAATCCTAAAGCTTCCATCACATAAAGCACTGAAGAACTCATTCCAAATTATTGTTTTACGTGGGGGGGTCATTCAGTTTTTCTAGGCTGATGACCTTGAGACCAGTGAATATCATTTATTTTATTTTATCTGTATAAAAATGGCTATATTCAGCCTTTGAGAGACTTGTCTAGCTGGAGGGGATAGGTATAGTTTTCATCAGGCTTGTCACTGTCAAAGAATTCTGTAAAAAAAATCTTTGGGATCTGTACGAATTAAGAAAAATGACATTGTTAGGCTACTGCCGTTAAATCTCCTGGTTAGAATTGTTTTATTATACACCTGCTAATCACCCGTTTTCACTTAGCCTAGAGTAATTCTTAGGAGTCTGTCAGAACGGTGAAAATTGTGTGGGCAGGGCAATCAACATTTTCACGTTTTTAGGGGCCTTTTGTCCTCTGGATATCTTTTCTCGCCCTGATTTTTTGCTTGATGCATGACATTTCATGTCATGGTCCAGTGGCTAGATTGTTTAACAAATGATCCATCATTTCTCAGTCGTTACCGCAATTTGTTTTTTCAAGGACAAACAAATGGAGAGTGCAATTTCATCCAATGTCTCCTGTTCCTCCTACAGAAACAAATGTTACTTAGAGGTGAAATTATAGTTGGTTATATCAGTTTTCTGCAAGACGAGCAAGGAATGGAGAGTGCAGAATCTCCAGAATCTTCCTACGTCTTTAACTCTTTAGAAATAAATCCTGGTCTACCTGTAGCTCTGGAGGTGAGGCCACACTCCGCCAAGCTAAGTCATTCTATCTGCATGTTTGTTCATAATAGATACTCTGTGTAAGTGAGGGATTTTCCCGTGTCACAGTTGTTACTTTTATTGTCTGCTTTATCGGAACGTGATATTGGTGGCAGGTGGAGCTGGTCACCACCCTTACCTCTATGCAATGCTACTTTCAGTCGATTTGACACTAAGTCTGTGAAGTGCCAGCTTTAGTTGATCATGCACCGAGTGACATGCTAAAAGTTTTTTCGTACTACCCACATATCCACACGAACGAAAGCATACGATCTCTCTCTCTCTCTCTCTCTCTCTCTCTCTCTCTCTCTCTCTCTCTTAGGCAGGTCGTACGCCTTATCGTAACTTTTCAGTGTAAAAGCTTTTGGTTTGGCCTGTTCATTTGTAACCAAAGTGCTCACCTCCACAAACAAGCTTATGATGTGCGCCCTGTCGTAATTAACATATGTTTTAGCAGGAGGAACCGCAAACATGAGAAAATATGCACTTTCATTTCCTCCTGTGAATAACAAATGCACGTAATGTGGCTGATCCATTGTGCCAAGTGGATGAGATGGAGGGAAGGGATAAAGAGGATAGTCTCTCTGATGATGGTTTCTGTGTATCAAGAAACGTTGGAGATAATAAAGAATTGTAGTTCAGGCAGGTGTATCCCTCTTTCCCAACTCGTATAAATCAAAGTTAATTCTTTCATTGGTAGGTCATCTCCAGCAATTAATTCCACCTAACTCCATTCGGTTTGAGCCAGCTTAAACAGTTAGTACTGGTATTATTAAACTTATATACTGTGAGTACGATGGGTTTTCGCACGAGGACGAACAGACACCAGAGGATGATGCAATGTTCATTAATTCTTCTTGTAAGGGTAGAACTGACTAGTAACCAAGGAGACTCATCTGACGAAGATCAACCATTTTCATCTCAGTTATTTGTCAGGCGCAATCAGACTGGAGGGTGGACTTGACTTGTAACCACTGAGAATCATTCCTACCTCAGAACTATGACATCCTGAATGTTATGCAATCACGACGTGGTATTTAAGTTGTGAATGTGGCTTATTTGCCTCAGAGAACAACATACTAAATTTAACAGACTGGATCTTCTCTATTATTGCACTCCAATTAACGTTATAAGGTTTTATCCAGCTGAGAGTGAATATAATATCCTGAAAAAGATTAATACTTCTGCCATTAACTCTGTCCGAACTACTTGTCAGATCTGGTTTCGCAGGACGAACAAAAGATATTGAAATACAATATAAGAACCACTGATGTCTTGGAGGGGAATGTAAAATCAACCGATTCAGTCTGCACAATAGATGGAATGCATACAAGTCATTCTTAGGTCAAATCTCCCTGACAGGCAACGGTTACACTGTATTAGCACAGGCCAGAGACGTGACATCATACACCTCATTCCTTGTGATATTTCTGCTCTGAATGAACCTCTATACAATGTCCTCTCTCATTACACATTACTTGGTGATGAGAAGATAGGGGAACATACAGAGACCGAATTTTAAACCCACACAAGTATAAGACTACAAAGGACATTGTGTGTGTGTGTGTGTGTGTGTGTGTGTGTGTGTGTGTGTTTGCTTGTCTCTTCCATTGTCTGTCTGTCTGTCTGTCTGTCTGTCTGTCTGTCTGTCTCTCTCTCTCTCTCTCTCTCTCTCTCTCTCTCTCTCTCTCTCTCTCTCTCTCTCTCATTTTCCGCCTTCATTTATTTACATTTCCCCCTTTCCAGCTATATTCTCATTTTTGCTCTTTCGTAATTGCCTCTCCAGTCCCTCCTAATCCTTTCACTTCTTTGTCGTATGTTTCATCTCTTTCTTGCCACCACCAGATATTATGCTCAAGGTGGGATAGACTTTGGAACTGGAGGAGATAAGAATAGTCTTTGCTTACCTCATTGGTACGAAATAGCAACTCCGTCAAGTGGTGGCACCGACTTAGCTGAGAAATCCCTTTACCCGGCTGCACAAAAATCCAACTCCCTTTCTATGCGGGTAAAGAATAATGATGGACTGCACACTGAGGGCGGTTTCAGCCTGTAGTCCACTGAGATTACGTTCCAGATGAGCCTAGGGTTGCAGATACAAGACTTACTACTACCACTACTACTACTATTGCTACTTCTACTACAACTTAAAACACTGCTACTACTGTTGGTACTAAAAATACTATTCCTACGACGATTACTGCTACTTCAACATCTTCTCTATGTCGTGGTGGTAGTGCAGATACACCTTGACTGCCAGAGGTCTTCGCTTATCGGAATAAAACAGGTATTATAAAGAATGAAATGAATATATAAATCATAAGAGAAAAGGGATAAAGTCTTACCTTCCTACCCTTTCTTTGCAAGCTTTGATCTCAGTTTATTTTATCTGTCCCCCCCTCTCTCTCTCTCTCTCTCTCTCTCTCTCTCTCTCTCTCTCTTTATAGATAGATAGATAGATAGATAGACAAATATGTAAGTATGTGTTTCTGTGTATGTGTGTATGTATGTCTAGAAAAAATAGCAAATTTCGCAGTCGTCGATAAAACAAACACCTATACAAAATCACAAAACTACCCATCAAATTTCCCCTGTCAAAAAAGCCAGCAAATATTAACAAAAAATTACGATAACATTCAACAAAATGTATGAACCACCATATTTTAAAAATGCCAAAGAAGTAAAAATCTCCAACAAATAAATCCATAAAAACTCACCTAGCTTTGAAACAACTGGGGGCAAACGCAAAGTAATTAACGCTTCCATGTTTAATGAGGCTGTTTTCTTTTTCTTTTTTTTTTCATAAAATTTTTAATAGTCAGAGAGGTGAGGTCAGAGAGTTCGTCGTGTGTGTGTGTGTGTGTGTGTGTGTGTGAGAGAGAGAGAGAGAGAGAGAGAATGTTCCCTCGATACACAGACAACATACTTTTTTGTTCCAAATACTGATATTCATAGCAGAAAAAAAAAAAATGTATGAGGGTAACTCCTTAAGGCTGATGATTTTATTCAACTTGCGAATAATTTTCGAACTGGGAAATATCAGATATTGCCTTCACTTTTCCGTAAAAGTGGGTTTCTTTTCTACGATGAATTACACCGCTGACCACTGAAAAGAACTGGCAAGAAAGACGCCCTGTTTCTGAAGTGGTTAAGAACGCCTGTGGCTGGGGTGAGAGTAGATCAACTGTTTTATGTTCCTCTCGGATATGTAGGAGTATTGTTCTGACAGTATCGGAAACGTATTTTCACGATCTGTCACTAAAGGTAAACTGTTCTTTAAGGTCTGACTATTAATGTATATATACTATATTATAAAGCTGCGGCAATAGAAATAATCTGTTCTTTTAGAAGTGACTCTAAAGCTGAGCTATATTTTAAGTTCCGACTCCGAAGGTAATTATTATTCATTGTTCTGACGTTAAAGGCGAGCTATTTTTAAAAGTACTGATACAAATGGTAAACTATTTTTCATGACCTGGCACTCTAGGTAAACTACTCACGATCTGACACTAAAAGTACACCATTCTTTATGATCTGACACTAAATCTAAGCCACATTTCACGGTCTGACAGTAAAGGTACACAGTTCTTTACGATCTGGCACTAAAGGTAAATTATTCTTCACGATCTGCCACTCTAGGTATACTATCCTTCAAGTTCTGACTCCAGTGGTAAGCTCTTCGGCAAATGATGTTCCCCAGTTTATTTTCAGGTATGGCTAGCTGCTATTTTGTATGTAATGGCTACTAGTTAGATTTAACGCTCTCAGTTCGATGACATACCATATAAAGGGTGATTCGCCATGACGCCCCCCCCTCAAAAAAAAAAAAAAAATGTCTGTTATCCCCGCGTTTGTTTGTTTGTCTCTGTCTGTTAGCAGGATTACTCAAAAATTTATGAACGGATTTTGATGAAATTTTGGGGAAAGGTCGGCCAATGACCAAGGAAGAAATGATTACATTTTGGGCTGGATCCAGATCAGGATCCGGAGTATCCCGCACGATGTCTTCAAAAGTTCTCAATGAATTTCAATGAAATCTCATGGAATGGTGGGCCATGGACCATGAAAGAATTGGTTAAATTTGGGGGCAGATCCGGATCCTGTACCCACGAATCAGGATCCGGGATTACTCAAATAGTTATGAACGGATTTTGATGAAACTTTGTGGAAAGGTGGGCTATGGGTCAGGGAACAGATGATAAATTTTGGGGGTGGATCCGAAGTATCCCGCACAATATCTCCAAAAGTTCTTAATGAACTTCAATGAAATTTTGAGGAAAGGTGGGCGATGAACTAAGAAAGAATTGACTGAATTTTGGACCGGATCAATATCCATGGATCTGGATCCGTGATTACTCAAAAAGTTATCAATGAATTTTAATGAAATTCTGTGGTAGGGTGGGCCACGGGCGAAGGAAGAAATAATTTAATTATGGGGCGGATCTAGATCAGGAACCGGTGTATCAGGCAATATATCTCCAAAAGTTTTCAATGAATTACAATCAAATTTTGTGAAAAGGTGGGCCATGGACCAAGAAAGAATTGATTAAATTTTGAGGCAGATCAGGCCCGTAGCCAGGACTTCAAATCTGGGCGGCCATCTCCATCGTTGGGGGGAGGGGGGGCTTTATTTTTTGTACTATTCCTTCCACGTATATTTCCTCTAGAATGTATTGTATGAACATGTAATGAACTGAATATATGCTGCTTTATACTAGTGTAAGCACTAAAACCAGCTGAAACTAGTTTTTTGGGGTAACAAAATGAACGTTATTTTTTTTTCTCTACACGTGAATGTTACTTATATGTCTGTGGAACTGATATCATAAGGCCAAACATTCCGACGGAAGAATTATCTTTTTTGTCCAAATTACTTTGACCTTGGGAAACGGATATTGTCTAAGAATATATTAACACTCTCATCCTCGAGGAGTTTCCTTGTGACGAAAAAAAAAATCGTCTGGCGTTAGTCAGAGTAAAATACAAAGTGCGTTTATGAGGCAGAAAATGTTAAACGCCACGTGGGAGAGTCACAGCTGTCCTCAGCCCAGGAGAGAGAGAGAGAGAGAGAGAGAGAGAGAGAGAGAGAGAGAGAGAGAGAGATTATTGTTTAGTTTACCGGCTGCGAGTTTATATTAAGTTTTTATCGTAGATATGTTTATTTCTATTCCTTATTACGGCATTATTATCATTATTATTATTATTATTTTCATAATTTTTTCTTAGCACTTTTTCAAGTTTGTGCCAAATGAAATACAGAGGAAAAGCATGGGCGTGACTGTGTATGGTTTAACATGTGATTTTTTTTTATGAAACAATCATACTGTTTAATGTGTAACTGTTTATTCTGGTAATTTTGTTGATCACAACTGCATCACACACGATATATGCACATTTTACGATGTCATAACCTCAGGAATGTTCACATCCTCCATCACTCATAGTCAGATATTCATACAGATATATGCCGACTTGTTCGCCGAAATATTTCAATCAGTTCAACCACGAAGGGTGCAGCTGTTTTTTCTTTTTCAAATCCCAAGACAGCGAGTTGGCATTTCCTCTGATGGGTCAAGCATCTTCTGTACGGAGTCAGTAGCCTTGTTACCGTTGAAATGGTAGCTTCGCATGTAGCAGAAGATGTCCCAGTAGTCAAGGAAGCACAGATGAGAGTATGCAAGTTCGTAAGGGTGTTTGGAGCTCCATTCCGCGGAACCACTCGAGAAACTTGTCGATGGCAGTCCTGCTTTCTTGACATGAAGATGGAAGCTTCTTCTGAACTATGTTCCAGACAACTGCCACCTCGAGTCGAAGCAGAAATCTATCGAAAGCTGCTCCTGTCTTGCTAATCAAATCACTGGGTGGTTGCAATTGCTCGAGATCGAGAAACTTCTCGGAGCATGGTAGCGAAGCGCAAATAGAGACGACCAGTTTGCTGTTGGACACTAGAAGCGCCTCTCCAGCTCGTTGGTGAGTGAATCCAGTATTTCGAAATACACGGAGATGAGTGGCTGCTCTTTGTCTTGTCCAGTAGATGCGGTCACAACGAACGAGTCCAGACTGCGGGGAGGTTTTCGAACTCGTTTTGCCAGTTGCGGAGCTGCCTGAATGTCTGCACAGCATTTATGCTGGCATACTTCGACGAGCTCTAAGAACTTTGTTTTGGCTCTCATGTTGTGCATGGTCTGAACCGTTTCGTTGACAACTTGGTAGCCGTTGACAACTGAGCACTCACTGGATTGCAGCATTTTGTTGGCTGACTTTACTGCACCAAGAGCTTTGCGTATGACAGTACCTAAGAATACAAACTTCTCCTGGGATACGAGGTTTTTCAGCCCAATTGCAGTCAACGACAGATCAACAAGGCCACCCACAGTGAAGGAATTGAATGTTGGGATGAGTGTTTCATAGTTTTCCACGATGATGTTAATCGTCTTGAAATCGTCTTGAAATTGGCACTGATACTGCGAACAAGGTTACGAGAAGACGTGCTTACCTGATCACTCATCCCAGAAAGTGTTGTTTCGCACTGTCGGTTGAGTGACGCTCTACGCAGCACCTACTGTCTAGTGTGCCAGGGCCCAGACTGCCAAGGTTGGTAGGTTTCACGGTGTTTTCGTCAGTATAAGCTTGAATTTGAAATGGTGTTGCGCGCCGTTTTCCTAGCAGCACGTGCCATATCAAGGCCAATTCACACGACCCGTTTCGGTTTCGACAGGGAGTTCGGCGGCTAGACGCCATCGAGATTTCTTACATGATTTCTAATGTAACTGTTCACATGACCCATCAAGCTGACAGCTGCAGCCGTCCGTCAGCCGACCGACGCGTCACGGATATCGTCTCGAGAAATCCTGGCCAGCTAGCTGGCGACTTGACGCTGGCCTGATGGATTGGTGCTGGCTCATGTGAACGAGGACACATAGCGTGCCCGTTCATTCCACGACTCGCTGTTACCACCTTGTCCATGTAGATAACACTTACAGTTCATCGTTTGGCATCATGGATGAAAGGCTGATCGAACTTGTGCTTTCTTATGAAGAGTTATTTGATATGACTATAATTTGCATAATGATAAGATATGGAAAGTGACTGGTGAGGAAGTAAACAAACCTAGTGAGTGTGTCATTAGTTTATTATGCATGACATTATCTCATAATTTTTGCAGGTAAAAAAATTCCTTTTATTTTTTTTTTCTAGCCTTAACACAGAATATGCTATATCACTCCCAATGTACTGCTCCAGCAGGACTACTGAAAAATTTTACTTCATCATCTGTCAGTCCTTTATACAGGGTCCAGAGATCTCCCTCGAACTTTCTCATTGTCAGTGACTGGTGTACCCATAACCTTTCTCCGTTTCTATAAACTTCTTCCTCCTATTCTTTTAACTGCAGAGGAACTGCTACCAAATTCTTTAGAAACCGACCGGACATAATCCTCACTCAACAATGAGCACACACTGAATGACAGTGCCGGATGGACAAGGAATGCGTCATGTTAATACACAACATTCTGACGGCGTCAAGCCGGCCGATTGCCTGTCGGAACCAAAACGGGTCATGTGAATCGGGCCTAAACCTTCAAACCGCCGCCGCGCTGATACGGTTCAATCAAGCACGACCGGGTTCAGCTAAATTCCAGTGTAACACCTATAACCTATACCAGCTTATTTTCCATATAATGAATTACATCATGACCAGATGATAACCGTCATTTAACATGTAGCTGTATTGAATCAAATCATATGTCGCGAATAAGTAGTATATCTGGCTTGAATTTTCGTATACTTTCCCGGTTTGTGTGTAAGGAAATCATATGCTCTTCTAAGCAAAAGATTTCTGGAGGGAAGGCTAATGAGTTTTTTTGAGGGCTAAGCCCCTCCATAGTCCCCCCGTGGCTACGGGCCTGGGGCGGATCCAGATCGGGATCCACTTTTATGGCAATGGCATTGATGGACCTATGTGCTCTCCGAGTGCTTTCTAGTTAATGAATGGATTTAAATGAAACTCCGTACTTATAAACTTCATTCTGACAGTCACATACTACATTTTAAAATTTCGCCAGCTTCTGAATTTAAAGAGGTATGCAGGAAATGAAATGCTGTTCTTCCACAGGTATGGTGCTGAATGGGCATCAGTCAGTGAAATGAGTCGATCCAGTCATATTTGGCATCAGTCGGTGAACTAAGTTGATCCAATGATCATGCTGGCCATCAGTCGGTTAAGTGCATTGACCCAATGATCATCTCAGTCATCAGTCAGTCAGACGTATTGATTCAGTGATCATGCTGTATCAGACCGTGTATTTTTAATTCCTCAAAAGAAAGTTGTGCTAGGTGGTGGCAACCATCGTCCACTTACTTGATGCAGTGCGCTCTACTTCTTCCTTTGCCTTTATAATTCTGTTTCTGTGTCTATCTTTCTCTCTTCCTATTCCTACCATCTTTTATGTCACATTTTATCACTCTTCTTTCCTTTTCAGGTGGCTTTACATTAAGTGACAAGCCTAATGGTTCTCTGTAAGTCAGGAAGCTATTTACAGCGCTGGGTGGTAACCATATATATATATATATATATATATATATATATATATATATATATATATATATATATATATATATATATATATATATATATATTAGGGAGAGTACAGCAATCTCATTAAGTACTCGCCTAAAAAAAGACTGGTCTGGAACACCAAATTCAAATATGTTTAAACACTGAAGGAGAGAACTCTCAAACCTTGATGTGAATCAGGAGAAATTGCAAGAAAGTCACGAAAATATGTACCAGTTTCAGTGTGCATCAGTTCATTAAAATGAAAATATTGAAACTTTTCTTCGAGCCTCAGAGTGGTGAATCTCCAAGAACAATACTTTATGAATGTCCTCTCCAGATGATTTTGTTCAGATTAGAAGAAACCCTTTGTGGTGAAGGGGATAATAAAGGCAAGATGAGAGCCTTCAGATTAAAAGTCATTCATATGATATATAAAATAACCTGCAAGTAAAAAGAATGATAAGTGAATGTGTTCCTGGAGTGAAAGGGATGAATACAATTAAAGCAGACAGCAATGTATAAAAAGCAAAAAAAAAAAAAAAATTCTGAAGAGATCATAGGGAGCCTGTTTAACCAAGAAAAAACGAAAATAGGTCATGCATTTCCCTTGTTTCTATTCTTGAAATCATCCAGTCATTATTATCCTTCTCTGATATCTATCTATCTATCTATCTATCTATCTATATAATTGTTTATAAATTTATTTGAATAAAATGAAGAGCTCTCGTCATTCCAAGAGTACATTTAAACAATTTCTTCAGCGGCTACAGCACTCCAGTATATCTTTTTGCCGTATTTCATCTTGTCCATCCCTTCCCATCATTTGTCTTCACTTTCACGCTTCTCGAGTTCCCTCTGTTTCATTCCTTCTCCCCTCCATCCCTAATCTCCAAAATCAGGGCATAACTGTTCTTCCTTCCCACACATCCCCTGTCTGTTTTTCCTCCACCATTGTCGTTCTGCGTAACCCTCCTCCTTTGTTTTCTCTCTCAGACATCGCTCTCATTCTCTGTTATGTCTTTCTCGCAACCTCCTCCTTTCTGGCTCATATCCTCGACTGTCCTAAAAGACAGATCTGGGTCCGCCTTGTTGTGATGCGATGTAAGTTGCTAAATCCTTTAACTACGAGTACTAGGACGCCACATTTATTTATGTTGTGGCACCGATATGACCTTGCTGCTCCGATGCCTGGATATGCAAACGGCCCTTAACTCCTTCATTATTCCCTGAAATGAGGATGGTGCTCAACAGGACACCTTCAAACTATATTCCGCCTGATTCACATTTCAGATGAGCGTGAGACGACAAGTACAACTGCTACTAATAAGTAGTAAGTCTTTCCAATGACGTATTTTTAATTGTGTTCTTGCTATATTCAGAAGACTTTACAACAGGACAAACTTTTCAAAATAGAAGGGTTATATATTGTCTTTGTAAACCTCCTTACTGCAAAATGTTGACCAGTAATTGATAAAAGTAATTTAGTTTTTTTTTTTTGAATGATAGAAAAATACATTTTGCGAGTAAAGGATTAACTCGTACCCTGCGGGAGGAGTGTTGCCATAACAGGCCCTATTATGCTTCTGTTTTGCCAAATTAGTGACTGCTGCAAAATGATATCACATGTAATCATAATATTGGAAATGTTATTACACACCTGCCCATGAAGTATTTTTGCTCAGGTCACCATACTTATAGAGCTAGTATAGTTAGAAATTTTCCAGTTGGCGGGAAACTGACATGAGTGGGACTCACTCCAGTCAGCGCCTCAGTGAGGTACCAGTTAGTCCAAGAAGCAACAACTTGAGTATGACATGATACCTTCTATTACTGTTTTCATCTACCCTTCTTTTACCTTCGCCATCTGTCGGCCTTGTATTGAAATTTTAATATTAACAACTTTTTTTTTTTTTTAAAGGTTTAAGCCTTCCTAGTGTGTCTGTGCCATGGTAAATGGCTCAGGAAATTATTGAATTTTGTTCACAGCAGCTGCTGTTGCCTTGTTTCTGGGCACAACCTATTGGGTGATGATGAGAGATAACAGAATGTCTAATATTTTCTAAAAACTCTCTGATCCTGAACCCATGATGAACTTCGTGGTGAGTTCTTAAAATTTCCGTTCATATGAGGCAGATCGCATGCTCCAGGAGATGACTCCAGTGAGGTAACTCGCAGACCATGGGTAAAGGGATGTCTATTAGCATGAAAAAGTTAGAATGGACTTCTTATACTCCAGCAATATAATGGCATGGGTTTGCTTGTGTTGTGAAAAGTCAGTTATTATAATAACTCCACTGGTGTAATTAATACCATTCTCCTGGAGAAAACCGTGATTACAACAACTGCCCCATGCATATATAATAATGTACAGCTCCCATTATCATTGGGTATATTAGTCCTGTACCAGGCCACCACCCATCTCCTGCACAAGTAGTCATGCCAACTCTTCTCCACCCACCTCAGTCTTTCTACTCTCGCTCACTTTTTCATTCACTCTCTAGAGTAATGCTATCTGACTCACCTTCTTACTGTCATCAACCTTGTCACTAACTAAGAATTCTTCTAAAAAAAAAATCTTTGGGATCTGTACGAATTAAAGACAAATTACGTTCTCGGGATACTGCTGTTAAATCTCCTGGTTAGAATTCTATTATTATATACCAGCTAATCACACGTTTTCACTTAGCCTAGAGTAGTTCATAGGAGTCTGAGTGGTAAATCCTGAGGTCAGGACGGTGAATTTTGTGTGGGCAGGGCAATCAACATTTTCACGTTTTTAGGGTCTTTTGTCCCTTGTATATCTTTTTTCGCCCTGATTTTGTGCTTGGAGCATGACATTTCATGCGATGGTCCAGTGGCAAGATTGTTTAACAAACCCTTCATCAATTTTCGGTCGTTACTGTGATTTGTTTTTTCAAGGACAAACAACGGAGAGTGCAATTTCATCCAATGTGTCCTATTCCTCCTACAGAAACAAATGTTGCTTAGAGAGGAAATTATAGTTGGTTATATCCGTTTTCTGCAAGAATAGGAAGGAAAAGAGACTGCAGAATCTCCCCACGTCTGTAACTCTTTAAAAGTATATCCTGGTCTACGTGCAGCTCTGGAGGTGAGGTCACACTCTGCCAATCTAGGTCATTCTATCTGCAGGTTTGTTCATAATAGATACTCTGAGTAAGTGAGGAATTTTCCCGTGTCACAGTTGTTACCTTTATTTCAAGCTTTATCGGTACGTGATATTGGTGACAGGTGTAGCTGGTCACCACCCTTACCTCTATGCAATACTACTTTCAGTCGATTTTACACTAAGTCTGTTAAGTGCTAGCTTTAGTTGACTATGCACCTAGTGACATGCTTAAAGTTTTCTAGTACACCACACATGTACACACAAAGAAACGCACACGATCTCTGTCTGTCTGTCTGTCTCTCTCTCTCTCTCTCTCTCTCTCTCTCTCTCTCTCTCTCTCTCTCAGGCGGGTCGTACGATTGATCATAACTTTTCAGTGTAAAAGCTTTTGGTTTGGCCTGTTCATTTGTAACCAAAGTGCTCACCTCCACAGACAAGCTTATGATGTGTGCCCTGTCGCAATTAACATATGTTTTAGCAGGAGGAACAACGAACATGAGAAAACTATGCACTGTCATTTCCTCTTTCAAAAAACAATTTCATATAATGTGGCTGATCAACTGTGCCCAGTGGATAAGATGTGGGGAAGGGATAAAGATGATAGTGTCTCTGAAGATGGTTTCTGTGTACGTAGAAACGTTGGAGAATATAAAGAATTCTAGTTCAGTCCGGTGTATCCCTCTCTCCCAACTTACATAAATCAAAATTAATTCTGTCATGGGCGGGTCATCTACAGTAATGTATACCTTCTAACTCCATTCAGTTTGAGACAGCTTAAAGTGTTAACACTGGTATTATTAAACTTACTGTGAGTACGATGGGTTCTCGCAGGAGGATGATCAGATACTTCAAGATGATGCGTTGTCCAATGTCCATTCCTTCTCCTTCCTGTGAGGGTAGAACTGACTAGTAACCAAGGAGGCTCATCTGACGAAGATCAACCATTTTCATTTCAGTCACTTGTTAGGCGCAGTCAGATTGGAGGGTGGATTTGATTTGAAACCAAGGAGACTCATTCCTGCCTCAAAACTATGAGATCCTGAGTGTTATGCAATAACAACGTGGTATTTAAGTTGTGAGTGTGACCTATTTCCCTCAGAGAACAACAAACTAAATTTAACAGACTGGATCTTCTCTATTATTGCATTCCACTTAACATTATACGGTTTTATCCAGCTGAGAGTAAATATAATAGCCTGAAAAAGATTAATAATTGTGTCATTAACCTTGTCAGAACTATCTGTCAGATCTGGTTTCGCAGGACGAACAAAAGATATTGAAATACAATATAAGAACCATTGATGTCTAGCGGGGAATGTAAGATCAACCGATTTAGTCTGCACAATGGAAGTAATTTATACAAGTCATTTTTAGGTAAAATCTCGCTGACAGGCAGCTGTCAGACTGGATTAGCACAGGCCACAGGAGAGACATCATACACCTCTCCCCTTGTGATATCTCTGCCCCGAATAAACCACCATACAATGTCTTCTCTCATTACCACATTACTTGGTTATGAGGGGAAAGGGCAACATTCAGAGACTGAATTTTAAACCCACATAAGTATAAGACTACAAAGGACATAGTGTTTGAGAGAGAGAGAGAGAGAGAGAGAGAGAGAGAGAGAGAGAGAGAGAGAGAGAGAGAGAGAGAGAACATCACTACATAGCCGGCCGGTGACAGATGACGAGAACTGAGATTACAACAGCAAGAAGAATTATCCATATTACAATAGATCCCTGAATAACCAACAGCCCTCTCTTCCAACATAGGCGCTATCTCTCACATTATCTTATATACGGCATACTCTTTCATGCAACATTCTGGGAAGATTCGGGGTTGTCCTCATCCTTCTTGCGCAACAAATCTTAATTACAACAGAGAATTTGTATGTATGATTTACCTGCCGCCTCGTCAGTTCGAGAGAGTCCTTTACCGCTTGCGGTATTCAGCACGGAAAAAAAAATGGCTTATGTGTTTTATATTAATCCATTCATTTACGTTTTTACTTTCATCGCTCTGCCTTGAGATTAATTTTATTTGGCTCAGTAGAGAGTTTTTTTAAGGAGACTTTTCTGAACTGGATGGTTTGAATATAGCCTTACACTCATTCACTACCTCAATGGCCCCTTAAGCTGAGTGAACTGTTTGGCAAAATGCATTACGTTCTTGATTACGGAAGTTTTCAATAGTACCTAAAATATCTTGGTTTAATAACTATATTTTGAACATGACCTGAAATGAAATTCACTGACATGGTTTGACCATGTGGAATGGATGTAGAATATGAAAATGACACGGAGAGTGTATGTGAGTGAGTTGATGGAGGGAAAGGGGATGGAAAAACCGAAGATGAGATGATGCGTTGGGGTGAAAGGTGTACGAGAGAGGAGGTGAGGGTTGGCGAGAAGGCCGCTTGATGGCAGGGGAATATGAATTGGAGGGGTTTCGTCTGCGACCACCATTTCCGCGATTATGGCGTTTGGCTCAAGACGGACATACTCTGATGCCATCAACCTGATGCCGTACTTTGTATTCAGCTCTATATTCCATCAGGCGGTTCTTCTCTGTTTACGGAGATCTCTCAGACTGGCGAGATTAGATATTCTTTAACCCATTCACAATGTTCCTCGATGTTAATATAATAGTCTGACTGTAGCAATAATGAAATACAAAATTTGGTAATCTTGGTGCGGGGCTTAATATAACTTTCAATGTTATTATTTGTCATTTAAACCAGTGCTGCCTTAATCTAATGAATGTGAATTTTGCATGGTACATAATGATTATACCACTCACTCTTTATCTCCTAGCTCATAGTTTCAGAGCTCATAAATCCAGACTTTAGGGTTTCCTCCTTGTTAACCCTTGAGTTTGATCCAAAGCTAGGCACATTCTGCTGGTGGACGGGAAAGACGAGACATAGAACGTTCAGAGGCTTGGACTTTGGTGTAAGTCGATACTGTGTTAAACCGCGTCGAAAAACGTACCCTGGTCAATGAGATACGGCATCTACAGAAAGTACGTGCCAAGGAGCTGGTTGTGGTTAAGGGGAGGGGGGAGTGGGAGAGGGAAAATGTAACGTTAAAAATCAGTATGTTTCGACTTGAAAAACGGCGTATTGTGTATCGAACCTCTTTCATCCGAGGACGTATTTTTTCTGTTTGTTGTCACTCTTAAACATTTAAAGTTGGACTGTGCTAATGGCAAGGGCCAGACCACTAACGCTAAATCTCCGAGTCGTTTTTACTGTGAAAGTCAAACCTTCTAAGCAGGAGAGAACTGGGCCAGAATGGAGCCCCAAAGATGGCTCCAGCAGTCTTTCCTGTGTCAAATTGGATGCCAGACGATGTTCCTTAGAACTCTGAGTCATAATTACAAAGATTCTACTGTTGAAAATTTTTATAAGTACTCTAAGCATCCTGTCTTACCTTTTTTACCTTTTTCGAGAACAGTTCCATAAATTCCCTCCACTGTACAATCAGGTTTATAAACTCTTCATCTGGTAAAAAAAAAAAAAAAAAAAGTCGATGATGAGTTTTGGAGAAATCTGAGTGTAACGTGCAGCTAATGTAAGATACTGTTTAGGAAAGAGATCAAGAAGATAAGACAAGGTAAAAAGGGATGCAATAGAGAAGTGAAATAAATGGCAGAACGCTGATGAAGACGGGAGAAAAATTTAGCAGATGGAGAGAACACTTCAATGAAATGTTGAATATGAAGAACAAAAGCAGCTCAAGCATACGGGTAGGTGGTTGGGCAATGACTGGGAAAAGACAGGCTAAGAGGGAGGAAGACATCAGTAGCACGGAAGTATCAGAAGCACTGAAGAAATTCAAAATCGAGAAAGCTCCAGGCATCGATGGAGTTGGTGGTCAAATATTTATTTACGGGACAGAGTTAGTGGTAGAATGGATATGGAAGATTTGCAGTTTAGCCTGGGAGAAAGATAAGGTACGGGCGGATTGGAATTCAGGTAAAACTGTTCCCTTAGACAAAGGAAAACTTCTGTGAGAAATATGTGTGTGTGTGTGTGTGTGTGTGTGTGTGTGTGTGTGTGTGTGTGTGTGTGTGTGTGTCAACCACAGGGGTATTTGTCTTTTCTATTTAACAGGATAAATACATGGTAAGATTCTTTTCGACAGAATGAGGGTTATTGCCAAGGAATTAGTTGGAGAAAAACAAGGGGGTTTTAAGAAAGGAATACGTTGCGTAGATCGGGCATTTGTCTGAAGATGTTTATCAGCGAAGTATCGAGAAAGGAATAGAAGTTTCTCTAGTTAGAAGTAGAGAAAGCACATGGCAGAATGGATAAACATGAAATTTGGGAGACACTGAAAATGTCTGGGGTAGATGGTGAATGCTGTGAAGAGTACATTTAAGGGTGATAGAACTGCACTGCGTACAGATAGTTAATTACATGAGTTCTTTGGTTACCAAAGAGATCCTAGGTAGGCCAGTGGACGTTGGTGTCTCTTTACTGCAAGATGGATGAGTGTAGAATTTCCTGTACTCTTGTTTGATGATGATACTGTATTGCTTAGTGAAGATGATATGAGCTGGAGGGCTTGGTGAATGACTCTGGGAGTATATGTATGAAACAGAAGTAAAAGTGAATGTTGATAAGAGTATAGTTATGGCCTTTGAGAGAAATGAGGTCACAGCATGCACAGTGAAAATGGATGGTGAGGAAATGGAGATTGTGAGTCCAGCCAAGTACTCAGTGTGATGAGAAACGATGGAACTTTAGCCAGTGAAGTGCTTGAAAGGGTACAGCAGAGAAGAAAGGTTGCTGGTTCACTGAAAGCAGCGATAAGGTAGAGAGAAGTGAGCAAGGAAGTAAAAATATCTCTGCCTGTCAGTATTGCGATCCACACTCTAAAGTAGGGACGTGAAGCTTGGACCCTGTTGAAAGAACACGTCAAGAGTGAGAGTAGTGGAAATGAGGTATGTAAGAGAACACATGTGGGGTTACATGGAGAAACAGACAGGCAAATGAAGAACTCAAAAAGCACTTTGGTGCTGTTTTGGATGTGATTCGAAGTGCTAAGCGAAATACCCTGAGATGGTTTGGCCATGTGGAGAGATTGGAGAATGAGAGGCTGACCAGAAGAGTGTATGTGAGACAGATGGAGTGGGAGTGGAGAAGGGGGAGACCAACGAGGAAATAGAGGGATGGAGTGCAGAGATATAGAGTATGAGGGAGGAGTGGGTGGGGTGAGCTTGAGGAAAAGCAGCCGAATGGTAGAGGGAAGATCGATGTGGAACTGATTTGTTTTAGGCCACCTTTTATGGGATTAAGGCATATGCGGAAGACAGACAGATAAACAGAACATACATAAGAGTCTTTCTGAATGTGAAGTCATGATCAGAAAATGATCGTGTTAAGGTCGTCTTAGAACCTTTTTGTTTCTTTTATTTTCTCCACCAAAAGGCCCTTCAAAGGCAGGTAAAAACAGCTTGGCTGTTCAAGTATTCAACTTAGTGAAGATGTTTCAAACTGTAGGGGATTAATGCAACCTTAGATAACTCCTCCACCTCCAGAAATCTCCCATGAACTGAGTAGATTAGTCTGTAGCAAGCAAATTATTATAGAAGACACCTCATTCTATTGAACTGGGTTAAGCTGAAGGACCAAAGGCTGCCCAATTACTGATATAGTGAGAAGTTAAACTGGGGGTGAATTATTATAGGAGAGACAGACCCTAAATCCTTAATCCCTGTAATCAGATGGTGCATTATCTACTTTATTTTGAGACTCACCACACAATTTTACCTACCTTAGGAAGGGTATCTTGTACTAAAGGGGCTGAATAAGGCTACATTTGACTCTTCCAGTTGGATGAATCTCTTCATAACAGCATAATGACCATCTGGAAGATTGCAAGAATAATTTCTGAAATTCATCCAGAGGCAGGAGTTAATATCGTCATGCAGGGCGTATAGCAGAAGGCTGCGTTGTGTGTGTAAAATAGTGTAACCAATGAGACCTCGGTTAGTGATATACAACATCCAAAAACAGTAATGCACATCTGGAACTGGGACGAAACCTTTGGAAATTAATAGATTTTGTTTTGCCACACATGTACAGTACTGTGTGTATGCAAAGCACTAACAAAATAGTTGCACGATACTAAAACCATAAAAACCCTATTGTATATATAGCAGGGGATACAACTGTCAGCAAAATGTCCAGAAAATGCCATTCTTCCATCTATGCAAATTAAGAAAAAAATGTTACGATATTATATCATTTATTCTGCTACAGGTATCCAGTCTGCAAATGTGCGAAATCTCTCTTCTTCCCCTCCTACTTTGTTGGCTGTGTATTTCGTCTGGTTAGTCTCCCTCACTCACTTCCCCTTCTCTGTGCTCCATTAAGCTCCTCTCCCCACCTCAGTAATCTTGTTTACCATCCAGCCTACCTTCCACAGTCGTACGTCCCTCCTTTCACTTTAATTTTACTTCCACATTTTATCCTTCCCTTTCACCAAAGCTGCACATGCTGAAAGAGCTGCTAAAGTATCGCATCACTAGGTGTGTGTGTGTGTGTGTGTGTGTGTGTGTGTGTGTGTGTGTGTGTGTGTGTGTGTGTGTGAGGAATATGACATAGTTTTCATTTGATTGCAGAGTTGTGGAAGAGTTGAGACTCAACCCAAGTTTGACATATTGAGAAAAATGGGTAAAAGATTTGGGTAGCATGGCAAGGCCAGCTTAATTTTCATCTGATTTAGCTCAAACTTGTTGGAAGGTTTGACGGTAAGACAAGGAGGAACTGACTGAGTTTTGAGAACAATTATCCAGAGTTCAAGGTCGCAGGTCAAGTTCAAAGGTCTGACCCTAAAGATAATGATAAATGTGGAAGCATACGCGCCATAAGGCGCTTAGCCGCGGTTCTCATTTCCGTAACATAAGCCTTTGAGCCCGTAGCGGGTTATTCACCCAATAACCTGGGTTACAAAGCCACTGCATCATCCAGGTCACCACAGTTACCTCCCCTTGGTGTTACCATAGGTATTCCTTTTACCTACCAACCCTCAAAGGGTGGATGGACACCTGAGTCAAGTGACCCCAGCTGCCCACACCAGGATTCGAATCCTGGCGCTAACGGGCCTGCAACTCATCCAGTTTTGAGAACAGTAGATTGAAGACCGAGATCAGCTCAAAAAGTGTTGCTTCAGTTTCTATTAAATGTAGTGAAGGCGTTGAGCATTAAGGAAAAGTCATATTATTTAGAATTAGAAAACTATTGCTCTTTGAATAAGGTCAGATGTTCTACACTTATACCATATATATGGTGGAGGTGTTGGGCAATTTGAAAATGTGTGTGTGTGTGTGTGTGTGTGTGTGTGTGTGTGTGTGTGTGTGTGTGTGTGTGTGTGTGTGTACAGTATGTGTGTGAGTGTTTCATCCTTGAACCACAGTTGCCTCCTTCCCTCTCCTGCTCAATGAATACACTAATCCATAAACTGTGGCATTTTCCATGATGTGAGAAATCTAGAATAGTCAAAAATCTGATTTAGTACCTTGGTATGAACTAGGTCACATAAAAAAGGATCAACTTTTCACATAGACTGATCATAATAGTGTTAACATCCTTTCGTTTCGAAAAATATTATATTTGTATTTCTTTACTGAAAAATTTTAAGAACTGATGAAGGATTATGCTGTTAAGAAGGGTACGCCAATACTTATAACAATGTATGCCATAGCATCATCAGGGTTAGTTTTTCAAGATCCGCAGACAATGTTGACTGGGTAAAAAAATACTACATGAGTAGGGGAGGGTAAGAGATGAGGGGAGAAGGTGTGTTAAAAGTTAATTGAAGTGTCACCAGATGATATATTTCTAGTCATTAGTCATCCTCATGCTGAGTAAATCATGAAAAGTTAGTTTTTTAACCTGAGCTAGGTGACGTATGTCACATTCACTCACTCGTTGGGCATCCACTGATGTAAGTCCAGATATCAGGTTAAGCATCTCTCCTTACTTTACAAATCTTGTTTGCCTTCCAGCATTCCTTTTTTGGTCCTGCCTCCTACCTTTCCCTTTATAACTTCCCTTTATTATTAAGGCAGATCTTCTTCCTTGCTCTCTGTACCTTTATGCCTTGCACTCATCTATAAGGTCGACTTCTTTGCTGTTTCTACACCCTTATGCCTTTCATTCATGTGTGTCTTCCACTTCACTCTCACGTCTCACTCTCCTGGTCCATTGTCAATTCTTATTCATACACGCCAACAGCCAACCACAATATACTGGAAATAAGAACACTTTTTAAAAAAAAAAAAAAAAAAAAAAAAAAGGAATCCTTTCAAAATGGAGTCATCAATATTCACTCCTTCCTTCCTTCCATACACACATTCTCTCTCTCTCTCTCTCTCTCTCTCTCTCTCTCTCTCTATATATATATATATATATATATATATATGGAGCCTGTGTACTACAGTGGTAGACTGTGCGTTTCGTACACGGGTGAACCAGGGTTCGCGCCCCACCAGGGTAATGAACTTTGGAAGTGTTCAACCGCTCAAGTACTGCATGGGCGGACACAAGGGGTGCTGTGGCTGAACCAGTGTCACTTACTACAAAGTATGCTTGCACCCAGTCGGCTTGCGCGGGCCGATTTCACTTGGTTCACAGACTACAAACCCATCCAAAGCCACTCCAACACTACAATTACACTTACAAACACTTCTAACCCTACATACAATCTCTGCCAGACAGCCTAAGCCAAAGCCACTTCATAGAGATACATTGGCTGTATCGTCCTGACTTCGGTCGGGATATATATATATATATATATATATATATATATATATATATATATATATATATATATATATATATATATATGTGTGTGTGTGTATAAATATATACTGTATACATAAACAAACATGTATACACACACACACACACACACACATATATATATATATATATATATATAGAGAGAGAGAGAGAGAGAGAGAGAGAGAGAGAGAGAGAGAGAGAGAGAGAGACAGTATATGCATATATATATATATATATGTATGTGTGTGTGTGTGTGTATAAATATATACTGTATACATATATATATATATATATATATATATATATATATATATATATATATATATATATATATATATATATATATATATATCATCAGCCGTTGAGGTCCACTGCAGTACCGGCCTATCCCTACCATAGCAGGAACGATACAGCCAATGTATCTCTGCCCAGTGTCTTAGGCTGTCTGGTAGAGACTGTATATAGAGTGAGAAGTGCTTGTGAGTGTGACTGTAGTATTGTAGTGGCTTTAGTTGTCTGTGTAGTCTATGAACCAAGTGTAATCGGCTCGCCTTAAGCCGACTGGGTGGAAGCATACAAGTATGTGACACTGGTTCAACCATAACACCCCTTATGTCTACCAAAGCGGTCAGTGGCTTGGTGAATGCTTTCGAAAGTTTTTACAACTCTGGCTGGAGGCGAACCCGCGTCCATCAGGGTGCGAAACGCACACTCCACCACTGTACGATAGAGGCTCCATATATATACATATATATATATATATATATATATATATATATATATATATATATATATATATATATATATATATATATATATATATATATATATATATATATATATGGGCTGGTACTACCACTCTGCGGCCTGGTTATGTTAAGAAGATTTCTGCCACCATGTTCCTTGTGCGTCATAGGAGGCGACTAAAAGGGAAGGGGTCAGAGGACTAGGGGACACCCTTCTCTCTATTTTTAGTTCCTACAATGAGACAGGGCATAGAAAGGGAAGGGGGGTTGAGCTATCCCTGTACCCTGAAATTTTGGTCTATGAATGTGCTTGGACGTAGTACGATTGAAGCTAAAAGCGATACAATTGAGAGAATCTTTGTGAGAAGAAAGTGGGATGTGTTAGCTCTGAGTGAAACAAAGATGAAAGGGAGAGGCGAATCTAAGCTTGAAAGTATGACTGGAAGGATGGCAGGTGTTGACATAGGAAGAGCAAGAGAAGCAGTGGCCTTGTTATTGAGCCCGGAAGTACAGCAGTGTGTAACTGAATGGAAGGAGGTGTCATCGAGACTGATATATATCAAAACGAAATTTGGACGTGAGTTGTCGCATGGGCCTGGTAGTGATAGGGATGAAGAAGAAAGAGAGAATTTATGAAATGATGTTGATGAGTGTCTGCAGGGTTTCGGAGCAAATGTGAATGTGGTATTGATGGAAGATCTGAGTGCTAGAGAGGGACATGTCGCAGTTGAAGGTGTAGTTGGTATGCGTGGTGTGCCTGGAAGAAATTATAATGGGGAAAGAATGATAGGGATGTGAGTTGAGCGAGAGATGGTCATTGGAAATACCTTGTTTGAGAAGAATGATATTTATAAATATACATGGGAAGGGCAGAAGGGTGGAAGGGGTTTTGATAGAGAATCGATGGACGTTGTGGTGATGTCCAGGAATGTATGAGGAAGATTGTTGGATGTGAGAGTTTGGAGAGGGGAGGGATGAGGAATGTCTGACTAAGACCTGGTGGAGGGAAAGCTGAGTGTAGGTATGACATGGGTGAGAGCTAGAAGAGTTGAGTCTGACAGTGAGGTTTTGAAAGCGAAAGAGTTGGATAAATGAGAGAAAATGATAAAGTATCAGGAGAAGTTGAAAGAGGAGTGGAATGCAGTGAAAGATCACGAAATTCGTGATGTGTATGAGGAATAGCAGTTATTTAAGAGGGTTGTGGTGGGGTATGTGGAAGAGGTGTGTGGTGTGAGATAAGTGGGTGGCGGTTTAAGAAAGGGAAGTGAATGGTGGTGTGATGAAGCAAGTATGGCTGTATCTGAGAATAGACGTGCATATGAAGTGTGGTTGAAGAGGATGGATCAGGTGTCATATGAGAGGTAAAAGGAAAAAAGGAATAGGGTGAAAAGGGCTGTGCGTGATGCTTAAGTGGCAGCAGATGAGAGGTGAGGTAGGTGATTGGCTGAGAATTTTCAACAGAATAGGAAAATGTTTGGAAGGTGAAGAGGGTGTGAGTGGGAGGGTCTGGGAAGGAATTGCGAATAAAAGCAGAGGATGGAAGAATGTTAACTGTGATGGATGTGTAAGGAAGAGATGGGCAGAGTATTTTGAAAGATTGTTAAATGTAGAGGAGGAAAGGGAGGCTGAGATTGTGGTGGATGGAAGGGTGCAAGGAATGAATGTGTTGGAAGGTCGTTCTGTCCCCCGCCATTTCACTGCCCTGCTCCCAGCTCACACCCCCCTCTCTCATATACCTCTCCATTCCATCCCTCCATCTCATCCTTGGCCTCCCCCTCAATCTACCCCCCTCCCCCTCAATCACATACACTCTCCTTGTCAGTCTCTCACTCTCCATCCTCTTCATATGGCCAAACCACCATAATGAGTTTCTCGCTTCTCATATATATATATATATATATATATATATATATATATATATCTATATATATATATAGGTAGATAGATCACTCTATCTTCCTATCAGTTTAGTTGTAGGTGGGGTCTCCCATCGTCCACTCACGTTAAATAGTGCTACCTACTTGTTTTTTCATGTCAATCATTCTTTTTCTCTCTGTCTCTCTCATTACTATTTATTCGATCACTTCTTTCAATAATTTTTACACTACTTTTGTGGCTCTCCACTGAGTAACTTGCCAAGAGGTTTCATGTAACTCGGGAAACAGCTTTCAATGCTGGGTGATAACCATATAATCGAATAACGGGGTGACTTGTAGCCTACTATGGTGCTCCTGTTAACTGGGCGGAGAGTCCCAAATGCTGCGTCCACTCCACACTAACCCCCCCGCCTCGCTGTGACGAGGCGCTGTCATCAGCTTGGGAACCACGATTCACTCCACGAGGGAGCCCTGCAGGGGTAGGGAGGGCAGCTGCCAGTGGTTGCTTGGTCTGCTCAATCAGACAGACTAGGGTACCACAGCAACAACAACAATAACCTCCGTGCCTGTCTATATGTATCTGTCTGTCTACGAGCATATGCATCTATGTTTATACATTTTCTGTATTTACCTGTCTATCTATCTATCTACATATTTTGCTATTTACACGTGCTTCTTTATTTGTCTGTCATCATACTTCCCCACTTCTTTCTCACACACTTTTATCCTCCTTTTCTAATTCTCCCACCTTTCCTTTCCAATATTCTATTCTTCCACTTTCTCTTTCCTTGCTTTTTCTCTCCTTTCATTCTCTCTTTTCCTCTCTTTCCCCCTCCCTGAAATCTCCTCTCTCTCTCTCTCTCTCTCTCTCTCTCTCTCTCTGTATCTGTCTGTCTGTCTGTCTGCCTGTCTGCCTGTCTGTCTGTCTGTCTGTCTGTCTGTCTCTCTCTCTCTCTCTCTCTCTCTCTCTCTCTCTCTCTTCCACTCAGCATGTTAACCCTCTCTTCTGATGTCGTCATATTGTATCCCTATCTTCCTGCCACCTGACAAGTCTACTTGAGCTGGGATGGTGGGACTGGAGGGGTTATTATACGTTGCCTTCCTTTATCCTTTGGTGCTGGAGGGCGACGCCTTCAAGTGGTAGCACTGATTTAACTGAGCAAGTCCTCTGTCCTGGTTATACAAACATCATCCAACTACCTCCCTATTGCCGGAAAGGAGAATGGTGGACTGTACGATGAGGGAAATTCAATCTACACTCCACCATATACACGTTTCAAATGACCCATTGGTTGCAACTACTACTACTATTACTATTAGTTCTACAACAACAACAACAACTACTACTACTACTACTACTACTACTACTACTACTACTACAAGAACAACAACAACAACAACAACAACAACAACAACAACAACAACTACTACTACTACTACTACTACTACTACTACTATGCTTTCATTGCAACATGTCTTTTCCGATGTGAATAAAAATGTTTGGTGATAGCAAGAATGAAATAAAAAAAAGTCATGGTAGTGAGGGATTAACTCTGACCTCCCTTCCCTTTCCCTGCAACCTTTGATCTCCGTTTACTTAATCTCTCTCTCTCTCTCTCTCTCTCTCTCTCTCTCTCTCTACACACACACACACACACACACACGCACACACACACACACACACACTCCAAAGATGACCTCTCCATATGGGCATGAATATACTGTATATACATTTATATTCTATTTTTTTTCCTCCCTGAGGCCGAGCAGTCCTTAGCTGTGCTACACAACTTTACAGGCCACCATTTTGGGTTAATACTTACCCTCTACAATGAGTACATGTTAGGACTGCCTCATTCAAGACTGGTGTGATGGTATTAACAACGTTTCTTCGACACATCGTTTGGTGTTGTGGAAATGCTATACGATGCTTTAGCGAAATTCAACTCCCCATACTTCTCATCGCCCAGTTTTGATATCTTTAGAGCGTTCTTTCTTACCGAAGCCTACTCCCCTACCCACTTCACCAACACCTCCCCCTAAACATGTTGTGCTTTCCTTTTTCCGTGTATGGGTAGCGCAAATCCCTCAAATCCACTCATCCACACATCAGCCAATCCTTTATTGCCCCATCTGGAGCGTATGGGTCCGGGGCTAAACCATTCAATTTATCCAGTTTAAGGAGAAAGTGGCCAGTGAGCCGTATTACGTGAACAATAAACCTCCAACACGTGTATGATAGCCACCCAACGTAGGAAATTGTTTCCTGAGCTACGAGAAACAGTTTGGCTGGTCACTACAAGAGTCACTTGAAAGCAGCACTACATCAAGTGAAATGATGGTGGCCGAAAGTAGAGTCGCTGTCTTACTAAACGCTCATCCACTTTCATTCACTGCCTCATCCCCTCCCTCTCCTTGCTCACAGTCTGGAGGTTTGCATAAACTGTCTGCATGTTTGCCGTGCTCTTTCATCAAACAGCTTCCTCACTACCTTACTCCACACCCCCTAGATTATACTAGATTAAGTTACGACCCAGGACCGAACAAAGGACTTGGTAATGGCTACGTGGAATGTAAGAGGAGCGAATGATGAGGTGAAAGAGAGAGAGATTGTCCAGGTGCTTGAGGGTGCAAAAGTGGATGTATGTGGAATGACTGAAACAAAATGGCGAGGAGAAAGTGTGAGAGAATGGGAGTATGGATGGGGTATATGTGCAGGAGTAGGTGAGAATGAGAGGGCAAAGGAAGGAGTATGTATAGTTGTGAGTAAAAGATGGAAGAAGAGCATAAGACAGTATGGATCAGTTGGGTCAAGGATTGTGTGGGTATAGTTGAAAGTTGGAATACAAATGTGGGGCGATTGTGTGTGTGTGTATGCGCCAACGCAGGATCATGCTAGCAGAGTGAGAGAAGAGTTCTGGACAAATGTAGAAGTGTGCATGGAAAAGTTTGGAAGGAATGAGAGTGTTTTTGATTGGTGATATGAATGGTAAAGTAGGGAATGTGAAGGTGGATGGAATAGTTGGTGAGTGGGGTGTGCCTGCTGCGATAGATGAGAATGGCAGTGAGTTAGTGGACATTTGTGCTGGGAGGGGGTTGGTGATAGCCAATACCCTCTTCAGGCATAAAATGATCCACAGGTATACATGGCGAGTGATGAGAAGGGCGGGTGGTGAACTGAATGAAAGGAAGGAAATGATTGATTATGTGTATGTCGATGAAAGGATGCGAAGATGTATTATGGATGCAAGAGCTTATAGAGGTTGAGGGAGTGGACTTTCTGACCACTACTTAGTGGTGGCCAGAATTAGGATACAAGTAAGATGGAGAAATAGAAGGGAAAGATGAGAGGAAGGATTAGTTGCAAGGAGAGTGGAAAGGTTACAAGAAGATGAGAAAAAGGCAGAGTATAAGAGAGAGGTGGAGGAACGATTGAACAAATATGAATTGGAGCAGATGGGGGACGTGGAAGGTGTGTGCAGGATATTTACAGAAGAAATATGTGCAGCATGTGATGTGGTGTGTGGGAGGAAGAGAAGACGGAGGGGGGTGCAAGGAACAGCGTGGTGGACTGAAGAGGTGAGACAGGCTGTGGCACAAATGAAGAAAGCATACAATGAATGGATGAGAAATAGGGGCGTTGAAGAAGTTGAGAGGCGGAAGAGAGAGTTATATGTAGAAAGAAAGAGAGAGGTGAAAAGATTAGTAAGAGAGAGTAAGAAGAGAGTGGATGAGGAATTTGGAAGGAATTTGAGTGTGAAGTGGAGGGACTGTAAGAAGATATTCTGGAAAGAGGTGAAGAGAGTAAGACAGGGTGGAAGTGAGGTTAGCAGGGGAGTGAAAGATAAAAATGGTAGATTACTAGTGGAGAAGGGAGAAAAAGTGAGCAGATGGGGAGAACACTTTAAGGAATTGTTGAACATACAGGATGGAAGTAATGCGAGTATAAGTGGCTGGGGAATGGCTGGGAGAAGGAGGGAGGTGAGAAGACAGGAAGAAATCAGTAGGATAGAAGTTGTGGAAGCAATGAAGAAAGTTAAACTGGGGAAAGCCCAAGGAATTGATGGAGTATGTGGTGAAATGCTGAAGCATAGGGGAGAGATAGTAGTAGAATGGATGTGGAAGATGTGCAGATTAGCCTGGGAGGAAGGTAGAGTCCCGGAGGATTGGAAGTCATGTATAATTATTCCCTTGTACAAAGGAAAAGGGGAAAAAGAAGTGTGTGGTAATCATAGGGGCATTTGCCTTCTTAGTATAATAGGAAAAGTGTATGGTAGGATACTTATTGACAGAGTTAGAGAAAGAACGGAGGAATTAGTTGGAGAAGAACAGGAAGGCTTTAGGAAGGGAAGAGGTTGTGTAGATCAGATATTGATTCCTAGATCTTTAGTGGAAAAGTTTCTAGAGAAGGGAAAGAAGTTGTATGCGGCTTTCATGGATTTGGAGAAAGCATATGGCAGGGTGGATAGACAAGGATTTCGGAAAGTATTAAGAATATATGGAGTAGATGGAAAGTTGTTGAATGCTGTGAAGAGTATGTATGATGGTGCTAAGGCTGCAGTGCGTGTGGATGGTGAACTGAGTGAATTTTTCTCTTTGGAGGTTGGGTTGAAACAGGGATGTGTCATGTCTCCATGGTTGTTCAATCTGTTCATGGATGGGGTAATAAAAGAGGTACAAGGTAGGGTAGTGGATGTTGGAGTGGCCCTGGTGAGAGAGGATAGTGTTTGGAAACTCCCTGTACTTTTGTTTGCAGATGATAATGTGTTGTTGAGTGAAGAAGAAGAGGAGCTGCAAGGCTTAGTGGATGATTCTCGGAGAGTGTTCAAGAAACGGAATCTAAAGGTAAATGTAGGGAAGAGTAAAGTGATGGTCTTTGAGAGAGGTGAAGTCAGTGAATGTACAGCGAGGTTGGATGGTGAGGAATTGGAAAATGTGAGTACGTTTAAGTACTTGGGTAGTGTGATGAGTTAGGATGGAGGTGTGGAGGGTGAAATGCTTGAAAGGGTACATCAGGGAAGAAAGGTTGCTGGTTCTTTGAAAGCAGTGATAGGAAACAGGGAAGTGAGCATGAAAGTGAAAAAGTTACTACATGACAGTATTGTGATACCAACTCTAACGTATGGAAGTGAAGCTTGGACATTGTTGGAAGGACACAAGTCAAGAGTGAGAGCAGTGGAAATGAGTTATTTAAGAGGAACCTGTGGAGTCACATGGAGAGACAGGCTGACGAATGAGGATATAAAGGTGCGTTGTGGTGTGGATGTGGATGTGACAGGAAGTGTTATGAGGAACACACTGCGGTGGATTGGCCATGTGGAGAGGATGGAGGGTGAAAGACTGACGAAGAGAGTGTATGTGAGTGAGGTGGAGGGGGGAAGAGGGAGGGAGAGGCCGAGGATGAGATGGAGGGATGGGGTGGAGAGGGATATGAGAGAGGGGGGTGTGAGTTGGGAGCAGGGCAGTGAAATGGCGGGGGACAGGACGACGTGGAGGCGATTTGTTTGTGGCCACCCCAAACGGGATTGAGGCGTCTGGCAATAGATAGCTAGACAGAAGTTAAATCAGGTTAGGTCACGTTAGCTCAATTTAGGTTAGGTTGGATGTGGACGAGTTAGATTCTGGAAGAGTGTGATTGAGTAAACTCAACATCCTAAGTTTAGCTGTGATGTGATGTGCATGGATGTGTATGGCTAAGCATGGTTGAGTATGGATGTACATGATTGTGTAAGGTTAGGTTAAGTTAGTATCAAAGGGTTTATGGCTGGGTACAGACACCATCATGAGTATGGCTACGTATGATACTGCATAATTAATTATGCACACAGTCGTGAGTATATTTAACTGACAGATTGCAATGTGTGGTGACCATTGATCAATGACTTAGTGATGGTTGAAAATAGTGTGCGATAATGATCAGGTTAAATGCAGTATTTTAACACTGGAAAAGTCCCTTCCCTGCTTCCTCATCCTTTCTCATATTTTCTTTCATATACAGGTAGGTTTGTGCCTTTTCCCTCATTGTTTATTCTCTCATTTTGCATCCTTCTATTTTTTTAATATTCTCTACCGTCTATTGTACTCCATAATTTTTTCGTCTCTTTAATTTCCCTTCTCCACCTGATCCTATCCCTCGCCTTACCATTCACTCTCTCTCTCTCTCTCTCTCTCTCTCTCTCTCTCTCTCTCCCCCCAGCATTCTGTATCTTTACCTCATTTGTATTTTACTCCCTCATTTTGTATTTTATTCTTTTCTTCATTTCATATTTCGTTTCACTGTGTATCCCTCCCTGCTTGACTCTGTGCCTGAGTAAAGCTGTTGCCTTATTTCATCCTCCTAAATGACTCTCCGTCCTCACACTCGCACTCACAGCTGACGCGTTCTTACAACCCTGTTTTCTTCGCGGAGATTATAATTTTTACTAATATGAAAAAATGTGGAAAACTTTAAGTTATATTTCAAATCCCCCTTACAGCTTCTATTATCCGCACACACATCCACGTCTGTGCTGAATAGAGGCTTCTTCACGTGGTGGCACCGATATAACCAGGAGGCTCCAATGCCTGGTTATACATAGTTCAGCTCTCTCCTTATTCACGAAAGAAGAATGGTGGAATGCAGGTGCAATAGGACAACTTCAGCCTGCAGTCCAACGGGTCAATGTTTCAGATAATCTCGAGACAATAACACTCATAACTGCCTTTTATTCACAGTCCCACATTTTCATGCAGAGATCAGGGGATATATTTTTTACAAAGGGTCCCAACCATTTTTTGCTATACTGGTTTCTATAGCAGTTAACTGTTACCACAGACCGCTTCGCTTCTTCCTTCCTCTTTACTTTTCACTTATCTCAATATGAAATGTTACGTGGCTGAATGAGTCAAGAGAAACGTAAATACAAGCACCCCTTGACACAACTTAAGATGGTTCCATACTTTAGTCCTTCCTTAAGTTCAAGTTTTAAGGTTGCTTGTAAAAACTTTGATCATCTCTCTTTCGACGATAAACACTTGGCAACCCAACTAGAGCCTAAGCAGTATTAGGGATTCCCTATTCGATCTTTATTTTTTATACTGTATATACAGTAACTACCAAATACAGGTGCTTCACTAAAAACTCATCTGCTGGTATTTTCTGTGTTGTTGGGACGGTTCAGTCTGTTGGTGTCGGTGTGTGCGTGGGAGTGGAAATAGGAAATGAATAAATGATGCAAAGAAGATCCTGTGTAGTCCCAGCGAAGCACAATATATCGCCCAGTAGAGTAGAAGAGGAACGTTGTATAGGAACCACCCTGTGTTTCAAGATCAACCCAGAGTGTATTGGAGTAGTAAATTATCGAAAAACCTCGTCACCCCTTGGGAATCGAACCTATGCAAGGCCGTCAGCCTGTCGCTCCAACTGGGGCCTTCAAGTCTAACAGCAGACCACCAGGCGCCATGATTTGTAAGTGAAGTAGTACCATTAAACACAATTATTTCCTATGATTTCCTGCTATGTGCTGTGGCATTAAGTGGAAGGGCGTGAAGAAAAGGTTAACAATGATGCCTATCGACTGCACGAGGGTAATTAACTCAGACAAATGTTTGCATGATCCTAAGCTTCACCTTTAACTCGATCGCAAGGGTCCATGATCCAGGTTCTCAGTCATTCTCTGGGCGAACAAGAAGTGGGAATAAAAAAGCAAACAAACTGTGTCTAACAGTTTACCGGGCCAAAGTATAGAGGAATAGCGAGAGAAGAAAGCTTAGGAATAATGCGTATTGACTGCGTTTGAATAATTAATTCTTTCACTTCGATGACTTATCTAATTCTTGTTACATTCGACATTTCTTCTCAGCTTTTCTGATCTACCAGATGAACGCCGACATGTCATAAAAGTACCCCTGCTAATACCAGTATATCAGTCCTGTATGAGACAACCTTAGCATGTACTCAATATGGATGGTGGGTGTTAGCGCCGAAGTGGTGGCATGTGGAGATGTAGGATGACTACTAGGCCCTAAGGAGGACTACTGGGACTTGGAAATAGGCCCTGAAGCTCTTGCCCCGAGTCGGACACGAAAAAAAAAAATAATAATAAGCTTAGGAGAAAATCTGGGAACTACTCATAATGTGGTTTGATTCAACCTTCACGAGAGGTCGTCCCGAAGCTGAAAAAGAAAGCGTTTGTAAGCAACAAGAATGAAATAATAAGTCGTCACGGGACTCAAGGCACTAGGCCAGATAATCTGTATTTTCTAGGTTCCAATCTTCCCCTACAATATAACCGGCTAAGGTAACATTGTGGTTGCACCAGACTCGTGTGTAACGTAAACCCGATGGACTGCAGACATAAGTCCCCCTTCCCATGAAGTTTACCATCCTCCTTTCGGAAGAAAGGAAAGAAGTTGAGGGGCGTTTGTATAACCAGGCAGTTGAACCTTATTGCAGTATCGGTACCACGGAAAACAGAAGACTGATGCAGTAGCACAGGTAAAAGTCTGCCGGGTGTAAACCACGTAGGTGAAACATCGAATATGAATCACAGTAAGAATTCCGATAGGAATCCGAACACGCTCGTCAGTACACTAAGCTGCTTTGGAGACTTCATAGAACTGATTTATTAGCGATTTATTTTGCACATTACACCTTAGTATTATTTACAAGTAAAATTTTAATGCAAACTGTTTTGGTATTAAAATCACAAATAGCAAACGCGATAATGTCAAGGTGTTATATGGGAACTGAATCGTTAATGAAGAGGTGGTTTGAAGCCTCCTATCGCAACTTCAACAATAACCTGAACTTTAATACGAAATTCAACACATTGAACAAAATGCTTTTCCCTTCAGCCCTACACAATGACATTTGTTAACCAAAACTGACATAAACGTACAAAGCCATATACTTCCTAAAACTGATATCACACACCCTTACAAGACGTCCTGTGGCTGAAAAGAGGAATGCTTCTCTTCCCCAGAGGAATGTTGTCTATCAACTCCTGTCCGTCTGGCCGAGCAGACCCATCAATAGCAGGCAAGCAACTGCCCATGCGGGGCTTTCCCCTGCAAAGAACTGAGGTTCTCTTATGGTTGCCAGCTCCTTGCAACAGCGAGGCGCTGGGAATAATATAAGAGGCTTGGTTCCTGGATGGTTGGACTATTTAGGGAGCTCCACCCAGTTTGCAGGAACATCATAGCAGCTCTTAGCCACCCTGTAATCTAATTACAGGATATGGATACCACGCAGTGCTGTTAAATGGTTTCCTGGATTACAGGAAACCATTAGACTTGTCACTCAGTGAAGAGCCACTTGAAGTGGAAAGGAGAGTAATAAAAATTGAGAGGAAGGAAACGAAGAAATAAGAAGGGAGGAGGGCAGACAAAGAGACAAAATGATAAGGATGAAGGAAGAAGTTGGCAGCACTTCATCAAGTAAGTTGATGATGGTTGCGACCAACTACCACCAACTTCTAGTTGGTTACCAACTTTAAGGGTTGAAGATGGGTGGCGCGACCCGTGATATAATCCACTTCTGTTCAGACAGAAAACGATCCTAACATAATATATATACTCGTACTTCAGGAACTGAGGTGAAAGTGGGAGAGAAAGAGAAGAGAACTGAGACAGATCTAGGTATACGAGGATACACAGATGTCTTCACACACACACACACACACACACACACACACACACACACACATATATATATATATATATATATATTCACACACACACACACACACACACACACACACATATATATATATATATATATATATATATATATATATATATATATATATATATATATATCCCTAAAACACGTCCGGGGGCAAAATTTTACCCCACGCCAACTCTGATCACGTGGCACTCCATGTGTCATAGAGAGATTAGGCTAGGTAGGGCTATAGCTTCAATTTGGTATTTGCTCTGTGGGTGAGAGGTATGTGCTTGATGCTGTGACTATTAGTGTGGCCGTTAGGAATGCACTGGGGTAAAATTTCACCCCAGTAAGTAAGCGTGTATAAATTTGTCCGCGACCTCCCCTCTACTGGTGGCACTGCTGCCATAGAGAGACCGGGCTGGGCAGGGTTATAGCTTCAGTTTGGTGTTTGCTCTGTGGGTGAGAGGTATGTGCTTGGTGCAGTGACTATTAGTGTGGGCGTTAGGAGTGCATAGGGGTAAAATTTCACCCCTGCACGTAAGCTTGTACAATTTTGTTCAGTTATGGAGTTTTTTTTTTAAGTTTCACATTTAATATCACGTTTTCTTTTTTATGTTTTATTTACAGATGGAAATGAAACTTTAATCATTATACTTTCAAATGACACCTTTAGGTTTAATAAAAATTTAGAACTATTTTTTTTAATTTTCCGAAATCTGGGTAAAATATTACCCCTGCACGTGTTGCCGTGTTCAAGTGTTATATATATATATATATATGTATGTATATATATATATATATATATATATATATATATATATATATATATATATATATATATATATATATATATATATATATATATATTGAAATATCAAAACAGAGGAAGGAACAACAAATGAACAAAAACAATAATCCATACACCTTGTTACTGGCGTCCTCCATTCATAAAATATTTGTAAGAGTTGGACTTGAACATCTGCAGGTTGAAGTTTGGGGTGAAACAACTCCGGGAAGGCGAGTTCCAGAGAGATGCAGTACGGGGATTAAAAGAATTCTGATAGGCAGAAGTTCTGCAATATGACTGTGTGACATTTCAGTCATGAGTGCTGCCAGATGCCCATGTAGCATGAGGGAAGGCATGGAGAGGTGGCACAATGGATGCAACTTCGTCTGAACATTTGCCATAAAAATATCTTTAAAATAATGCAAGGGAGGCAACATTCATTCTTACTTGTATGGGGAGGTAGTTTATTAGTAATGGCAGGGTTATTAATAATTGCAACAGCTTTGTTCTGAATTTTGTCCAGTTGTTTTAATGCAACCTCTCCACATCCGTTCCACATGGGTGAGCAATATTCGAGCTGAGAGTGAACATGACTCATAAATTATAGCCAACTGCTCGTCAGTGAAGAGGTTACGGACTCTGTACAATAATCCAAGTTTCTTTGAGACGGTTTTAGCAAGTGATCTGACACGAGAGGTCCAGCTGAGGGCACTGTTAAGTGAGACACCAGAATTTCAATTCTTCTGGAGATGAGAATATTAGTAGCATTGACAATATACGAATCTGGCAATACCTATCTATTAATAAATTGTATATATTTAGTTTTACTAGCATTAAAAGAGACAAGGTTGTTTTGTTCCCATTCACTGATCGTAGATAGGTCTTGATTTATGGCTGTACTGAGTTGGGAGGTAGAGATACTAGATTTTGTAAATGGGTGTCTGAGTGTGAATGAAATAAGTAGTGTTGAGTCATCTGCATATGAGTGGATGGGATTGTGGGTGACAGATAAGAGATCATTAATATGAACCAAGAACAGGGTTGATGCCAGAACTGATCCCTGTGGCATGCTGGTGTTAATTGAGTGGAAAATGGAATATACATCATCAACTTTTACGCTTATTTTTCTGTCGCTGAGATATGAGGAAAGCAGAGGAACAAAAGATGTTAGTCCATAGCAAGGGAGTTTGAACAGCAGGGAAAGGTGCCACATTCTATCAAAAGCTTTAGAAATATCAAGGGCTACTGCATGAGTTTCTCCATGTAGGTCAATTGATTGATGGATGGTATGAGTGAGGAGATTGAGTATGTCAATGGTGGATCTATCATAATAAAAACCCTATTGTCTATCACTGATTAAGTTGTTGGATTCAAGATGTTTAAGTATGTTCTTATAAATTAAAATATCAAATACTTTCCCAAGAGAAGATGTGACAGTTATTGGTCTGTAATCAGAGGGGTCAGAGGAACTTCCTTTCTTTGGAATTGGGTGGATATTGGCTTCTTTCAATGAATTTGGGAATGAAGAGGTAAGTATGCATAGTCTGAATAATTTAGTTAGAACAGAGGCAAGTTCACGGGAACACTTTTTCAAATCAATTGGAGGATTTCTATCTGGGCTTGGAGCTTTGTTGGTAAATTGCCTAGGATGGATTTTACTTATCTTGTCTGTATATTAAGTGGAACAATTTGGGGAGAATCAAGTTCTAGTACTGGGACGTTTTTTTTCTGACTCCATCTATGGTAGAATTTCTGGCAAATGTACTGGCAAAGATATTCGCTTTCACACACGGGCCATTTGTAATGTTGCCACCTGAAGATTTTAGTGGGGGA
>NC_137033.1:40092964-40112964 GCF_032717465.1 Coenobita brevimanus
TTCACCCAAAGGTAAGGATATCATAATCTAATCTTAGCGATGGCTGTTTGTATTCTCCTACTTGTGACTCAGTTGCGATATATTTTATACTTTTAAGTGGAAGATAGTGCATCAGTCTCACCATTCTGAGTCTCGTTCCTGACGTGATTACAGTATCTATCCCTCTGTATCCTACCTACCCTAATTCTGATTCTGGTGTAAGACGCCGGGATATCACAATCTATTTCGATCTTGAGAGCAGCTTGCTTGGCGCAGTGATCAGCAACTTCGTTGTCCAGGATTCCAACATGTGATGGTGACAAAATGAACTGAAATTCTGTTCTTTCTCTCTTCTGCTGGTACCACTGTCTTCGTTGTTATCGCTGCTACGCTTTCGAATCTCATTCCGAGCAATGATTGATTTTATCTCATTCTTTAAGTCCCTATTTACTGTGTTAATACTATTGATTGACTTCAGTGCAGCTAGACTATCTGAGAAAATTCTCTATGACTCCTCTTGTTTTTATGTTGCTGGCATCCCTGAATGCTAAGGGTATGGCGAGTATTTCTGTCGTGGTCGTGGATGAGTGATCTGACGCTTTGTTAGGAGTGCTTTCTGAGATGTAGTAGATCCCTCTGTATATTACTGGTAATGCTGTTCTTCCAACCTCCAGTAGCCTACACTTCCATCAAAATAGCAAGTTTGCCTGGGATTCAGTGCACCTATGATATCAGAGAACTTAACTCTATTCTCGTGTGATGGGATCTCCTGTTTCTCTCATTGATTCTCATGATGTGTACATCAGCTGGCTTTACCATCCACGGTGGTGGTGCTTGAAGTTGTAATGTTGGTTTTGTGATGTCATCCTTTACATTAACCCCTAAAGTCCGCAATTATTTCAGGCAGGGTACCTCCCCCAGCCGCAATTCGGAGGTGTTTTGGCGACTTTCTCCAAGGGCAAATTGATTGTGTTCTGGCTAAAGAGGAAGAATTTACACACCTGACAAAGCAATCCGCATCCCCGTACGCCTAATGGTTACTGCACTATCGCGCGTCAGAGTTTAAAACAGTTTATAATAGCTACCTCTCGAAAACAATCTAAAACGTAAAAAATTTAATGACTACCTATTTTTCTTGTTGATATAGGTCATTTCAAAGCGTTTTGTCACACCAAGCAAGAAAACAGGTGTATGTAGGTGTGTAGAGATTACTATATTGTGGTGAGATAAAGTGGGCTGTGGGATGTTGGGCTATAGGTACGGGGGTTGAAAAAATAACCAACTTTTCACATGAAAAGAAAGCGCTTCAGTGTGTTCTGTAACATCTTGGCGGCCTGATACCTCTCGGGGGTCTGTAGGGGGTGGGAGGGTAGTGAGGGACAAGGAGGGAGGGATGTGATGGGGTCCGGGGGGGAACACAAGCCAAGCAGGGTGGGAGGAGGGGAGAGAGTTGGTGGGAAGGGACACAGGTGGTGGTGGAAGGAGTGATGCAGGTGCGTGTAGGGGTGGGGGAATGAAGGGGGACAAGGAGGGAGTGAGGGAGTGGAGTAGAGGGTGGCACAGAGGCGACGCAAAGGAGGGGTGCCCCCCCACCACCAGGGTAGGTCCGGTCCCCCCTCATGCCACCTCAGGGGTGAGTTCTCATTGGCCTGAAGCCATGTACACCCACGCACCAAAGTTTCTGTACCCCCCCTCCGTGGAAGGAAGTGGAAGTCAGGGTTAGAGAGAAGGCAGGCGAACGGACAACAGAGAGTGGTAGTTTGGAACTGAGCTACGAGGCGAATAGTGAGAAACCTAATGACACTGGGTTCGAAACATTTTCATGCTATTCACCTGCAAAACATCATGCGTTCGTAACATACATAGCATATGACATAGACTATTGTTTTATCATGGTGTCCTGTGAAACTGGTCCAGACACGACTCATCTGTTTCGGATCCTCATCATCCAAATAAAGCCCCGAGCCAGTTGTATCTAAGCTGCAGCTGGTCATTATCACTGCAGTGATAATTTTTGTGAATATTTTATTCCTGGATTGTCTACAGGTATAATATAGAATGATTGTGAATTTAATGCTGATTCCCACAGTAGCTGAGCGGATGGTTATAAATGTTGCAATTGTTTTATGTGGGCAATTATACCACATTGTGATGGACAGCTGAGAGCATTCACCAATAATTTTCTATAGCCAGATGAAATTAAATGCAAACGACACAAAATATCGTGAGACAACGAAGATACAGCTGTGGTATTCTGCTACGCCACGTTATCCAGGCCTTAACTGTTGCTTCACCTCATAAGTGCATTATTTTCTTTCAGTCTCTGCATCTTTTATTTCTCTCACGTTCCGGTATCCTCGTACTGCGAGCCGTCATAATTCTTAGAGGGTTTCTAGTCGTCCGGTCCTATAACCCCTACTGCTTTACATTATTCCTCACATCATCACTCCCACACACACAACGCTTGCACAAGACTGCTGAATCTATTACTACCATTATTGACACTGCCACTACTAATTCCCCTTTTCCCAATGTGTCTAATTTCCCACACAATACTACTACTGCTACTCCTACTACTACTCCACTGTAAATCTGTATAATAATACATATGACTGTCCTTATGTCTGTGTATCTGCTAATCACGTTGTCCCTGTCCCACCGTCGACAACTCGTCACTTACCCCGCACCTCTACCCCAGTATGCACCCCCCTCTCTCCCACCCACCATGGACCGTACTCCTCCCCCACTCCGACACCACATTACCCCTCACCTCATCCTTGGGCCAACAGGCCTGTTGTTCACCCTTTACCGGTGAATATACGTGGTATGCATTAATATTAATCTATCTATCTACCTATCTATAGCCCGACGCCCTAAACCCGCAAAAGGTGGCCGCAGACAAAACGCCTCCAAGTCACTCTGTCACCCACCATTTGACTACCCTCCCCCCAACTCACCCCCCCTCCCTCATATACCTCTCAACTCCATCCCTCCACCTCATCCTCGGTCTACCTCTCCCTCTCCCTCCCTCCACCTCACCTACATACACCCTCTTAGTCAGTCTTTCATTCTCCATTCTCTCCACATGTCCAAACCACCTCAGTGTATTTCTCCTAATCTTCTCAACCACATCCACATCTACCCCACAACGTTCCTTCACTTCTTCATTCGTCAAAAAAAATAGATATGCAGTATTCCTATCATTACATATAAAAGCTGCAGACCCAAACGTGGCTATATTACGTATATCTGGTATATTAACCACAGAACCGACCACAGACCGTTCTTATCATCACCACTGGACCTTCCCTATAGCACATCACCATGGTAATACAACCTACTGTAGTCCTCTGTGGGATCACTACAGCTGTTTGGGAAAAATAACATAGGTCACGACATGCTTACAACCCACTATTATCCACCTGTGACATTTCACTGACATCAATCAAATACAGTATTCTAGCAGAAGTTAGCAGACAAACAAACAAACGACTGGACATAAACAGATGCCGAATGTCTCGCATCGGTAAATGACGACCTGACAAAACTGTTCCCTCACTGGTTTGCAGGTGTCATCATAGTTATAATAATAATAATAATAATAATAATAATAATAATAATAATAATAACAGTAGTAGTAGTAGTAGTAGTAGTAGTAGTAATCACATGTTAATATGCATGATTCAGAGAAGGACAAACACCATAATCTCCCTGATAAAACACGTGAACAGAGCTTTGACATATGGAACCAAACATTGCCATAATATGCTGAAATATAGGGCTGTCGTAATGCGAAATTAATATTTGACCGTAACCCAGCCTTTTGTCATGGCAAACAGATTCTGCATTGCGTCGACACATGGTATTTCAGTGGTTGTCCTCTTCTGTCTCGTGCCTAATAACATGTGATAATAATAATAATAATAATAATAATAATTATTATTATTATTATTATTATCATTGATATAAATATAACGACATCTACAAAGCAGGATGGTAACAGTTTTGTCAGGTCGTCATATACCGATGCGAGACATTCGGCCTATTTTTATGTCCAGTCGTTGTTTGTTTGTCCACTAACTTCTCCTAGGCTGTTTGATGGATGTCAGTGAAACGTCACAGGTGTATTTTACTGGGTTGTAAGCATGTCATGACCTACGTTATTTTTCCCAAACAGCTGTAGTGATCCCACAAAGGCCTACAATGGGTTGTATTACCATGGTGATGTACTATAGGTAAGTCCAGTGGTTATGATAAGAACGGTCTGTAGTCGGTTCTGTGGTTAATAGCCTATATCAGAGCTCCGTAATATAGGCACGTTTGGGTTCGCAGTTTTTAAGTGTAATGTTAGGAACACTATACACCTATCTTGTCGTTGTTATTATTATTTTATTATCTCCCACCATTAGAAGGTGGAGCGATAATGTTTTTGCCTCCATCTGTGTGTGTGTGTGTGTGTGTGTGTGTGTGTGTGTGTGTGTGTGTGTGTGTGTGTGTGTGTGTGTGTGTTCCCATTATATCTCATGAACGGCTTGAGTTATCAACATGAAACCTTCAGCTTATCAAGATATGGCCAAAATATTGGATAAGTTCGAAAAAGGACATTCGGGGTCAGGGTCCAGGTCACCAAAATAACTGCCAAAGGTAAACTAGTTTTCATCGCCCGCCTTTAGCACTACTATATCTGATGAACGGCTTGAGCTATCAGCATAAAATCTTCATGGTATCAAACTATGGCCTAAATTTTGGACTTGGCCAACAGCACGTTCTGGCTGACGTTTAGCATTCGGCTCCCAGAAGCCTTTTTTATTATTATTATTATTATTATTATTATTATTATTACTATTATTATTATTATTATTATTATTATTATTAATGCATACCACGTATATTCACCGGTAAAGGGTGAACAACAGGCCTGGTGGCCCAAGGATGAGGTGAGGGGTAATGTGGTGTCGGAGTGGGGGAGGAGTACGGTCCATGGTGGGTGGGAGAGAGGGGGGTGCATACTGGGGTAGCGGTGCGGGGTAAGTGACGAGTTGTCGACGGTGGGACAGGGACAACGTGATTAGCAGATACACAGACATAAGGACAGTCATATGTATTATTATACAGATTTACAGTGGAGTAGTAGTAGGAGTAGCAGTAGTAGTATTGTGTGGGAAATTAGACACATTGGGAAAAGGGGGAATAGTAGTGACAGTGTCAATAATGCTAGTAACAGATTCAGCAGTCTTGTGCAAGCGTTGTGTGTGTGGGAGTGATGATGTGAGGAATAATGTAAAGCAGTAGGGGTTATAGGACCGGACGACTAGAAACCCCCTAAGGATTATGACTGCTCGCAGTACGAGGATACCGGAACGTAAGAGTAATAAAAGATGCAGAGACTGAAAGAAAATAATGCACTTATGAGGTGAAGCAACAGTTAAGGCCTGGATAACGTGGCGTAGCAGGATACCACAGCTGTATCTTCGTTGTCTCACGATATTTTGTGTTGTTTGCATTTAATTTCATCTGGCTATAGAAAATTATTGGTGAATGCTCTCAGCTGTCCATCACAATGTGGTATAATTGCCCACATAAAACAATTGCAACATTTATAACCATCCGCTCAGCTACTGTGGGAATCAGCATTAAATTCACAATCATCCTATATTATACCTGTAGACAATCCAGGAATAAAATATTCACAAAAATTATCACTGCAGTGATAATGACCAGCTGCAACTAAGATACAACTGGCTCGGGGCTTTATTTGGATGATGAGGATCCGAAACAGATGAGTCGTGTCTGGACCAGTTTCACAGGACACCATGATAAAACAATAATCTATGTCATATGCTATGTATGTTACGAACGCATGATGTTTTGCAGGTGAATAGCATGAAAATGTTTCGAACCCGGTGTCATTAGGTTTCTCACTATTCACCTCGTAGCTCAGTTCCAAACTACCACTCTCTGATGTCCATTCGCCTGCCCTCTCTCAAACCCTGACTTCCACTTCCTTCCACAGAGGGGGGTACAGAAACTTTGGTGCGTGGGTGTACGTCATAATCGGGGCAGAGGAAGCTCTCCGGAGTTTTTTACAGGCCCTGCTTAATTGATGCGATTAGGCATTTTGGCATAAAACTCAAATCGCATCAATTGATGCGATTAGGGGGGTTAAGCAAGTTGGCTCTATTCATTCTTCCCAGCCATGGAATTCTTCTATGATGTGGAATTATATATCTTGCTATCATATTCTGTCTTTCTGGGTATATTCTGAGGAATCTTTAAGTTACAGACGCTTGTATGATTCCGCATTAAATAGACGGTAACGCCAGCTCCATCCTCGTAACGTCTATTTTGGTATTCTCCAAGCATCTGAATAGCGCACTGCATGCTTTTGCATAACTTCTAGTCTCCTGACCTCCTTCTCTTTCATTAATATGAGGACAGGTGATGCGTAGTCAGTGAGACTTCGAATCATTGATTTGTACATTGTAGTGAGCATGGGAATGGATGATCATGTTGAACCATATGCTGTAGTTCTGAGGCATCTTAGACTCTTCTCACATCTTCCTCAGTATATCTAGTTTGAACCTGAGTGTTTGTGAGTTCCCAACATAGACTCCTAGGTACTTGCAGACATATACAACTTCAAGCGGGTGTCCTTGTAGTCTGAAAATGTTTTTTTCTGGACATCATTTCTGTCAATAGAGTTTTGCTCTTCTGTGATGCAGTTACTAACTCAGATTTGTTACATCTAACTGCCTGAGTTAGTGTATTTGCAGTGTCAGCAATAGATGACCCCTGTAATAGGATATCGTCAGCATAGATTTGTAATTGGCAGTTCTCAGGTAGATTAATTTCTGCCAGCCCATTAATGAGAATGCTGAATACAGTGGGACTTAGTACCCCTCCCTGTAGGATTCCAACCCATTCTCTCGAGACTATGATGGGTATCCCTCAAACATAACTGACATGCTTCTCTCACTCATGTAGCCATTGATAATGTTGAGCAGGGTTCCCGAGATGTGAACAGAAAGGTGGTACAGTATGAATTGTTTATTAGCATGAAAAGCACCTTTGAGATCCATAATGACATTATACTTGTTATTGGGATTAATTAAGCGCTCTTGAATGGCCATGTGTGTACCTTTTCCTTTAATGACTCCTGTAAGTTTATTGAACAATTTATCTCCAATGAGGTATTGTAGTTGATTTAAGATCATTGTTTCCAGTGTTCTACATGGACAAGATGTTAGGGATATAGGTCGATATTCATTCTTTCTGCCAGGTTTCAGGATAAATATAATTATGACATGTTTCCATCTTTTGGGCAGCTTCCCATATTTCCATATAAGGGTATAGTATTGTAGTTGTGGATTTCCCTTCGCTTTGAGTAGGATCCTTATGACTTGGTAGATGATGGCATCTATTCACGGAGCTGTAGATTTCCCTTTCTTAATACTTGACATAAGTTCATACCCCATAAATAGTATTTTATCCTAGAGGCTAGAATTTTGCTTAGCAAACTGTATTCTTCTCTCTGGCTCCTCCTGTAAGAGCTCTAACCTAACTGTTTTTGATAAGTTATCCATATTAGAGGCTTGTAACTACTGTAGTGAGTTACTTCACTCTGGTGGCAGGTGCAGGATGCCGATTTTGAGTCTGTGAGATGTTGAGAATCTGTCTAACTTTTCTCCAAACATAAGATGGACTGGCTTTATGATTAAACTTCTTCACAAACTCTCCCCACGCTCTTCCTCTCACATTTTTCTTCAGATGGAGCAATTGTTCTTCCAACCTCCCACAGACGATTCTGTTGACATCTGTGCGACTTTCTTTGCATTAATTTTTAGTTTTAACATGCTAATTTCATAATTTTTTCACTCCTGGATCAGAGTTAATCCATTGCTTGACAATTGAGGTCGGTGGTCTCTTACTATTCCTCTGTTGTAACTGAATGTTCTCTTGGATCTTTTCTCTGAGGTCATTAGCGCTTTGGTCAGGATTTGTGATATCATTCTCTCAGCACCATTCACTCAAATTTCGAACTATCTTCTTCACTATTTATTGGTATAGTTAGTCTTAATCTTGACTGAGATCTAGTGCTCGGGTTTGGATGATGTATTCTTGTTAGGAGAGCATAACGATCTGATGAAAGTTCTTCATCAACTATCTCTGACTCCGTTCCCACATCTGAAGGTAATCCAGTCTATTTCCTATCTCACGTGTATGTTGCAGTGTCCATTGATGATATGATCTGAAATCCAAGATTGTTTTCTATCATGTCAAGGAATATTCTACCAGTGTAGTTACTGTCCATCTGTCTTTCTTGAAGATAAGGATGAACTGCATCAAAATCTCCGGTACTGACTGTCATGTTATTGGTAGGTAGAAGTCCGACGATCTCTTGCTTTCTGGTGATGTCTGCGGCAGTGTAGAAATAAATGATGGTTATGTTTCCATTGGCTGGTAGTATGTCAAAATCAATGAGGTTTAGTGTGGAGGTCTGTAATGGTGGTTCTGATAACTGGAATTAATTATTTGATGTATGTAACCAAACAGTGTGTTGTTTGAGAACTGTGGTATCTTGCATACCACAGATACGGATCTCATTTGTTCAATTGTAATTAGCTTCTTGCAAAATAAACAATATCAATGTTATTTTTCCTGATGTACTGCTCTAGGAGCAATTTGCATTTGCAGAGGCTTTTGATATTCCAGGAGATTAACTTTGGTAGCGCAGATGTAGGTGGGATTTCGTATCGCATTATTCATCTCCACTGGCGGATCCAGTGAGAGTTGCTACATGACTCTGTGTGCCTGTGGGTTCTTCTAGTGTTGCTGCCCCGTCAAGATTCAAGATATTTTTTTTTTTTAATAATTTCTACACATTTAATTCCTCTTCATACTCAAAACTTAATTTTCTTTTTGTTTCAGTGTCCAGCTGTATATATTTTTTTTTCTTGAATTCTTTAGCACTGAGGCCAAAATTCCAGCATCTAATATGCCGAAATCATGCATCCATGATTGTTTGATTTTCTCTGTTGTTATTTTAAGGAAGATGGTTGTTTGATTAAACTGTGGCATCTGATTTTGGGCAGTTTGTACGGCTTGCATTTCCTTAAACACTGCTGTGATTTGTTGCAGAATATGTGCCTGAGTGTTCTGTATAATTTCACAGGTTTTGTTGGTATTCATTATTAGTTGTTGAACTGTTCATTTTCCTGAAAATGTTCATTATTTTATTATTCTGAGTTGGTGTGTTTATCTGTTCTTGACTTCCACTATTACATCTAGCCGGTGGGAGTGCTGGAAGTCTGATGTACTCCAAGTAGTCACGCTGGAACTGGCTGCAACACCTCTAGTTGATGAAGCCCAATGTCTTTGCGATGAGTTGAGAGTCTCTTGGTGCTTATTTGAGTTGGTGGGTGTGAGTGTATCATTTACTGTCTCTCTAAAAACCGGCACAGGAAAACGATCTTGGGGTTTAAAGTGACACTTCATGTTTGATGCCACATGATCTCCTTTATAGTTAGCACAGTGAGAAGTGAACCCTCATTGTTTTTGTCGGGACATGTATGGGAATCATGATTTTCTGCACAATGTTCACATTCCACCATACTTGCACTGGCTCACTACATGTTCCATTGACAGGGCCTCATACATAGCACTGGTGGTTCCATACACCTAACCACAGTAAAAGGGTATCCTCTAACTCACGGTATCACGAGTTCAGCAGGGACACTATCACCCTTCCATGTGACGACAGGAGTGTTAAAGGGCTCTCTCTGTCTGTTGATGTGCGTCACTGCCGGTGTCATTTCATTGTGTGCACTGGCTAATTGGTCAACTGGATAATTCACTGAGAAACCTCTCTATAATAGTTTCTTCTGAGGAGGTCCAGCCTCCAACAGTTTAGCCCAGTAGCTCCTACAGTTCCTGTGCGAGGGAATTTGCTGGAAGGGCACTAAGCGTACCACCCTCTGCCTATCGGCTTGTAACCACGAAGCTCATAGGTCCCTACCCCGGGGTTCCCATCTTTTTTTAAATTTTGAAAATGCCCAGTTCCGTCCTATATTTAGGACGGTGGCCACAAATGGGTTAAAGAAACTGATGGATTTGCCAGTGTTTGACCAAGTACCTCCCAGAATTCCTGTGTGAGGGATTATGCTGGAAGGGCCCTAAGAGTACCACCCTCTGCCTGACGGCTCATTGTCGTGAAGCTCATAGGTCCCTACCCCGGGGTTCACTTCTTTATTAAATTTTGAAAATGCCAGTTCCGACCTATGTTGAGGACGCTGGGTGCAAATGGGTTAATGTTGTTGTAGCCGGTAGTTGTGAGGAACAGTCGATCCATTCTGCTGCTGAAGATGAAAATACCAAAACATCCTCTGCTGATGATTATCTTTTCAAATCTGAGCAAAACAGAGCCAAACTTAAAATTAGATCAGAGTGTGATGTCTGGACATGCTGCATTTTCAAGACTGTAAGTCAAAATCAGTACGAAAGACTGAGGACGATAGTTCCAAAGTTGACAAGTTGAGCACATGAATGAGTGTGGGTTAATTCTTGCACTGAAAACTGGACAGAAAAAGGGTGAGAATGAGTTGCTTAACCGGCGCTGCGTGTCCACTGTAATGAGGGAGAGATTCTTGCATACTGTGAGTTGTAGTTGTTTATGTTTTTGTTTTGCAGTGGAATTATTTCATTGCGGATGGAGTATTTCACATGTATGTTAAGATCCGTCTTTATAAAGCACTGCTACAAGTATTAGGGACACACACACACACACATACACACACACACACACACACACACACAAGTTGCCGGTGAACATTGTCAAATATTTTGTCCACTTTTTAGAAATGCAAAAATGAAATATTTGAAGATTTTTTTTTAGCAGCGACTGAAGGCTACTACCAGAGTACACAGTTTAGTGTCCCATGACAGTTTATAGTGCTCAACAGAGTATGTACCGGGTGATGAGGACAGACATGATTTTATTCGTATCACCTCAACTTGTCTTGAAACTGCCATCTCTCCTTGTTGAATGCTGATTTATATCAATAAAACAACATAGTAACACAGTGCTAGTCATGATGAAATGTCATTGAAGGATGTAGGTTATGTTAATTTGGAAATGGACTCTGCGAAATAAGCCTTAAGAAGACGAAAATCTGGGCCAAAATACGATGAAAGTAATATATTTTCTGATGCAAAGCGAACGAATCAAAGGCAGAGAGTATGTAAAAATGTTGCCCATTCAAGAGAAAGTAAAAAAAGAAAAAAATTGAGGCAAAATAAGATTTACTAATTATTTTGAGATGCCTGGACACATTGCATTAAGAGACTGGTTATACACAGCAAAACAGTTCTAGAGTTGACTCAAATACAGTACATGCATCTTAATTAGGCGATGATTGTCTTATCTGGCGCTTACTTCACGTAACACGGTGGAAGATTGTGACAGTGGTACGGCTCTGGCATCGTTCCACAGCATTTTCTCGTGACTAGCACCGTATTCTGGTGTTGATGTATTGATACAGCTTAGCATTCACGATCAAGAGAGGGCAAATTTACACCTAGTTAAAATGAACTGAATATAATTGTGTGCTAGACATGCTTAGAACACCTGCCACCTCTTCCATTAGTAGTTGACAGTCCTGCAGATGAATTTTATGGTGCATATAAATTATGTCACAGTTTTGTAAATTTCAGGGTGCACACGATTTTTGAGTACTGGTGAATATCTTTGGAAGAACTGGGGCTTCTGAGAAACAAAAGACATTATTAGTAGTACTATTACTGTGATTAGAAAAACCTCCCATAAGGTAGCCTGCTGAGGCCTATGCTTGTTTGGTCCGTCAACTTTTGTGCGTGTTTTTTTTTTTTTCCGGAACACTGAAATAAACTATATGTGTATAAATAAACTATTGTGTGATATGGTTAGAAGAAAATGGACGTGGCACGGTTGGTTCCGTTACAGAAAACAAACTATTGATGGGTAGATATAAATTTTGCAAATAAAATAGTTTTAGAACTTTAAAAAAAAAAAAAAAAAAAAAAAAAAGGGCAAAAATTTGGGGCCCTTGGAAGTGTTCCTGGAGTGTTTCAACAAAATAAGTCCACGCGTCCAGAAGGAAAAGCTAAATAAACCCTTATACAGACAGGAAACGGCCCATTAATAAATAGATCATCATCATCATCATCATCATCATCATAGATCGGAGAGAAGTAAGTAATAATGTGCTACAAGAATATTTACGGTACGTCTTAAGTACTTTACGATTAGGACATCATTTGGATTATATTATCCTGACGATTCTGTTGTCCTCTGGAAATACTTTTCGAATAAGAGGTTTAGATTTTTCCTTATTCAGTTCTTTCCATGTTGGAGCTGGACAAAATAGTTGCAGGATATCACCTAGTTGCAGTGTGAAGAAAAGAAAAAGACGACAGCCTGTTGAAGGGATTACGTACAGCCGCCAACCACATGAATAGCCATGGGAAAGAGAACAGAGTTACCCTTTACACTTTAGGCAGTTGTTGTGGCGCAGTAGTGTCTGTGACTGGAAGTGGTTTACCTGATTTACTTTCTCCTGACGGTGGTCGGCGATGGTAACCATCATCCACTCACTTGAATGTAATGCTGGCTGTCTAATCTCCTGTCTTCCTATTTCTCCCGTCCTTCCTGTCGCTTTCTAATACTCTTCTTTCCACTTCAGGTGGCTGTACACTGAGTGACAAGACAAAAAATGCTTCTTGTAACCAAGGAAGCCAGTTACAACCCTGAGTGATAACCATAAAGCCAAACAACTGCGGGTTGTGGAGCTTACTATGGTGCCCCTGTTAACTAGGTGGAGAGACGCAGATGCGGCGTCCATCCGGGAATCAAACCTCCACACACTTCTATGTGTCTCTCCACAGTGAAGTACTTTTTTTTTTCCCCGCAAGAACATTGCTTCACTGCATTGGACGGCCCTGCAAGGGCTGTTGTTGGCTTGCTGTTGATTGGTCTGCTCAGCCAGAGACAGGAGTTGCTCAACAGAAACAACTCGCACCTGACAGAAAACTGCTCTCTCGAAACTAAATGCTGAGCTGCTACGGGAGTAGTTAAATTTGTTACTATCTATGAAGAAACCTTTAAAGAAATTATGAATGGATGCAGTACTATCATATATAGTCAGTACTTAACATGTATGTAATAGGTTAAAAGAGGATGCAGACCTGCTTGATACAGTTAAATTTATCTTAGGTGGTTTGACCTGGAGTCGTGCTCATAAACCCTCATTGTGTATATAATTACTTGTATACGCTATACATGTGTCTTCATCTCACAGCTACCAAGATACGTCAGTGTAACTGTAAGCAGGTGACAGTCTTACCTATAGATCATTCACTTTAGGCTGGAGGAAATTCTCATCTTTCTGCATCCTATCTTCCGTAACTCAATGGCGAAATAAGAAAATACTGCCGCCTGCATCCTTTCTGTAGTATTTCTTTGTGACAGACACCACATTCTAGTGCAACTATTGTTATAGCGCTGTATTCAGGATGGACAATTGTCGATTTTGCGCCTAGTTAAAATTAACAGAGTACTGTATAAAGTTACTGCTAACATCTGTCCAGTTAGCAGAGTGATATGTAAAGTATTCATCTAATATTGTGACACTGTGGGAAATCCCTTGTTCTGACAAAATATTAAATATATGTGTAATCAAAGTTTCTTCCAATATGAATTTTCTTTTGCACCGGTGAATTTCTGTGTTGTGTATTTTTTATACGCTTTTTGACAGATATGTACAGTACAATTTCAACCTCTGTCTCTTCGCCCCACATTATTATCTCTTTTCTATTGCTACTTCAAATGGTCAATGCTCCTCTGAACTGTCTGTTTGCATCCCTCCACCACTACGGCAGGCGAGTAGTACCCATTTAGCAACAAACTCTCATCATTTTTCTGTCCAACTCTCTAATGCAAGAGATAACCGTTACTCCCAGTCCTTCATTTATGCAACAGGTCAACTCTGGAAATGTCTCCCTCTGTCTGTATTCCCTACTTCCTATGATCTCCAGTCTTTCAAACGCAGGTTGTCCAGGCATCTCGAAATGAATGGATCTTGAATTTGGCTCTCTTTTATATTGTTTTTGTTTTTTCTTGGAAGAAGAGGTTTGTGGGCTTTTGCCCTTTGGTTCCTTCTTTCTTGCATAAAAAAAGGGAAATAAATTAAAATGAAATGCTCTATGCCAGAATTATACAGTACGGTAATTCAAAAGTTACAAACCCTCTACATTTGCGCGCCCAGATCAATGCAGACAACTGTCACAAACAAAAATCCACAAAGACTGAACGAGCAATTATCCCTGACTCGCAGTCGATGCAGATTAAGCCATTGCCTTTAATGGTGGGAGCTTTACAGACATAGCCACGTAATGGAAAGCAATAACAACCCTCCCAGTTTGAAAAATGTATCCTAAACTGAATAAAGTTGCCTTATAGTAGCAAGAATATACTAATAACAGACGTCATCGTAGTAAAAAGATTAACTTCTGCAAAACGGCAACGACCAGGGGCTATCCAAATGTGAATCAACTCGTCTTCAGGTAGCAAAATCAAACTGAAGTAAAAAGTCATCCTACAGAAAAAAGCATTATACATTAATAACCGTATTCTATGGTATCACAGGAAGCGTAGATGCCCTTTCCTTAATAATTTATTTTGCATACTGCAGCTAAGCGTTCCCTTCTACAGTATGTGATTCTTATCGTTTTAATATGGACATAGCTGGTTATCATTAATATACTATGGGATATCGACGTACTATGTACAGAACATATTGCCAAGACAGAGGTGTTACGAAATCTCCGAAGCCACTTAGAATACGATCCAAAGACAGAAGGAGTAACCATGCCAAACCTACATACACCGTAATTTAATTAATTGTCCTTGATGACAAAAGGTTTATGTAGATACGACCACGATATTGTGGCATTACCAGTCTTTAACACTATTATTCGCTGCGGCAGTGGGGTGAAGGAACCTCAGTTCACCTCTAAATGCAGAAGGGTAAGTGACATTAGGATGTACAGCAAATGATGGTGCTGTATAAGATAGAGTGTTCTGTAGCAGTTATGCAGTTAATGAAGATTATGTGTAACCTCTACAGTTCTACTAATCTCTCCTTAAATGAATGAAATCGGCTGGAGACAGAAAAACTATGGATATGGAGGTCAACATATTGAAAGGGTTTTGAGAGGAGTCTGTTGATGCATAAAAATATAATTGGACTGATAAGAAAAAAAATCCATCCTAAACCTAACGGAATCATTTAGGAATTGGAAAAAAAGGGATAATGGCGAAAACTTAAACACAGCCACATACTGGAGGCAATATAATCTATTGAACCACTGTTCACCTTACCAGAGGGGGTGAAGGAACCTATGTGAAATCACTGTGTTGTACTCGTATTCTAAGTGACTTGAGATTTCACAGCACATCTTTCTCAGCGATTTGTTTCACACATTAAACCTCAGCATAAGATATGTCAAAAAGTAACATGCTATATACACAGCTTAGGATGAGGTGCGACGAAGCGTACTACACCATCTGGAATAAGGCTTACAAAATCGTCATGAAAAGGATGCCAACTCTGAAACCAACTTTCCCAACATCGGTGCTTTGGAGATGGATTCACAAACACAGTTACGATCAAGAGTAATGATGGACATTGCAGGTGTTGCCAATCTCCTTTTCTTGATCTTTCTGCAAACAGAATAGATTATGTTAGTTTTCTTCTCGTAATCAAGACTTGCTTTTGCAAAAGGGATAAGAAATGATGTATGATTCTATGTTATCCTTGTCTTTCGTGTCATGAGAAACTGTAGTTACGACAGGAAACTGATCCTACGTTTGTTTGTGAACCTTGTCCCTGGTAAGTCTTCTGAATTCACGGCAGCCAGCGGTGCAAAGGCAGCTCGCAAATGGAAAAGCTCATATCCATTTCTCCAGCCGGGAAGACTGCTGGGCAAAACTTCTTTCCTCTCATGTCCCTGTTCATCCAGCAGGAGCTATTGGGAACCTGGATGTAACAATGATTGTTGCAGGTTACCTATTACTAAAGGAGTGAAGTTTTGCCCAAAATATTGCTTGTCTGACGATCTGATTCAATAACCTTCGTGAAGTCTATTAGCATAAAGGCTGGAAGGCGATTTGTGCTCTTCAATACAGAGAGCTTTTACACTGCATTGCTACTATGGTTCACTCATTATAAATAGGCAGAAATTTTCGTCCTTAAGCAGCTGATTCCCCATAGTTCAGTGACAAAATAGGTCTGTACTAAGGCAGATTATCCTTTCCACAGTACCTTTTCGTGACTAGCACCGTATCCTTTATAAGCTATTGTTACAGATATTCAAGCTGGAAGGATGGCAAAATTACGCCCAGTTAAAGTGAACAAAGTGTAGATCATACCAATGATAGCGCCAAAGTGCTTCACCCTTGGGATGCGGTTGGTACACTAAGGTATTTGATTCAGGCTAATACCAGAAGTTTTTGTTCATTTGATTGAAATTCTATCATCGAAAGACCTCAAAGACTAACCCAAGTAACCCTTTCTCTGCTATCGACACACTTAAGTATTTTATCTAGCATAACACTTGCTTAATCAATGGAAATCATATCAGTAAAAGGGATAGATTAATGCAATTTCCTAAACCATCTTGTATGTTGTAAATAGTGAGGCAAACTTTTGGTCACCTGGACCAATGCTTCTTCTTCTCCCACGTCCTTTAAACTGGCACAAAACCAGATCTGAACTTAGGCAGATCATGGTCAATTTTTTATTAACGATCAAGGGGTTGGAATCTTAATTTACTTCAGTTATGTTGCTCTGAAATCAAGTCAGTCTAATGAGATTTTGTTTATATGGATAGGCCAAACAAAAAATCACACTCCTTGGACTCTCCCTTCATTTCTTGAACACTGCCTCGAAATTATGCAAAACCTAACAAGAGTCTGTCGAACTGGTTGTGCTCTTACTACACTAGTCTGAAACACCTTCTGGTAGGTGGGGACGTTCACCATCCACTCACTCAGTGTAGTGCACTGTAAGGTAACTCTTCACCAAATGACAACCAGAGTCTCCTGATTCGGGAAACTATTTTGATGGGTTGAGTGGTAGCCTAATAATCAAATGATGTACGATAGTTTAGTGGGTTAAGGCTCCCCAATCGGGTGAGACTCGTAAACAATTATATGTCATAGTAGTAATTGGGGTTATTGTTTACCTAATGCCTCTTAGACGTCAAAAAGGCTTGCCACCGTCACCTTATTATATCAAGATTGAGAAACGAAACACGTGCACCTATGCTTCTGATGGAGTAGAAAAGGAATTAACGATGGATGGATGGTTCACTGACCTAACTATTTTGGCAGAGCGAGGCTTGAAAATTTTCTCTTATTACAGTTGCGCTCCGAAATTCTTATACATTAACTCAAAAACCTTTATCAAAACCTAATGATATCTTGCAAAATTTATCTCCTATACCTGCTTCCCGGTGTCTTGGAACTGTGTCGTGGGTCTAAGTGTTTGAAAAAGGGCAGTTCATTTCGCGGGCCACCACCTTTGATTGTGGTGGTCTTCTACCCTTGTGTGTGTGTGTGTGTGTGTGTGTGTGTGTGTTTCGAGGGGATGAGTAGAGCATGGTTTTACCAACGGATACTCCGTCAAAAAAAGAAATCCGATAATTTGGGGCTATAATTAGTGGATACTGGGTAACAGAACATATTCTAATATTCAGGATGCAATAATTCTAATAAAATTGACATTTCTGTTATTCCAGCTAGCTAAACAACAATGTAAGTCGCCTACAAACTCCCTTGAATCGTGACTTCTGGGAGAGCTTTGCTCTTTGTAGTAAAGGCCAGTGTACAAACTGTCTTGAATGCTGTATTACAAACACACACACAAAAAAAAATCGTGAACATATATTCCCCACGTACTTGCCAAGATGTCACCGCCTTCATCGATAAATCATACTAAAGAGTGAAGCCAGGCTGGACGAATATCATCATGTGATAAGTTTTCCTACTGTGTTACGAATTAAGGACCTGATTTTTCTTGACAGTATAATGAACATTTTAAATAAGTGTGAAATGTATTGGTATGTCTTCCAAGCATCTGTTATCTGGATGAAAATAAATTTTTTATTCAAGTATTGAATGACGACATTTATAAAATACAGAGTTTCATCACACTAATATAAAAACATATCATAAGGGGAAGGCTTTACTTTTTTTAGGGCCAATGAAATACGGTCCTGAATAGGCTATTTCGATGGGTCTTACATGCACATGAGAAAGTGAAACTCTCTGAACTTCACCTGCGGATCTAACGCAGCAGACCCTACTGTAATGATATATTGTTAACTTTACAATATATGCTTTACATTGCCTCAAGTCTGTGTCAAAATCTAATGATATCTTCCCAAATTTATCTGCTATAGATTTTTTTTTTTTTTACATTGTCTCGGAAGTGTGTCAAAACCTAATGATATCCTAAATTTACTTGCTATACTTGCTTTACCTTGTCTCGAAACTGTGTCAAAATCTTATGACATCGTAATGAATTACCTACTGTTGTTGCTTTACAGCGCCTCGAAACCGTGTAGGAACCCAACAATACCTTGCTAAACTTACTAGTAATTTTCAAGTTGGTATGGAGGATTACAGTTTCCTCTCACCAGTCCAGAAGCCCAAACTCGTAAATGGATCAATGGCCACAGCTGCACCTCATTGCTCTCGTGTTATTTAGTTCATGTCACCATTTGTTTGCGTATTCTTAAAGCGCTCAGTATCTGCCTTTCCTTTTTTAAAAGTGCATAGGCAAGCACTTTATAATCATCCTGTATTTAATTAAAGTTGCGTAAATTATGTTAATGCATCAACCATCATCCCAGTTTTCTATGTATCATTCACAGGTGATAGTTTATTGATGTGTGTTGTGCTGCTGGTACACAACGATTGTACGAGTATTATTAATTTTCGTGCCAGTCGCACTCGCACGAACACTGGTCACATTAATATGCATATATTTTTGGAGTGAGCTGCACCTTGATTACTGATATTATAAACCTGATTAACTATTTCTTTTTTCTGTTGTAATTGCATATCTTATTAAGACTAGCACTAAATTATTTTTTTCAACTGCCATCAATCAGCACATAAAAAGACTTAGAAGATAACACTCATAAGGTATTCTACCCTTAGAGGATATTGTGTGGTAAGCGATGACACAGGGCTAAACGAAATGGTGACATGAAGGCAAACTTGGTTACAGAAATCCTGGCCTCCTATAAAAACTGCTATTAACAAACTCTTGGGAATCCCTCATAGTTACTAGAATCTTTCATTATACACGTTCAGCGTCATCCCCTCACTGGATGAACCATGATAAACGCCTTCGTAGCAAATGTTATGGCAGGTTCAGACGCCATGAAGCGCAAAGACACTGTGCTTATCTGCAAAAATTAGGCATTTGAGCCATTGAAGACCACGGCATCATCCCAGTTATCGTAACAACCTCCACTCGTCGTACTTCTGGGTACTCATTTTACTTACCAAACCAACGAAGGGTGGAGAGAAACCTGAACCCAGTGGCGCCAGCAACGTGTGCCATGCGTCGAACTGTGGCCCTAATGGGTCGTCAGGTTCTTACTTAACAATGCTAACCACTCCATCAGTGTGTCGTAACAATGGGCTTACTGAAAGCTATACCTAACCACACAGGACCGAAAAACTTGTAAGTTGTATAATCGCGTCTGAAGACAGTAATATGAAGTTTTAAAAAGTCGATTAATAGGGACTGCTTCTAACTCTTGCAGTTCGAAAAATATTTTTAACTCAGTAAATTCGTCTTAATTCAGATTTCACTGTGTGTGCAACCAATCACTTTACTATTAACGTCCTGACTCTTACGTTAAGTGTTTGACATTTTACTGTATATAAAGCGTCAATAAAATATCTATAAATG
>NC_137033.1:40117964-40204778 GCF_032717465.1 Coenobita brevimanus
GGAGATCCTGGTTGGGGAGGTGGGGGAGAAGGAGTGCGGAGGGCTTCCCCACTGTCACTTCTCTTCCCTCTGCCTTTACCCTTTCCCTTTCCCTTACCCTTACGGCCTTGAGGAACATTAGGGGGCTGTGGGGATGAAATAGGGGAATATTGGGGAGCAGAAGACGTGCTGGGGAGTGGTTCCTCCCCACCTTCCCCCTCCCTCACAACCCCACGTAATAAGGAACACACCCGCACTGGCCCACGTGATCCACTACGCCGCCTCACACTACGTAGGGAGAGCAATGACTCACTCACGTCACTCTCACTTTCCCTAATCCTCCCTGGACTTTCCCTTTCACTCCCACTCCCTCCACTTGACTTCCTAGCTCCCCAAACAGAATGCTAGGCCCATACCTGCTCATACGACGTGGTGTGCGCTCTGGGCCACGATGTGTATTCACCTCCCGTCCATACCACGTGGCAGCACGTCCCACAGCTCCATCCTCGTCCTTGTCCTCGTCTTCGTCCTCAAATTCTGGTTCCAAATCATGCTGGGGATGGGGATAGGATATACCACGTGCCTTCTTTGCCTCCTGCCCCTCTCTAGCAGCACGGTAAGTCACGTACTGCCGCTTCCTGGGAGACGGAATTTCCTCGTCACTGCTTGTGGTTTCTTCCTCCTCTGGCTGCACATAATCCTTGTCCATATCCTCGTCGTCCAGTGGGGAATCACTGTCGCCAGTAAAGGTGTCCAGGGCGACTTGAATTTCGCTGTCTGAGAGACCTCTCTTAGCCATGTCTGAGCAGGACAGTGGCTACCAGGTGAGTGGACGAGTGGTGGGCTAGCGCGGGTCGCGCGGGGTGGCCGAGTGTCCCCGCCTGGTGGCAGGTAGGGGAAGGTCAGGCGAGGGTACGTACCGCAAATCAAGCGTGAAATTTGAAAATTGTCGAAATTATGCAAATTGCAATTGCACGACGTACTGGTACGTTGCCGGGACTGGTAAATGCAAATCGTTGCAACGTACCCATACGTCGACGGGACAGGGTGGGTTAACCGTCTAAAACCCTCTGTCAAAGCAAATAGTGTTTAACAAATTGTTGCATGTGATGCTTTTTTGGTGCGTTCAGAGATGTATGCAAACTCTGGTGGACAATGACGTGTGCGGCAGTGGCTGGAGGCTCCCTTTCCCCCCCTCTCTCTCTGATGCCACACTGCTCTCGCCACAAATGATTGACCATGTGAATGACTGTCACCTTGTGAAACTGATACACTTGCTCAAGCTATCGCATCAGAAAAAAAATGGAAAATAGAAAGATCTAAAGACAAATTTGAAAATGGCCTCAATGGCCAACCACAAATTTGGCTTCCAAAGGTTGTTCTGGCCACTGTGGCCTCGAGGCCATTACAGTAACTGCTTCAGACTGGCCTCAGAGGCCAATGCCACCAATCACAACACATGAAATATATCCTTTCATAATTGGTTTACCTGGTTCGTCCAAAAAATCAGGTGTTACAGCTTTTATCACGCCGTGGTGGGGTGGTATCTGTGCCTGATTTCTATCTAGGAGGTCTAGGGTTCGATTCCCAGTTGGGAGCATAAAAATATATTTGTACACACGCATCTAATGTTTGTCTTTCCAACATACAAGGACGCTTGTGTTGTGTCTGGGATAGATTAAAACTGCTCTGTCACTTGCCGAGTTGCGTGAGGCCATGAAATAATCTGAATGTGTTGTTATTGAAATATATCCTCCTATAATGGATTCACATTGTTCATTAAAAAAATCAAGTATCCCAGCTTTTATCACGCCGTGGTGGAGTGGTATCAGTGCCTTATTTCTATCTAAGAGGTCTAAGGTTCGATTCCCAGTCAGGAGCATAAAAGTATATTTGTACACACACATGTAATGTGTGTCTCTCCAACATATAAAGACGCTCGTGTTGTGTCTGAGATAGATTAAAACTGCTCTGTCACTTCCCGAGTTGCGTTGGGCTGTGAAATAATCGTAATGTGTTGTGATTGAAATATATCCTCCCATAATGGATTTACCCAGTTCGTCAAAAAAATCAGGTGTCACAGCTTTTATCACGCTGTGGTGGAGTGGTATCAGTGTCTGGCTTCTATCTAAGAGGTTTAGGGTTCGATTCCCTGTCAGGAGCGTAAAGATATATTTGTATACACGCATGTAATGTGACTCTCCATCATATATATATATATATATATATATATATATATACCCACCTGACACCGTGAGGGTCTGACGTGTGATAAGGGGCTCTCCGGAGCAGCCAAGGTCAGCCTAGTGACCTTTTACCCCCTTATTCATCACCACAGAACATCATCAGTAATCTATGGACTATTGCAGTGTAGTGTAGTGGAGAGACTGAGTGAACGAAGTGATAAATGGTGACGTTTAATGAATGTTGAATAACAATGTGATTGCGAGTGATTCAGTGAGTTGTGACATGTGCGTGGTGGCTTTTTTTTTTTCTTTTTGCAAGGAAGTAGAAACCAAAGGTCGGGAGCCAGCAAACCCTTCTTTTCAAGGAAAAAACAAGAGCAATACAACAGAGAACCAAATTGTTACGAAGAAAGGGCAATGCGGTAAAGACCAATGGTTACGAGTGATTGGATTCACGTACCCGACCATAGGGAGGCTGTATCACACCTCTTTTCCCATGCCACTCTATACCAGATAAAAACTGGAGCTGGCTACCCGCATGGCGATGTGATTATCCGCCTTAAAAGCCTCCGCCATTTTCATGGTAAGGGTTGTAAAGCAGGTAAATATAAAGACCGATTCGAATACTCACCACAAGCAATAAACAGAAAAGGACTGTTTCTGTGAAACCACAGAGCTTTATTAATGCACCTTGCCTGTTTGTTTGATTTTCCCACCTCATTCCTATCAAACGTGACCACTGAGCAACAAGGTAGACGAACCAGTGCTGACAGTTAAATCTATTGGTGCTGAGAGTGTGTGTGTCACAGAGGCATGGGAAATAGTACCTGAACTGTGCCATATAGAAAACATTACCCTGTTCCGCCACCATAAAACTGATAGAAAGGGCGGCGGCTTAGCGCTGTTTGCTCTGGACAAGTGCCATACCCAAAATCTAAATGTGGATGTCTTTGAGGGAATCGAGGTCCTGTGGGTCAGATTAACACCACCCGCCCACCCTCGGCTCACCGCCTCCATTACATCAACTGCCCGATTTACCAATCACCACGTGTAACATCTCAGGCAATGCTGATTAATCTTATCATCAACACCTGTGATGCCTTACAACAACAGACAACGTCCTAGTTTTGCTATCCTCATACAAGTTTATTCGGCTAAGGACAGACTTATCACACTGGAGGGGTTGCAAACAACCATCAGTAATCTATTATTGGGAAAGGTCCTTCCTAAGTTGACTAAAATAGTCTGACGATAGCCAAAGCATTTAAAGAAAATAATTATATTGGGGTGGTCAACCTTTTCATTCAGTTAATGTATTTCATTCTTGCAATAATTTGAAAATTTTCTTGAGCTCAGGAGCTACATCTTAAACTGAAGGGGATTTGATATAGATTTCATTAACAATTCACTGCCAGAGATCTAATTTGTGTCAAATAGAATAAGCTTGTTATATCAAGGATATAACAAAAATGTACTGTACAATTTTGTACTGCAAGGGTAAGTATTCTCTTATAGGATAATAATGCAATTTCTGTGTTCTTTCGAATGATGTGTATGGACCATATTATAGGTAAAGGTAGGGTAGACGTCATGAGGCGCTTAGCCACCTTGCTCATCCCCACAATTTACGTTTTTGAACTTATAGAGGATTATTCATTCAATATCCTGAGATATAAAGCCACTGCATCATCCATGTGACCATAGTTATCTCCCCTGTGTTACCCTAGGCACCCATTAAACAGTACTTACCATTACCAACCCAATAAGAGTAGATGGACACCTGAGCTGAATGGCGCCCTCTGCCAACATCGGGATTCGAACCCTAACAATATAGGGCCGGAATCTTCGTGGCAAAAGCATAATCCTTTTCAGACAAGGTGATGGTCAAGTGTAGTCAGACTGTTAGATTGATTTGAATAGCAACCAAGGAGACTCGTTCCGATCTCATAAGTAACGTTTGTCGAATTTCATAGAACGAATTTTAGTATTCAAGTTTTTGCAGGTGGCCAGTTGTGTCAGGTAAAAAAAAAGCCTATAGCAACCAGGGAGATTCAGTCCTGCCTCATACAGTAACTCTGGCTCATTGAATTTCATGCAGACACGACTATGTACTCTAGTTACAGGAGTAGCCCAATTCCTTCAAGTGAAAACAAACCAATAGTAGTAATGCTAACCACTCGGCCCCCGCGGGCAAAACAAAGCCATACAATAAATCACTTGTGGCCATCGGGTAAGCAAAACGACGCGGTCGACATCTACGATTATATATACAGTGCATTAGTTATTTATTGTGTTTTCTGCATGATAATGTAATAAAATGCGTGTCACTGGAAGCAGTGTATATTATGAGTAAGTAAATAACATGGTGTGTGTGTGTGTGTGTGTGTGTGTGTGTGTGTGTGTGTGTGTGTGTGTTATATGTCATTTACTTAACAAAAAAGATTCGGCACCATAGACAGATTCACCACTCTACAGTACACAGACAGATGATCCAGCAGGCCTCCTAGCTGCACACAGTTTTTGGAAGTGGCTTTCTGTTACGCTTATTCACCGCTACTGAACAATTTCTCTGGCCTGGACATGAATCTCTCTCTCTCTCTCTCTCTCTCTCTCTCTCCATCTTTTCGTCTGTCAGTCCCTGCAACATACATGAAATCATTAGGCGGAGTAGAAGAGCGTTATATATTGAAAACCGTGGGTAAAAAAAAATAAACACAACACATATGCAAAGCAAATCGCTACGGACATGGTGCTACAAAATCTCGTCGACGAAAAAAAAAAAAAATGAAATCAATTTCCTATCGTAACTGTGATTTGATTTCGCAAAATAAAAAGGATGCAGAATAATCCCACGTCTAAGGTATTCCTGCAAAAACAAACTTTGTTAATCCAGTCCAAGATCGGCAAGCAAAATGTACTACGAAATGGTTTACTATGCCAGTAAGAATGACTGAATATATATATATATATATATATATATATATATATACAGTATAATGGCGGCGCAACTGCTAGTGTCATATGCCGCCCGACATCAAGGTAAAAAATGTCAACTGAGATGTGAATAAACAGCAGTCTAAAATGAAAGTAAAAAGAGAAACACTAAAACACATAGAGCCACATAAAATAATTAAAATACCAAAAAAAAGCAAACACTAAACAACAGAAGTGAAAAACAGAGTAATTAATCTGATGATGCAATCCAGCTGCGTCCACAAACAGGAGGGTTCCTCTGCCCATACATCAGGCCGAGATCAAGAGAAAGGATTGGTTGAAGGTCTTTTTTTTTTTTTTTAAGTAAACAATTAATTTGGGAGATAAATGTGCTGAATTATCTTATGATATAGTTAATATGACAAACCAAAAAAAAAAAATTTGGAGATATAAGCCTTCATAGTTGCACTTAACCCTGGAGTGGAAACCTTGGTTGTGTCATGGCAAACGTTACCTTCATCATGTGACCACTGCGTGACTTTCCTTGCAAGGTGGTTGGGGGACTCAGTATTCTTGGTCGAAGTCTTGCTGCGTTTGGGAGAGATAGTGTCATGCTGCTCTTTCCGTGTGTTTTTTCCACAGTACTGCGTTTGGGCATCACACACCCATTGTTTCTGATACTGACCTTAGGGGCCCATAGTTTGTGGTAGTGAATTATTATGTAACATGTTTTTCCTTGCAGATACTGAATATTGTTTTTTCAGAGTGATATTACAGTGACTTTATTGAAAAATGGCTTATAGAGCAATCAAGGATGAAGAACTCGAGTATCTGATGAACACCACGGGTGCATTATCATCACTGGGTGATAGTGATGATAATGATGAACGTCAGAGGAATGAAGAAAAGGCTGCTTCTGACGATGAGGAAAAGGATGACTTAGAAATGAAAGTACTGTATTATAGTGACATGGACAAGGATAATGCACCTTCTTGTAGTGATGTAGACACTAGTGGTAGTGATGAGCATCCACCACGCAAGAAGAAACAAAGGAGAGCATCCACCCCAGTTAAGTCACATGGGAACCCATGGTGCACCCACGCCACACCACCTCTGCTGCTGCCCCCGCCACTTCTGCTGCTGCCCCTTTTACTTCTGCTGCTGCCCATGCTACCTCTGCTGCTGCCCCTGCTATTTCTGCTGTTCATAGGGGAAGGAGGAGGCAACGTGATAGTGAAGGTACTGCATGAGGAGTTTATTTTAATACCAGGGCACTGGAAAGTGCATCAGGGTTCAGGTGGAGTTGTCGGTCACAGACATACTTGGGCAAACAAACAGCAACAAGGAATATTGTCCGTGCCACTCCAGGGCCCACACTCTGAGCACAAAGTGCAGACACCCCCAGAAAATGCTTCTGTTTGCTGTTCGGCGATCAAGTCTTGGATGAGGTCTATGAATGGACGAACAGAAGGACTGCAATTGAGGTTGCCAAATATGCACACCAAACTGCAACACACAGCCCCATCGAAAGGCTGGAATTGATGACACTTCGGTGGGTGCTGATATTTAGTGGCTGCCAAATAGATAATCATCTCTCAACATGTGAGATGTGGGCCGCTGACACGAGTGAGTGTACTGTGCAGTAATGTCCCAGGGGTGGTTTGAGTTCCTCAAGAATTGCCTTTGATTCGATTACCCAGACACAAGGGAGGAGAGGTGGGAGAGGGACAGGTTTCCTCCCGTTAGGAAAGTTTGGGACTCTGTCACTGAAAATTGTGGCAAAATGTACACTCCCACTGAGCACCCAACTGTTGATGAGCAGATGCTGCGGTTCAGAGGCAGGTGCCCATTCAGAATGTACATCTCAAGCAAGCCTGCCCACTATGGCATAAAGCTGGCTCTGATCAATGACAATAGTAGCAAATTCCTACTGGGCGCATTGCCATATTTGGGGAAAGATGGGACAAGGCCACGTGAGGGACTAAGCCTTGGCCACTACTTCACGAAAACCCTCACAAGTCCATACCACCATTGCAATAGGAGTGTGACCACGGATAATTGGTTTACCTCTGTCCCCTTAGTGACCAATCTCCTGACAAACTGTGGCATGACCCCTGTGGGGACCTTGAAGGGAAATAAAAAAGTGCCAAGTCAACTGAAAAACAAAGAAGATCGTGAAATCGGGTTAAGTGTCTTCCTTTACACCAAGGAAATGAATATGGTGTCCTATGTGCCTGTCACAGCCCAGAAATCTAAGAAACTTGTGCTACTGCTGTCCTCCATGCACACACAGCCAACCCTAGGGCAAGGAGGCAAGCCAGAAATAAAAGAATTTTACAATCAAACCAAAGGTGGTGTGGACACATTTAATCAGATGTGTTGCACCTAGTCATGTGGCAGGAAGAGGAAAAGATGGCCCCTGTGTGTTTTCTGTGGGTTGGTGAATGCCTGTGTAATCAACTCATGGGTTATCCACAAGCAGAATATCACCAGGACAGAAGGTAAGCCTCACATCAGGCGCTTGTACATGCAGCACTTGGCAGGGGGGTTCATCAAGCTATGGGCAGAGCAGAAGCTAACTCTGCCACCCTGTCAAGACCACTGAAGACACTCATTTCCACCTTGTGTCAACTCCCTTCACCAGGCAGTGTTGCAGATCCAAGAGGCACTGTGGCTGAGGGTAATGATCATCTTCAGGCGAGATGCAGAGAGTACCCAAAGGGATCTCACAGGACGACATGCTTCAGGTGCAATGGGTGTCAGAAACCTGTTTGCCTAGAGCACTGCTACCCTGTCTGTGGTGACTGTGTGCAATTCATGGTAAGTAATGATGCTCTGGCAAAGCTGCAAGTCAAAATTATTTAGTATACAAGCAATGCATATACATGAAATAATGTTCAGATACAAGGGATACAATATTCTTTGTAGTTACCCCCCAAAATTGGGTTTGAAATCACTGGGTAAAGCCTTAAAGAGGAAAACATAGCACTTAGTGTGCATTTACAGGGGTAACTAATTGCAAAAAAAATGTTACTGAAGTTATGTCCATTTTTCACTTTAAAAAATCTTTTTTTTTTTTTGTCCATCTCCATCACATTGAGTTGTCAAGCCAGAGGGTTGTCGCTGCACCAGCTGAGGCTCCCATGACCTGGGTGTGTTTGTGCCTGAGGACAAGTCTTCACCTGCTATAATTTTTTCTTTAGTCATATAGTACAATTTCCTATGTTGCGTTTTTTTTTTTTTTTTCAACTTACCCCTCTACCATTAAATTTTGCTTTGAAGTCACTTATTGGTAGGGGAAATGAAAGTACAAAGGGTGTATTCTCTATGTACTTTTTTCTATCTCTCTGTCTATATACCTAGGCTGCTTCCCCCAAGGAAAGGGAGCTGGCCGAGACAGGACGACACACTCCCACAATTTACTCATCCACTCAAACACATTCATTCGCATCTTAGCCCCAAGGGGAGAAGCAACAGATCCTCACCGCACCACACCGCACGAGGGTCAACTGCGCAGTGCAACCATTGACATCCGCAGCAGGGCCCGACAGCAGAGCTGGTTTACCCCTGCCACATATAAAGGACCCATCCCCTTACCTGCACCTGACCTGATCAGCTGATCAGACCAAATGCGGGAGAATATCCCCTCAGGGCTGTGTCATCATTTATTCATTCACAATTTCTCTCCAATCATTTCTATCAAGCACAGCCACTCTTCCTTGCTCAACAGACATCCCCCTCACATCCAACGCTCTCTTCACACTATCCATCCATCCTATTCCTGGTCTTCCTCTCAGCCTTACACCTCTCACGTCAGATCTAGTAATCTTTTTCACCAATCACTCACTATCCTTTCTTTTCATATGCCCAAACCATCGCAACACCCTCTGCTCAACTCGATCAGCCATCTCCTGTACAACTCCAGTTCTCCTTCGCACTTCATCATTTCTCACTCCATCCATATGCGTCACTCCACACATACTCCTCAGACCCCTAATTTCCATTACATTCAAACTTTTCCTCTCCACTACACCCACATTCCATGTTTCAACCCAATATAACGCAGTCAGTATCACAAGACCCTCATACAGCCTTCTCTTTACATCCATTTTAGGTGAACGACATCTAAACACTTTTTCCATTCCTTCCAGCACCTTTCCCACTTGATTCATTCTAAACTTTACGTCTACATCTATTCTTCCATCCACAGCAACATGTGCCCCTAAATACTTAAAACACTCTACCTCCTCAAGCAACTCACCATTCAGAACTATACTCATCCTCCTACCATCTACCAACCTCGTACACTTCATCACTTTACTTTTATTTTCATTTACTATCAATTTCCTCCTTTCACACACCCTTCCAAACTCATGTACCAACTGTCTGAATCTCTCCTCTCAATCAGCCACCAGTGCAGTATCATCTGCAAACAACAGCTGTTTCAGATTCCACTCTCTACCATCAACATTCACCAGACTCAGACTTCCACCTACCACTCTTGCATTTACTTCCCTTACAACACCATCCATAAAAATATTAAACAACCAAGGTGACATCACACATACCTGCTGAAACCCCACTTTCACGGGAAACCAATCATTCACAGTATTTCCCACTCTTACACACGCTGTACTATTTACATGAAAACTTTTAATTCCTTTTAGCATCCTACCATCAAGTCCATATAATCTTAAAATAGTCCACAGTCTCCCTATCAGTTCTATTATATGCTTTCTCTAAATCCATGGATACCCAAAACACATCCTTATCTTTCGTTAAATACTTTTCACACACCTGTCTCACAACAAACACCTGATCCACGCATCACCTGCCTCTCCTAAAGCCACATTGCTCATCACCGATCACCCCCTCTCTACGCTCTCTCTCTTAATTAACACTTTGCCATATCCGTTACCTACAACACTCAACAGACCCTAAAGCTTGTACTTTCATACTTATCACCCTTACCTTTATACAATGGGACCACACAAGCACTTGCCTAATCAACTGGTACCATACCTCTCACAAAACACACTTTCAACAATCTTACTAACCACTTGCCCAGTCAATTGGCACCATACCTCTCACAAAACACACATTCAACAATTTTACTAACCAGTCAACAATAGTCTCTCCACCACCTTTCAGGCATTCCACAGCACACCCATCCATACCTGCAGATTTCCCTGTTTGCGTCTCCTTTACTGCCTCCTGCACTTCCTCCATCATGATGAAAGACTCATTCAGCTCTCCCAACACATTTATTCCTTCACCCTTATATCTGCCACAATCTCAGCCTCCCTTTCCTCGTCTACATTTAACAATCTTTCAAAATACTCTGCCCATCTCTTCTTTACTGCATCCACGTCAGTTAACATCTTTCCATCCTCTGCTTTGACTCGCTCTTCCTTCCCAGACTCTCCCTTTCGCACCCTTTTCACCTCCTTCCAAAACATTTTCTTATTCTGTTGAAAACTTTTTTAGATTTAATAAATTCTTATTATAAGTGTGTTTCTTTATTTTCCAAAAAATGGGTTTCTCACACCCAATGTTTGTGATAGTATAGTTCTTACATAACGTTTGTGTAAAAAGGGTTGATGGCAGCATGAGCCTCGAGTGGTCATGACGTCATAAACCGCCCAGCCGGGAGACAAAACAAGACTGTGGTCCCTAGCTATGTTGTGTGATTGTAGTTCTGCTGATTAGCCAAGCTTTGCTTCATCAGGGCCAAGACAACATATAACCACCATCGGTGCTATATTCCACTGTGTAGGAACACAAGTAGAAAAAAGATTCATCACTGTTCCAACAGACTATAAAAATCACGAAGCTATGGTGGCGAGCAGTGCGTCACCAGTACCCCATCACACCAGGAAACTCCTACTACTCTTACTTTTGCCAAGCGGTGTAAGGAAACACCGATTTCGGTCATTTACCGAGTCAGCACTGATAAATGGATAATATAATTTACATCTCCATATAGCTTCATGCACACCTAATTCCGTGAAATATGGTCAAGAATTTGTGCTTAATATGGCCACATATAAGAAAACAGGTTTCAGAGCTAAAATGTGCTAAAGTTAGTGGGTATTTACCCTTCAGATCATCAACACCCACTGGTAGATTTCCATTTTTCATTAACATTGATTTAAGGCACAAATAAATGTTTTTGCATTGTAAATCAACATTTACACAAAACAGAAGGTTGTCGAGGCGAGTTATCAAGTAGGGGTGAAACACTTCTGCTAACTTTAGCAAATGTTTGTTTTGAATCCTGAATTTTTGTTAATAGTCAAATTAAACAAAAATTTTTGACTGGATTTCAGATAATTAGGTGTTTATGAACCTATACAGTGAATAAAATTATAACAGCCTAACATATACAGCTTAACCTAACCTACCAGTCACTTGTCAAGCAAATCCAACCCTAACTTTGGCTTAAGCCATTGATAATGATGAGAAAATCTTATTCTCCAGATCAGATTGGCTGTTAATAAAAAGATGTTCAAACATCACCAGTACATAAATCAGATAACCAAATACTCCACAGATGTCTAGCTGTCCACGGTCAGGCCTATGGAGAAGGAAAAACTGTTTCAAATCTTTCGGTCTTTGTGACATTTTCCCTAAGCATTACTGCCCAATTTCAGGGCTATATGCCCCTGAAGTCAAGACCTAGCAATACTTATACTGATTCGGTTCATAAATTACCTCATTACGATTTTATCAGATCTAATCTTTGTGCTACCTACTTGTCCTACAGGTACCTGGTTGTCGCAAGGCTCACTGTCACTACTAGTCTCTCTACAACCAGCAAAACTCTTCACTAAGGCACAAATATATCATACTTCATCCTTCAGAGGGCTATCACACTTACATCTTACATACCTAGAATGATAACAGCTGAATATCACCTAAATCTTACCTGCAGTGACACTGTTGTGTGTGGCACTCCCCGTGGTCTTCGTATGGTTTGTGATGTCACAGCGAGGGTGCATCAGTTTTGCGTGAGGTACGAGAATCTCCAACTTTGACTTTTTTTTTTTCATAAACATTAAATCGGTGAGAAAAAATAATATTCTGATGGTTTCGAGTGACCATTTTATTATTTTATGTAACTTGTACACGACCGTCAACCAGTCCATTACCAGGTCTTCCCACACGCAGATTATGACGTCAGGTGCAGTGGGATAGAAAGAGAAAATGGAGAATAAGAGAGAAAAGGAGGGAAAACTGAACTGTGTGAGATTCTGTGGGACACTGATTTTTTTTTTTTTTTCTATGTTCATGGAGAAATTGGAGTGTATTTAACCTCAATGCACTTTACCAAATATAAAAAGAATGCGGATTGCAAAACTGTTGCTGTAATTACAAAAATGTTTAGAAATCTATAATTGCATTAGTAGTGTCACAAATTTTTGTTTGATACAGTTTTACTTTTGCACAAAACATAATTCAGCACATCCTTATCTACATTCTTACATAGGAAGTGTCCCAACCTGCCCACACTGCCTCATTCCTAAACCCCTCCATACACATCAGTTTTATTATCACACTAATCCTAGACATCTCACTCCTCTATTCAACAGCTCCCCTGCTTACACCCTGCTTATACACTCTTCAGCCTGTCTTCTCTTCCCCCCTGCCTGTTCATTGTGAGGCTGCTTCAGTCCCTTAACTCGCCCTATCCTGGCAGATTTTCCACCACCGACTCCCCCCAATCCTGACCAGTTTTGGAATTTTCCTTTTGGCTCAAACCTCCGCTTTTGGTGAGAAGTATCGAACATTCATAGAGAAATCGCTCACCTGAGGTTTAAAATACTCGATTCAGGTAGCGGTACCCCTTACCTTACTGGGTTTTCTATCAGGCTGGCTCCAAAGAAAACGAGTTCTATGGGAGGGTAACTATTCCACACCACTCATAAACGGTATTTATTTATTTATTTGGTACGAAATTATATGTAGTACAAGAGTATATTGCTTTTCACACAGTAATATAGGCAATATAAGCATTGTTCCACTCACCAAACACTCAACATACCTGACCTTTTTTGGCAACATTACCTGATCATCATTTCTGATTGTTTCTTACTCTAATGCTACATAAACTTTGTCCTCCACATTGTCATCGATTGGGGAATCATTCTGGCCCTGAATTTCGTACCATAGCACGGCACGTCTTTACTGGCCAGGTCACTGGTAACAGGTGAATTGCCAAGACAATGGCGTGTGGGGGGGGGGGGGATGGTCATGTGGCGTAAGGCATTGTCCCTGCCTGGCATCTTTAGAGGAAGGTGTCCCATGTATATGTACCAAAAATCACATGCAAAAATTGAAAATTGTGCAAATTAGGGACCTTGCAATTGATGCGTGTGTATATATTCGCCTCTTTGCCATGTGTTTGATCTGGGTGGCATGTATAAATTAGCTACAATTACTTTCCCATTAGATGTATTATTCTCTACTGCAATCACTTCTACTTGCGAGGGTGTGACTAGTTCTATTTCTTTTACTTTTAGATTTTTCTTTAATATAATTCCGCCTCCTTTTTCAAAGTTCGTATCTCTTCTCCATATACTGTATTCCCCTAGGTTTAGGATGTCGTTTGATATCCTTGGTGTTAATTTTGTTTCAGTTAGGCAAATAATATGTGTTTCATTTTCTTTGATATAATCACTCATCTCTAATAATTTAGATACTATTCCATCTACATTTGAGTACATTAACTTAATCACATTGTTTACATACTTGTCATGACTTGGTTCTACTACGTTCCTTCTTCATATTCCCTTCTGGTTATGTACCATTTTCGTCCCTACAGTCCAATTACTGTGTAAAAAAATGTATTCTTGTCCTCTGATCTTCCCACGTTCTTTTTTTTTTTTTTTCTTCCTCCCTCTTCTCTTTTAGTAATTCCAGTTCCTTATGAGTTAGGCATCTTTTTATCCACACATTTTTAAATTCCTCTTTTTCCATAAGTTTCTTTGCATTTTTTAGTATTTCCTCCACTGTGTTTACGTTCTGGAAGGCTACTTTCAGAGCCCTTGACTTATTCCTTTCATATTTTCCTAGCTTTTTTTTGTTCCACTACGTCTTTACTCCAGATTATCTCTGAGGAATACATCAATATGATCATTGCATTTGCCATCTCCTTTTTGTCTCTCGAGATCTTGTTTCTTATTTCTTCCTCCTCTATACCAGTGATTACTATAGATTTGTTGATATCTGCTGAATCTTTGACCAACCTGGGATTGTTTTGGATTATTCTTTTCACTTCCTTTTAAATGTTTTTTTTTTTTTTTCTTCAACTCTTATTTCTAAGTCTTTCTTTACTTTCATCATTTCAACTTACATAGTTTCCACATCATTTTTGTAGATTTGCATCACTTCAGTATCATTGCTATGATATATCAGATTGCTTACTTGCCTAATTGTCTCCGTATCATTTCTGAACTCTTCCATGATACTCTCGTCGTTGACAACTGTACATACCATTTCACTAATCTTTCTTTTAAGTGAACCCACCTCAACTGTCGGTTCATCTATTGTTGTATCTTTCTTATTGAATTCCTTTACTAACTTTTCATTTTCCTCCTTCTCCATGTGCAGTTGCTTCTTAATTTCATCCATTTCACTCTGAAATGCCTTCTTCAATCTGTTTACCCATTCTAACTGCTTATTGCATGTCTCCATTTCAGCCAGTTCCTGATCGAAATAATCATTCTGCTGTCTACCTTTATCCTTTTTCTTAGCTCCTTCCAAATTTGCTTTACTAAAGTATGTGGACATCATGTGGTAATAAGAGCAGATTCTACTTACATTCCCTGTTGCGCAGACTAAACACAATCAGCTGACGAGCTTGCTGGATGCATTCCAGCACTGCTTTGTTTTATTGTTTTTTTTTTTTTTCGACAAAAAAACTTTCTCTTTTATATTAGGACACCTTTTATTTTTACCTGGAACAAAGCTTGACTCATATACTTGGCCAGGTTGGCCAAGCGTGGAGCGATGTGTCGTACATCCTGCTTGCACAGTGTCTCTTGTGTGTGTGTGTGTGTGGACAATGTCTATTTCCATCATTCTCAAGTCCGTCTTTCCCCAAAACTGATTAAAATAGTTTGGTGGATGCAAAACTTAAATCAAACCAAACCAAACCAAACCAAGACAAAACAGCTCACTATCCTCAGTTACTGTTCCTCATACACAGTTTCAGTTTTTACTATCCAACCATCCTTCACCAAACACCTCGGGCCCTGCTTAAAAAAGAATCCAAACCATTTTCCAGGATAAAATATATATCTGGTACGGTTAACTAAGTGTTCCCAAATACTGTTTTCCTTTACGGATTTTGTCACTGTAATTTTCACACTGCTTTGACTGTGAAACTTTTGGCAGCTGTATAAGTCAAAGATAAAGTACATTATACAGTACACAACCATTCTTAAATACAATATAAATTTTAGCAGTTTATAAATACGGCACATCCTCATCAACCCTGGCTCGTATGAATGGACATGTCGAAATATCAATATCTGGAGTATCGGTTGTCAGGCCCTGATATATGGTGAGTGTTTAGGACTACGGGTTATTTCTCGACCCAGCATCTTTGGCCACTATAGTTTACCCTGTCGTTTATCTATTATTTGTATAAATAAGAAGCTACAGAATGCGGTGGAGACTATTTATATGTGCCTGAACATTATCACCACACAAGCACACATTGTCTAAATAAATGAAGGTCTTTGTGAAACAAAGTATTTCCTAATATGACTGAAGTTAGTTTTTACATTTTTATCCATCCATCCATCCATCATCCAATCCTATGTTGTCCCATGAGAAGCGTAGAAACCCGAGGCTAGGCAAGTTGGTCCTGATATTAAAGATCAGAGTGACCAGATTCACTCATCCTTGAGTGGCATTACGTGAACAATAACCTTCAACCAACCACTCCTTGGAGATAAGCCTACACAGGCTCAGATCGATTGAATCGCCTTAATTACCCATTAAACCACCAGGGGCCATAATTTGGTTATATGGTTACCACCCAGCATTGTAAATGGTTTCCTGGTGTACAGGAAACCATTTGGCATGTCATTCAGTGTAGAGCCACCCATAAGCAGAAGGAAGAGGAAAGAATGAAGGAAAGACAGAAGAGGGAGTGTAAAGTCACCCGTAGGCAGCAGGAAGAGGAAAGAATGAAGGAAATAAAGACAGAAGAGGGAGGATGGAAGACAGAAAAAGGCAGACACCTAACGCAGCACTACATCCGGTGAGTGGATGGTGAGCCCCCCCACCTACCATAAACACATTTTTATACTGTGTTATATTGCTATGGTGTCACCTGAAGGTGTGTGGCACGCAGGAGGACTGTTAAGCCTCAGGAAATGGACTGTCGAGTCTATACCCAGAGTTGTAAACATAATAATCAGAGAAAACAAACAAATGCTGCCCAATTTGGGGGGAACTGGGACTCTACTGGCGGCGCTTGAAATTAACTAGCACGTCCTCCTTAGCGATTTACTAGTACATTCTTTTGCATATTACTGTACACATAAAGTAAACCATATATGCTATTTATATCGCATTAATCTCGACATAGATTGTTTAAGTAATATACCACACGATACAAAGATGCACGGTAGGTAAAAAAATCGGTCAGCTGGATGTGTTACGAAATCTCCAATGCAACTTACACTCCCGTAGGTCAGATTTCGCCTGGATATACCTGGTGTTCTTGGTTCAGGTATCTTTTCCCGGTGTATGGGAGGGGAAGTAATTGAGCTTGCTCGGCCAATGACGTCGTGAACGTTCCGACCACGTTCGGTTTCTAGTGAAATAGATTAGGTTATGACATCCATTTCAGCTGGGAACATAACTGATGGACCTCTCCCTTTCTAGAACCTTCCGACATTTATAGCTGACCACGGGAGAGTTTGGGGTTACAAGGAAGTAAAAATTATCGACAATGATAATTTTCGTGGCATCAGTAGAAATCGCGTTTAGGACAGCTAAATATCGTATGAAAATAGCTTTGGCTTATCAAATACTTTCTGAAAAATGATATGTTTCAATTTGGCCGGAAAGAAAGAAAATAACAGCAAATTTATCCGTACCGTACACTGTGAGAAGATGGACTGTCTTTGAGACTAATTTTCCTTTTTGTGATTGAACTGAAGTATAACATTGTTCAGCAAGTACCTGACATAATGTCAAAGCTATTTCCACAAAATATTTCACCAGTTTAAATGCAACCTGTGCTAATGCTACATAATATATCATTCTTGATACTCGTACTTTCAACTTCCTTGAAGCCCAAAACTCGCAAGTGGTTAATTCACCTTACACCGTGCCCACTGTTATGGCTGGAGAATACTGAGGAAGGGTAATGTCATTTGGCACTCTTCTGGTCTGGGTAACTTCTAGTCTACTACACCGGAATCAAAACTGGAACGGCTGTCTCCCACTTCAGTACATATTTACCATGCTACAACCACGGCCAAAAACGGTGGGAAAGAAGCGGAAAACAAGCAGTCTCAAAATACCACGTTTGAGATGTATAGGCCTCAGGCTAGGCTACCATATTTCAGGTCATTTAAGGCAAGATAACCAACTCGTTGCTCTTGATGCACTGGTATGAGTACGAGCCTTTCCTTAATTACTCTTTTCGATGCATAAGTGTCCAAGGCTAGTCTGGTGCGTTTAATGGTAGATGGCCATATTGCTTCCTATGATGACAACAGATGATCGAAATACCTCCATTTAGCTCTTGGGATGAAACCTACGCATGACGAACACCCTGACGGGGACTTGTTTAACCCTTAGATCAAAATTCCTCCTGCAGCACCCCATCCCAGCGATTCATTATGGGGCCAGTGACTGTCTTAACTCATTCAGTCTGATGACGTACTTGTTTTTTTTATTGCTATATCTACATCATTTTATAAAACACAGGCAAGACCCGTGGTAGTGAAAGCGCTTATTGAGACTATACATGTTCCCTCCCGAAAGAACAGTCTCCCTTAGCCAAATAAACTCTTCTGGAAGTAACAAGAATATAGGAAAACGCGTTATGGGACTGATCAGGTAAAAGATGAATGTCAGGTGCTGTGACCATGCGTGCTTAGCTCCCTCAAGGTCATAGCATATCTCATATTTCACTACAGCTGCCACCAAATGACTTTATTCACTTGAAATTGAGTAAGTTTGGGAATGCCGATGATTTTATTCAGTTGAGACTATAAGTCCCCGATAGTTTTAATAATGTCACCATAAACGATGCCATGATTTGGAAGAACTCCAGTACTTTACTTACGATTTTTTTGTGCCAAGAGTAAGCATAAGAGATGAGAGCATTAATAATTTTCCTTGCGATCTCATAAGGCAAATCATGGTGCTTTACACCACTCTTGCCCCTCCTGTCCGGTGATATGGTTTATTTATTTCCCTTCAAATGATTTTATGCAACTTTTAGAAGGTCTCTTGTTATAAACATGTAAGTTAAAGCTATATCTAACCTCTTCATCTCCAAAAATTTTAACAGAACTTTATGGAATAGTCTGGAAAGAGCAATAAATAAATGAAAAACTCGTCATTGGATTGAGGGGATTACTTCTCTTTGGTTACTCTTTGAATTTGCTGATTGATGGAAAAGGTGAACTGGTAAATAGTGAAGATGGCAGTTGAAATAAAATGTTGAATTTTAGGTGACATCAGAGGTTTCTAAGCATGCCCCTTATCGGTTTTATTTTTGTGTCCGACTCTGGGCATAGGCTTCATAGCCTGTTACCTAGGAACAGTAGTCCTCCTACATACTATACACCTTCATATGTTACCATTTCTTTGCTAACACCCACCGTCTGTACTGAATACATGCTAGGTCCGTCATGCCGGACTGGTGTACTGGTATTAGCGGAGGTATCTTTACGACATGTCGGCAGGTCCTCTGATAGATCAGTAAAGCCTGCTTTATGAATTTCAAATAATTAAGCTAGTGGTTTCCAACTTGTGGGGCGAGCCCCCCAAGGGGGGCACGAAGGGCTGCCTGGAGGGGCGCAAAGACTTGATAAAGAGGGTAATTATATTTGAAAACTATGAATTATGATGGAATTCAGTTATTTCTAAATATGGAGAAAATATTTCAGATGTGAGTAAGAAATCTAGTTATCTGAATATATAAACAATTTCAAAGATTAAGAATCTATGATAGTTATTGACATGTGCCAACTATGCCAGTAAATTACAGTATTTGAGGAAGGAGGGAGCAGGGAAGATGTCATTCAGTGAGGGGGGGAGGGACGAGAATTAGAAAAGGTTGGAAACCACTGCCTTAAGCTGTTCCCTGCCCCAGCCATGATTCAAACCTGGGTCCATCAGGACTGCAGGCCACCTCTCTACCGATTCAGCCACGGCCTTCCCCACATTATACATTAATATTGTCTTGTATGTTATTTAAATCTTGTATTATTAACATTGATTGCATCAGTAACATACAAGAGGACACCGATGTGAAATGTGCAAAGTAAATCTTAAAAGAAAAGGTGTTAAGAAATCTCCAAGACAACTCATAGCATGGCCCTCGAACTCACTCTGGTTACCCATTGACTTCGTTGAAGGATGCCGGAGGGTAAACTTTCCCAGGACTACCTTCAGAAAAACCTACAGAGGAAAAACGACACAAGTTTCCTTCAAAAGATTAAAAATACCTCCCGAGTTTCACAGGAGCTGCAAAATTACGAGGCGTGGCGGTGCAATATAACCTCTGTACAGGCAATGTTGGAAAGAGAGAGAGAGAGAGAGAGAGAGAGAGAGAGAGAGTCACATCTGTATACGTGGGTAGCCTACACTGATCATACATAACTAAAGATGAGGTAAGGACTTCACATTTATAGTAATACTAACACCCTAGTGAGAGAGAGAGAGAGAGAGAGAGAGAGAGAGAGAGAGAGAGAGAGATTGGTCAATAAGCCGGAGAGGAGGAGGAGGAGGTGGAAAGGAGGAAGAGGAGGAGAAGAGGAGGAGCTTGTTGGAGAAATGTGTGGGCTGCTAGGGACGAGGTAATGTTAGTTCGGAAAAATAGCAGAGTTAGGTTTTTGGAAGAATACCTATGAGCTAAAAAACAATAATTAAGCGAGACAGTTACTGATAAACTCCAGTCGTACTCTTGAATATAACACACAACCATTGAACTTACATCGAGGTCCCCATCATTACAGCTGGTGAACAGGATGAAGGAGATATTTTTGCTACATGTGCTGTATTGTGTGCAGATGTTTGTCCAGCGATAACTAGTTCAACCCGATGACATTTTTTTTTCTTTCTAGATGCGGGGTCATCTGTGGGAATAGCTTTGGCCTAATTCTCACTAACGATTTTTGGACACAAGATGCTTTACCCTCTTATACTTTATTGACTTTAGCGAAACCCCCCCCTCCCGACCATACCACACTACACTACATCACGCCATCGTCTAACACTGCACCACACAAAATCACCTTCCCACAGCACACCACACCACACTGCACCACACCATCGTCTGGCACTACACCACACAAAGTAACCTTCCCACACCACTGTACACCACACCATCCTCTCATACTGCACCGCACAAAATTACATTCCCACACCACAGCACAGCATTGTCTCACATTCAACCACACAAAACCACCTTCCCACACCAAACCCCAGAAACGGTATGGGCTATGAACCTCCCGCATGTACTTCGTTTGTACAATCCAGTTCATAAGAAAGGATACATATGTGATCGTATTGTCTACTGTAGTGTTCACTGATGACTTAAAACGTAACTTTTCCTATTACTGCCGGATGTAGTGAAGACAGTTGGACCAGATGGTGAGTGAAGTAGTCCCATATCCGACCAGCACTGGACGATACAACAGACAACACGATTAAATATGTATCCTTACTTATGAACGCGGCTGTACTTGTTTTCTTGGCATCATAACAGATTCTCACCCAGTCCTTGGCGGGATGATGGTGATGATTCAGTTTCAGCCCACAGTTGTTTTCGACATGAAGCTATGGTTATTACTGACATGCGACGGAAACTTTTGTCCCAGGGAAAAATTTGAATTGCTGAGAGAATGTTGTAGAGTGAATCAGTAAAATCGAGATGAATTAATTATGGGCCGATACTGATATTTATCTTTTTCAAGCTACCATCAAACGTATTCATTTAGGTTATGAATGCCTGTAGTAGTGAAAGGATAAATGAAGGCATTCGCTAACGTTCAGTTCGAAAAGTCTTGATTAAGATGAAAATAATCATCTTCTAATGCTGTAGCAGGTATAAATTAAAGTATAGTAGTGCAGGAAAGTACAACAGATGTCGACAAACATTAAGTAAATACACTACCACATAAGTATTTTTTGCCATATCTAAAACCTTTCCACGAAGTTTTGTTCACAATCGGACCAAAACTGTTTGAGCTCTACTGTCATTGTCTCTCTCTCTCTCTCTCTCTCTCTCTCTCTCTCTCTCTCTCTCACACACACACACACACAGGACAAGCTTTAATGTGACTTTACGATCTTGATCGTTAACTGGTTATTCTCAAAATCGACTCCCCTAACCCCTGGGTTATCTTGAACACTTCCGCCAAGATTGGTGGATATAAACTGTATAAGATGATGCTGTCATAAGACATTGTTATTAGAAACAATGTGTCGAAAAATTGATTGATTAAATAAATTTACGTTACATGAGTCTCAAAAATGAATTCAAAATAACAAGGAGAATACACTCACTCACTCATTCAAAAGCTATACACACTTAAGCCTAGAAAAACGAAGAGAAATACTGGTCATTGGACGGGAGCCGAACGAGTAGTCTGGGCACCTGTGATGAACATCAAAATGCTGCTATTCACTAAGCCCGCTTCTCCAATTCACCGTCTAGGTGGAGATTCAGGAACTCACTGTACAACGAAGATGCTCTTCATGCTGGGCACAAACGGTCCTATTCTCGCGACGACTCAAAGCTAACTAAATTCAAACTATGAAAGGGGTAGGGGCTGGCCGTGTTTGCAGGAAGTAGGCATGGCCTAAGTCAACGGTCATCGAGAGAGGGTGAATGATATACGCCCACAATAAATCACTCAGTGAAGGCACTAATGTCGTGGATAAGAATGGTCACTTGTGAAACAGTGACAAATGTTCTGAAAACCATCCCTATCGAGTGAATACAAGGACGGTTGAATTGAGTGATGCCCAGTGGGAATTCCAGTAGAGTTCGTGGTTTTCCCACTAAAGTACAATGTCACGTATTTAGAAATACGCTAGCACGAATTCGTGACATTATGCCACATCAAAATCAGATTTTTCTTCTGAAAAATTTTCGATATACATACATATTAATCCTAACTCAGTCACATAAGATTCACACTGTGGTGTGTGTACTATCCTGCTACAGGAGAAAATCACAGTCACCCATGAGCGTAAAAACCTCGTATTTACGTTAATAGAAGGAAGCTTGAGGAAAAAACTCTGTGACGACGGTGAAAAATCCTGTACTCAAGTTAAACTGAGCAAAAAGTTAGCTACATTTACATTAACAACTAATCGTTATGTAGCGTGATGTATGTAATACACGGTGTAGGTGTGATAGTTGTGGTGTAACTGCGCCTACGTGTATAATTATGTAATACAAATCAATAGTAAATAAAGGCGATGAGGCAGAAGAGAAGTGGCGGCAACATGCGGCAGAGACGATCAGCTGATCTCCACGACAAAATTGCTACACCCGCCAGCTGCACCTGCGAAAGCAATCAAGGTGGAGCATCAAAAGTGTCAGTGCGACAAACAATCTTTATTAAATTACAACTCTGCCTAGCAGTCCGTATCTATGCTACAAAGAGTACGCCTTAGATGAAAATTTTAAGTGACAGCCAAGCTTTGTACATTCAAGGTTGCCATTATTTTCATATTGGATACATTATTAACCAGGAAACGTGGTCCCAGGACAGAATCTCAAAGGACCCTTATAGTTTACTGGTTAAACCCTAAACCTACATTATTATTAACCAGGAAACATGGTCCCAGGACAGAATCTCAAAGGACCCTTATAGTTTACTGGTTAAACCCTAAACCTACATTATTATTAACCAGGAAACATGGTCCCAGGACAGAATCTCCAAAGACCCTTATAGTTTACTGGTTAAACCCTAAACCTACATTATTATTAACCAGGAAACGTGGTCCCAGGACAGAATCTCAAAAGACCCTTATAGTTTACTGGTTAAACCCTAAACCTACATTATTATTAATCAGGAAACGTGGTCCCAGACAGAATCTCAAAAGGCCCTTATAGTTTACTAATTAAAACCTAAACCTACATTATTATTAACCAGGAAACGTGGTCCCAGGACAGAATCTCAAAAGACCCTTATAGTTTACTGATTAAATTATTAACCAGGGTGGTCCCAGGACAGAATCTCAAAGGACCCTACTGGTTAAACCCTACTCTACACTTACGATTAACATTGGCAAGCAGAGAATCCCTATGTAATCTCGGGCAGGTCACATTTTAACACCCAACGTGGGTGTGAACACTCATGTGGATAATGTGCATCCTCCAGGAATCTTCAGAGAGGCCCACAACTCGAGACACCACAAGGTAATTCAAACACAGCCTCGGATTGTCCTTACGCGAGTCTGTACTTCCCCTTAACCTACGGTATACATGTATATACAAGTCGTGGACGTAATGTGTCCTGTGGGACCAACGGGCGAGAAGTCAGGTCTTACTGGTACACTTTTAACTGGGAACCAGACTGGTCCTTGGATTGCATAAATCTCTGAGGACGCCTGTCTTACGGAACCCAGCATACAACAGTTGCCCGTGTTAGTCATCAGTTAGCAGGCAAGACATCAGGTCTGCGCCTACATTGTCACTTCCCTTGATTTATCTCACAACAAAGTTAAACTGCTGCAAATACAGTGTCCAGTGTGTCAATCTTGCATTAGCCGTCTTAGTTGTGCTGAGACTATCGAGTGGCATATGATCAGTTTCCAGAGTGAATGGTGCTCCATATAAATAATGGTAATATTTCTCAACTCCATCAACCAAGGGCAAGAGTTCCTTCTCAACAGTACTGTAATTCCTCTCGGCGGGTTTTAGCCTATGGCTGTGGTATGCCAATGGGAAGATTCCACCTTCTGTTTCTTGCATTAATACGGCACCTACTCCATCTTGTGAAGCATCAGTGTGCAGTATGAAAGGTTTGTTGGAATCAGGCAACTACAAGATAGGCTCCTGACACAGCATATTCTTAAGGGCGGCAAAAGGTCTCTCTTGTGCTTCTCCCCATTCAGTGGTGTTTGGAGCATGTTTCTGAAGCACCTTTTACAATGGTCGGGCAATGAGAGCAAAGTTGGGGATAAAATTCCTATAATACCCCACTAGGCCAAGGCCCTAACCTGTTTCTTGGTCACGGGTCTTGGTGCTTCCCTAACCTTTCTGTTCTTGTCACCTTGACACCTGCAGTGATTGTTGCCAACAATACTCGTATGTCCAAGGAACTCCACCTCACTGTGATCAATTTTACACTTGCTAGGCTTCACAGTCATGTTGAAACTCTCGAGTCTACTGAAGACAATTCCCAAGAGTCTGAGGTGCTCCTCCAACGTGGCAGAATGAACGAGGACATCGTCAACGAACAATTCTACTCCTACAATACCATGGAGCACTTGTCTCATGGCACGATTAAATACTGCTGGGGAATTGGTAAGTCCAAATGGGAGGACTTTATACTGATACAACCCCCTTGGAGTAGCAAAGGCAGTGAACTGATGGCTCTCGTGGTGAAGGGGAATCCAAAAGAATCCCATCGCCAAACCGAGCTTTGTGAAATATCGTGACCCTGCCAGCTTGGAGAAGATGGCAATGTGGTCACCCATTGGCTCAGCATCCACTTTGGTGATTGCATTTAGCCTCCTATAGTCACCACAAATCCTGACTCCACCATCCTTCTTGCGGACTACTACCATTGGACTACAGTAAGGAGATGAGGACTTTTTAATAATACCTGCAGTCTCCATGTCAGCAATTTCGTTGTCTACTGCGTCCAGTAGTCGCATGGGAATCGGATATGGCTTAACCTTTACGGGAGTATTGCTGGTCAACTCAATTTTGCGACAATCAACCTTTCTGAGTCTAGGTTGGTCAGAAAAAACATCAGCATACTGACAGAGCAGTGACCTTATGCATTCTGGTCACCTAATGCTAAGTCAGTGTTAGGTAAGACATCTCCGACAGTCTCCTGATGGGACTGAACGGTTAAGGGCTCGTCATCATGGTCATCAGCTGGGATCACTGCAGCTGCCCCGGTTTCTTCCAGCGGCTGGTCACTGTCATCAGCTACTCGTGGGCCAGTCTCCTCGGGGTTTGACTCATGATAAGCCTTCAACATGATAACGTGGAACCTTTTATGAAGAGTCCCCATCTGAATTATGTAGGTCTGAAATGCGTTCTACTACATCATATGGACCCTTCCGCTGTGCCAACAACTTGTTCTGGGCAGTGGGGAGCAACACCAAGCACTTATCGCGTGGACTGAACTTCTGAAGCTTTGCCTTCTTATCATAATAAGCCTTCTGAACTTCATGCACATTGATCAATTCTTCCTTAGCTAACTCGACGTCGACTGGAGACGGTCAGCTAGATCAAGGATGTAGGTGTAGGTGGTCTTGACTTCAGGGTCGGGTTCTTCATCATCCCATAACTCGCGAAGGACTTGAAGTGGTCCACAGACCGACCTTCCATACACCAGTTCAAAAAGTGAGAACTTCAAGAAATCCTGTGGGGCTTCTCGATAAGCAAATAGAAGAGGAGCAATGAACTGCGGCCATTCCTTTGGCTGTTTGGCAGCCATGTGCTTTAACATCTTCTTGAGAGTCTCATTGAACCTCTCACACAACCTGTTACACATGGGATGATAAGGCGCAGTTCGCAGGCCTCGGATGGACAACAACCTGAATGCCTCGTTCATCATTGCAGAGGTGAACTGCGAACCCCGGTCGCTTAAGACCTCCTTGGGGATATCTACGTGACAGATCACTCCAGTCAATGCCTCAGCAACAGTGACAGCCTCTATATTCTTAAGGGCCACGGCTTCAGGCCACCATATGCTGAAATCAACGATAGTGAGGATATACTTTGATCCATCACTTGCCCTAGGAGAGATTGGCTCAACAATGTCAACTGCTACACTCTCGAACAGTTCAGAGATTATAGGCATTGGTTTCAATAGCGCAGGACGGACACGTCCCCAGTCAGTGGTACGCTGACACACATCACAGGAACGCACAAGCCTAGTTATTTCCTGTCCCATTCCTGGCCAGAAAAAGTCAGCATGGATGCAGTCAGAGGTTTTCTTTTGACCCATGTGACCTCCCATCCCTGAAATGACCTAATTCGAACACTGCTCAGTGATACTTTGCAAGAACAACAAACTGCAGTCGAACCTCGCCCTGGGGTGTTTGTGACTCACAGTATAGCCGTCTTTGCTTACAAAGGAACCTGGCTTGACCTCCCCATGAATATTTAATCAATTTACCCTCCAGCTTCTTACGCACTGGGGCAAGTGTCGGGTCAGACTGTTGTTCTTTGACAACATCTTGACTACAAATCAGATCTTGTGGCGTTGTGATGGTCAACGGGGTGACACAATTCGGAGTTTGGCCATGGCTCGTGTTACTGCAACAGCCAAAGTCTGAGTAGCAACATCTATGGTGCAACTGTTTTTGACACCTGGTTTGTTGCTGATAATGAGGTCAAACAAAGGTTCTGGTATGACAACAGCAGCTGTCAAGCCAGTGTAGAAAGGAGATGCTCCCTGGATACTTGCCTCAGGGAACAGTCTCACTGATCCATCAATAAGTCTAACTTGGATCTGCTTACCTGTGTACTCATCAGGCCGAACTAAACTTTGCTTGATGGAGCAGCCTGAGGAACCATTATCTCTCAGAACATTTACGGACACACATCCCACAAACCCTGGCTGAACAAGAAAGACAGTATTGCTGGTGGAAGGGTCTGAGGAGGTAGCAGCCAGTCATTGATGAGACTGCGGAACGAACGATGCAGCAAATGTGGTGCCCTGAGAAATAGATGCCTGAGGGGTCGTGCTCACCATCTGAGTTCAAGCATTGACCACCTGAGATGGAGAGTTCAATGTCGCTGGGGGACTACTGAACTGTGGAGAAGTACGTGTACTGGTGGGGTTGGCACCACTGTGCGCTTGTTGTGGAATGAAGGCTGCCTTTGCATCCTGCCTCCGGTACACTAAAGTCGATTGTCCTGACTGAGGGTTATGTGATTTGTCCTTGCCCTGCTGCTGCTTGAAATACCGGTACTGCTGCTGGTTAGGGTTCTGCTTGTCATACTGCTTCCACTCAGGTTTCTGGGTGTTTTGCCCTTGGTCCTTCTTCTGTGGTTTGTTTGATGCTGGGGTACAGTCTGAGATGGTTTCCCAGATTTGTCAGCTTCCCTGTTCCAGGTGTGTTGCTTACGAGTTTGATACTCGTATGCAGTGAAGAATGCATCAGCCTTCTCCACCATTTGGTTGGCATCCCTTACCTGGCAGATCTTAAGCTGAGCCATAAGCTCAGCAGGCCACAACTTTTCTAGCTGCGTGCACAACATAAGGTCAATTATTCCCTCTCACGTGGGAAGAGTTTCATCTTTCTCCATCCACGCATCTAAGTAAGCAGTAAGTCCATCAAGAAACTGAACAGCAGTCTCCTTTTCTTGTAGGCGCGCCCCCATAAACTGACTCCTGATGTCGTCAACTATGAGAACGTATGCTTTGATGAGTGCAGCCTTCATCATCTCATACGTGAGACTGTCTCCATGAATTCTGTGGAGAATATCAAGGTCAGGGCCCTCAAACAAGCTAAGAAAATGGAGCCGCTTAGCTGTCTCATCCAGCTGGTACAGCTGAGCCATGTCTTCGAAATGAGCTATGAATGGCTTAATAATATTCAGATTAATCCTGCATCATCCTTGAACATGCTTGGGGTTTCATTTGCTCGGGACTTATCTTGGAAAGATCATATTACATCTCTTGTAAAATCTGCTTCCAAGAGATTGGGTGTGCTAAGCCGACTCCGCTCTTTCTTTACCCCTGCACAATTGTTGACTCTATACAGAGGTTTTATTCGCCCCTGTGTGGAGTACAACTCTCATGTGTGGGGAGGCTCCCCACATACAGCTCTTCTCAATAGGGTGGAGTCAAAGGCTTTTCGTCTCATTAACTCTCCTCCTCTTACTGACTCCCTTCAACCTCTGTCTCTTCGCCGCACTGTTGCATCTTTATCTCTTTTCTATCGCTACTTTAATGGTCACTGCTCCTCTGAACTGTCTGCTTGCATTCCTCCACCTCTACGACGGGCGCGTAGCACCCGTCTGGCAGCAAACTCTCATCCCTTTTCTGTCCAACTCTCTAATGCAAGAGTTAACCGTTACTCCCAGTCTTTCATTTATGCAACAGGTCAGCTCTGGAACTGTCTCCCTCTGTCTGTATTTCCTCCTGCCTATGATCTCCAGTCTTTCAAACGTAGTGTGTCCAGGCATCTCAAAATGATCGGATCTTGAATTTGGCTCTCTATTGTATTTTGTTTTTCTCTTGGAGGGAACTGTTACTGCGGGCTCATGGCCTTTGGTTCCTTCTTCCTCGCATAAAAAAAAAAAAAAAAAAAAAAAAAAAAGATTCGCTCACCTTCCTTGTACGGTGGAAGCTTGATGTGTGGGGTCGCCAGAACATGTGTAGGGAGAGTGCTCGTGGAGCTTGGGTTAGCTGCACCAGATGTGTCCGAAGCCAAGGAATCTTGCTTGAGCTTCAACATCTTAAGTTCATGTTTCTCACGTGCCTCGCGCTCGGCACGTTCGTCTTCTTGTTGTTCTTGCCTGTATTCATGTTCTCTCTCTCGTAGTTCTCGCTCGTATTCACGCTCTCTCTCTCATTGTTCTCGCTCGTGCTCACTTTCTCTTTTACGTAGTTTTTGCTCGTGTTCGCGTTGTTTTTGCTCGTGTTCACGTTCTCTCTCGCGTTCCTCACGCTGTTCTCGCTCATATTCACGTTGAATTCTACGCTCTTCACAAGCATCATTCTCATGTTGTTGCGCATAACTAAACTGAGAGAGGACGTACTCCTTGATTTGTTCGGGATCTGTGAGCCCCATATCTTTGGCTTCCTGTACATACAGTATATATTAATAGTCATGATGCTAACTCAGTTAAGGCTGAGTGGGCTAAAAACTGAGTACTGACTGCAATTTTGCAGAGAAATGCCAATAAGCAAAAGTAAAGAATATAGGCACAGGTTGGTGGTGACCAGTTTTATCTTGTTAAACTGGTAAAGAAAAAAATTAAAAAGAAGCAACTGACTGGGAAAACTATTACGTAAAATTAATAGAAATGAATTAATAACCACCAGTAAGATAGTTGCTATAGACTTTAATGATAAATACCTAAGTGTGAGTGAGTGAGTATTATATCGTTAATAACTTTAGAGCTAGGAGGTAATATCCTGGAATGAGGTCGCCAGATGTCACGGGGTGATGCGAAATTTAACCCGCGCCGTCCCGAGGACGTACTTCCACGTCCTCACGTTTTGTCACAGCCAGTCCCGAGGACGTACTTCAACGTCCTGCAATTGCAAGGTTCATAATTTCCACAATTTTCAAAATTCGCGGGAGATTTTCGTTTCGCCCGGGTACCCAAGCCTCCCCTACCTGCCGCCAGGCAGGCAGCGTCCTAGACCCCGCGTGACCCGCGCTCGCCCTTGTCTCGGTCACTCACCTGCCAGCAGTGACCCAGGTCAGACATGGCGCGGAAAGGTCTCTCAGATGAGCAAATTGCATCCGTCCTGGAAGCCTTCACTGGAGACAGTGATTCTCCACTCGATGATGATGTGGTGGATCGCGATTACGTCCAGCCAGAGGAAGAAATAAGTAGCAGTGATGAGGAGGTCCCTTCGCCCCGAAAAACGCGGTATGTGACATACCGTAAGGCAAGGGAAGGCCAGGCTGCTCCCCAACCACGTGCACAGCTATCTCTCCATCACGAGTCTGATCAGGACGAGGATGAGGACGATGAGGATGACGGAGGGCTAGGACGTGATATCGCTGAGTGGTTGGGAAAGGAAAAAATATCACCACGTGGATCAGAAGGTGGGGCGAGACGACACCTAAGGTATGGTTCAAGTACTTTGTCTGGGGAAGTAGCAAGTGGTGTGGTGGGATTGCTGGGAGAAAGGGAAAGTGTTGTGGTGGCAGCGCGGGGTGAAAGTGAGAGTGGTGTGGGGGTAGTGCGGGGTGAAGGGGCCAGTGGTGTGAGGGAGGCAGCACAAGCACGTGGTGCTCGTAGGCCTAGGGGAGAGGAGGTTGAGTCACTCCCCAGCACTTCTTTCGCCCCTGAATATGCCCAAACTTCCTCCCCACAGCCCCAGGATGTGGGGAAAGGAAAGAAAGGGAAGGGAAAGGGCAAAGGAAAAGGGAGAGGGAAGAGAAGTGCAAGTGATGAGAGGCGCCGCTCTCCACCTCCCCAACCTCCCCCACCACCCTCACCTCCCCACCCTGACGAAGGGGACGATGGTGACGTGGCTGGAGACGGTGGTGTCACGTGGAACTGGAAGGATGGGAGTAATTTTACTCCCATCATTCACCAGTTCACTGAGGAGTGGCGGTCAGGTTGCACGGCTCCAGGTGTAAATGCTGGGTCGTCACGTTTAGATTTTTTCAACTTGTTTTTTGATGAGGCGTTTGTTGGGCGCATAGTAGAACAGACGAATATATTTTCACAATCCCAGCGCCTTGAAAGTGAACGCCTAGGAACCACAAGCAAGCATGCAGAACAGTATGACTTTCCCGTGACTATATCAGAGATGTTCCTATTTTTGGCCCTGGTAATCTTGATGGGTGTGGTGAAGACAAATCAAATTCCTGCCTACTGGACAACGGACCCAATCATCCTAACACCTTTCTTTGGAAAGGTGATGGGTCGTAATAGATTTCAGTTTATTCTCGGCCGCCTCCACTTTTTTGATGCAGATGATCCAGCCAATGCAAATAACACCGATAAAATGAGGAGAATTAGGCTGGTATTTGATCATTTACGGGAAATGTTCCGCTCCTCATTTTATCCCTACAGAGACCTCGTCATAGACGAGAGTCTTGTGTTGTGGAGAGGCAATATTTCCTTTAGGCAGTATATACCCAGCAAGAGACACCATTTCGGGTTCAAGATCTTTGTTATGTGTGACTGTAAGACTGGTTATGTGCAAGACATAGTCTTGTACACGGGCGCACAGACAGATATAATAGAAGATCGGAGTATAGGACTCTCTGGGGCCGTGGTGAAGACAATGATAGAAGAGTACCTTCATTGTGGTCATGTTTTGTACCTGGACAACTGGTACACTAGCCCTCTTCTCGCTAGGTTCCTCCACCAACACGACACCGGAGTCTGTGGTACAGTCAAGAGAAACCATCGCCATATGGTCAAGATAGGGAGGAAACTTGACAAGAATGAGGTGGTTTTCTTCCAGGCCAATAACATCCTTGCAACCCTGTGGAACCACAACAGGGAAGTTTGCCTCCTATCAACTGTTCACAGCCCCCTGATGCACCGCACAGACTCCGTGGATCACCGTAGCGAGAGGAGGCGCAACGTATGGAAACCAGAGTCTGTACTTGCCTATAATCTGAACATGAGGCAAGTTGATCAGTCAGACTCGATGATTTCAAGTGTTGACTGTGCCAGGACAACGATGAAGTGGTACAAGAAACTCTTTTTCCACTTGCTCGACATCACGGTCCTGAACGCCCACTACCTGCACGCAATGACCACTGGAGTATCCGAGACCTTTGAGGGGTTTGTGAGGGAGCTGGCACGTGAAATAATCGCCAAGCATGCCCAGGAAAGACCCCCACACCGCCCCCGCGCCCCCCGTGCTGCTCAGACTCCCCTACGTCTTGCAGCCCGCCACTACCCCAGCGCAATCCCTTCCGAACCAAACCGTCGTAAACCCCAGCGTCGCTGCCATGTATGTAAGCACTCGACAGTCAGACCATCAACGCAGAGAAAAGACACTAGATACGAGTGTGTCGAGTGCAATGTTGCGTTGTGCCTTCAGCCTTGTTTCAAGGAATACCATAATCTCGTACACTTCTGAAACTGTGTGGGAAGGCGAAATGACGCTCATGATAATGGTAAGGCCAGTCAGTAGGTGCTAAGTCAAATATAAAGTTGAAACGGGTGTTATTTTTTCAGAAAAGTAATGTATAAGATGAGAATTAGTGTAAGTGGAAAGAATTGTTATCAAAACTACACCCACTGTGTAAATCTGGTCAGTAAATATGTGATAGCAAGGAAATAAAGTGGAAACGGGTGTAATGTTAGCATGAATAAAACGTATAAGTTGAACATTACTGTAAGTTGTCATAATTGATGTCACGAGTACACCCACATTCTGGTCAGTGAGTATGTGATAGGAATTATATACAGTGGATGATGTTGTAATGTTAGTAGTAAGGTATTTTATAAGTTGATTACTTGTGTAAGATGAAACAAATGATATCGCGATAACACTCCCTGTGTAAGTACGCGCAAATATGACGCTAAGTTCCATCTTACGTTCAGAAATGATGTAATATCAATTATATCAAGTGTTTACATGTGCAATGTTAGTGTAGAATAATTATATAAGTAAAAAAATAGGTTGTAAGTTGAATTAGTTGTCATAGCGACTTCACCGTGTGTGTTACTATGCGCTATTATTACGCTATATATTTACGTAAGGCCTGAAATAATCTCAAAACAGTTCTATAAAGTTGAAAAGTGTATAATAATATTAGAAAGGTATTATGTTAGTAGAAAAAGCACAATACGAGTTGAAACATCAGTCACAGCGAGTTCACTCACTACGTAAATTAGCGCTAGCATTACGCTAAATGTTATCAAAAGGCCTGTGAATACGTAAAAACAGTTCAATATAATGTAAAATGGTATAATGTTATTGTAGAAGTATTATGTAAGTAAAAAAAATTATATGTATCATGATTTTAGAATGTTAGCGATTCATGGGAACCAAGTTGGCCGATTTTGCTCGTTTCTCACGATGGTACAATGGTTATTTCTGCTCTATTTTTGTATAAAATCCAATATACTCTTTTATCACATGTTTTTATGTTTGTAATAAATTCATTTCTACTTACTTTCATTGGTTTCCCAAACTTATAATACCATAGAAAACGTTTGATGCTCACACCGCATAGGGAGAACATGGGGCCAGGTGGGACCATCGCATACCAGGTTAAGCTAATTAGGGACCCCAGGGACCACTTTCTTTGCCACCGGCCATTGTTTCTGACCAAAAGCGAAAGTTTAAGCAAAAAAAAAAAAAAAGGTCGAAAATTGCCCGGGATTGGGGGGTACCAGTGGTTGAAAAGTTGCCGGGACGGGGCGGGTTAAGAATTAATAATGCTGGATGTTACTTAATAACAGAGACAAGGAATTGACTTGTGAAAATCAAGCAGTAAGTTTACTTTATTCTGGCTTACTTCGCCGATTCTCTAAAGATGAGAATTTATAAACTTTCTCAACAGTGCACAGCAGAGACTAATTACTCAGATGTGCTGTTTGTTAGTACTGTTACCCTCTCGAGAAAGTAACTCCACCCCTGACAATCAATAACTAATGCTAATAATAATAATCAGGTTCTTACTGATGCAATCTCCTGGCTGGTACAACAGATTTAAGTTTGATACAAAAGAACTGGCCTAAGTACCAGTTAAGGATAATGTAAAGAGTTTGTGCAAACTAGGAGCGGCAACTAAAATAAGCTTAATGTGGAGAAATAAAGCATGATTCTAATTACATTAAGCTCAAAGAAAAGAACTGTAAATTTATTGATTACAATTAAATAAATTTACGTTTCATGAGTCTCAAAAATGAATTCAAAATAACAAGGAGAATACACTCACTTGCTCATTCAAAAGCTAAACAAACTTAAGCCTAGAAAAACGAAGAGAAATACTGGTCAGTGGAGGGGAGCCGAACGAATAGTCTGGGTGCCTGTGATGAACATCAAAACGCTGCTATTCGCTAAGCCTGCTTCGCCAATTCACTGTCTAGGTGGAGATTCAGGAACTCGCTTTACAGTGAAGATGCTCTTCATGCTGGGCACAAATGGTCCTATTCTCGCGATGACTCAGAGCTGACTAAATTCAAACTATGAAAAGGGTAGAGGCTGGCTGTGTTTGCAGGAAGTAGGCGTGGCCTAAGTTAACGGTAAACGAGAGAGGTTGAACGATATATGCTCACAATAAATTACTCAGTGGAGGTACTAATGTCGTGGGTAAGAATGGTTACTTGTGAAACAGTGACAGATGTTCTGAAAACCATCCCGATCGAGTGAATATGAGAACGGTTGAACTGAGTGATGACCAGTGGGAATTCCCACTAAAATACAATGTCTTTTCTTACACTACCACCGCGGTGTTGAGGTGTCCTCCTCAGAAGAGAGCTAGTGACTACTGGCTCTGACCTCTGTTACTGGGGCCAATAATACGTGTGTTCCTCATGTAATCTTTAACCTATGTAAAGGAGTCATTTTTCCCATGACCTTCTCTGATAATCAGAGGTATGGCTGTTGAAGGAACTTGCAGTCATCTGGTGTGGTGAAAGTTGAAGGCTTCCAGAAGAAAACAGATGGTGTTCTGACCACAACTCTGACTTTGTTCCTGACTTTTGACACGTTAGCCTTACATACTTCTGTGAAGCTGGCTTGGCTGTCACTTCCTGTGAAGCCACACATGCCTACCCCAAAGAGATGTTTCTACTGTCACGGCTATGGACATGTTAGCTGATTTTGCTGATGTGCACAGGGAAGCCTTCCTGGTGTCTGTGTCTCCTGTGGCAAACCAAGCCATACTAGTGACTGTTCAGGACTCCTTAAATACTATCACTCTGGGGGTCCTCATGCTGTAAATTCTAGAAACTACTCTTGCTACTGCCTGGAGAATGAGGTTTTGTCCATTCAAATGCAAAAGAAGGATTTATTTCCTGAGGCTAAGATGATAGCCCAGACTCGCTTCTTTCAGCCCAGGGGTTGCTTATGCTGCTGTCCTTTCTGGAATGCCAACCTATCTCAGTAGCTGCCTCAACCCATTTCAGTGCCCACTCCTCCAGCTGCTGATTTGTTGGATGCTTTCCCCAAGGACAGTACTGTTTGTGAGACTGATATTCACCAACCCTCCACTCCTACTGTTTCTGTCATCACTTCGGTGGCTGAGGGTTTGCTCACTTCCGTGGTGGCAGCAATTGTCCATGTTGACATTTCTCCTTGTCCTGCCTTGTCCAGCATGCCCAATGTTCCATCTTTACCTGGAAAATGTCACTGTGGTTCTTCAGAGGCCTCTGAGCCTGAAGACCATCCAGCTAAGGTCTGTTGTGGAACCTTGGGTCAACCTCTTGGCTGTTCCCTCTGCTCTGGAGGCTGTGGGGTCTAACTTGGTGGAGGCTTAGGTTGATGGTTCGCCTGTAGTCAGGTCTTCACCTGGGGATGGTGTAGCACAGACTGTTGGTGTTTCAGTTTTGCCACATACCATATCATCACAAGATTCTGGTCCTGTGGACTCAGCTTCTACTTCTGGGGCTTCTGGTGGTGGTAATGGCTATCCTACATTACCCAGGGTGACCTCCAACCACCTTCCAAGCAAACTTTTGTTCCACCTCAGAGGAAGAGTGTTGTAATACTTTCTTCTTCCTCACCTTCATGGTTGCCTTCACATATTTGGCATAGGGTGGGGGTTTCTGGTGATGGACAGGCTCTTCCGAAGGGCCTTCCTAAGCATCAACCCAAACCTCCTTGCTTCTCAGGAGATGTACCGCACTTTAACCTGATTAACCCTCCACTATGGGTTCTACCATTCAGTGGAATTCCCGATGTCTCTAACCAAGGAATAATTGCCATTCTTCACAAAATTATTTAATTTTCGACATAAAAGTCGGTCAACCAAACCCAGTTCATTTTATTTGCTCTCTGTGTCACTAAAAGCAAAACATTATAACAACATTTTTACTTACTTCTATAAAGAAGAGAGGCTGTAATATAGTCAAACAGAAACAAAAACTGATGGTCTGAGTCTACCATCTCAGTTTTGAGGTGGATATTATTCTTTCCTTCGTTAAATATCGATAGGCTCTATTTCTCATCCATTTAATGTATTTTTTCAGCAACACGAGAATAATTAAGAAATATGTAAAAATTCTTCCATGCGAAATATTCGTATGCTCGTTTCAACCAAGAACAAAAACCCTTTGAGTGTCGTCTGCCCCGCTGGACCAGGGTTGCCAGGTTCGCTTTTTCTAGACGAAATTCTTCAACTTAGGCATTTTTTTTTTCTTAAGTGGTTGGTTCTCAAATTTAGTTGGCTGGCATTTTCTTGTAATCTGGCTTTCTTTGGTTTTCGTTCCTAATATGTAATATATTTTGATAATTTATAAGTGATCCTTTATGTTACTTTTAAAATCATGAATTCAGCTGTTACAAATTAACTTCATATACCATAAAATGAATTAAGGAAAATGAAGGCCTTTAGTTCTTTTTCTATGTCAAGCGGTATCTCCGCACGATTTCGGCTTTAAACAACGTAGGCCTACAATTTTCATATGCAAAACTTTGCAGATTTTCTTCAGCATTTTTCATATGAAGCATTGTTCTCTTAGAAAAGTAAATTATATGGGTTTCAAACCAAACATGGAGCTAGATACTTATAATTTATTTATTTTTTTAATGCAAGAAAGGAGAAACCAAAGGCCAGGAGCCCGCAAACCGCTCCTCCCAAGAAAAAACAAAACAAAAACAATACAAAAGAGAGCCAAATTCAAGATCCGTTCATTTAGAGATGCCTGGACACACTGCGTTTGAAAGACTGGAGATCACAGGAAGGTGAAAATACAGACAAAGGGAAACAGCTCCAGAGTTGACCTGTTGCATAAATGAAGGACTGAGAGTAACGGTTAACTCTTGCATTAGAGAGCTGGACAGAAAATGGATGAGACTTTGTTGCTAGATGGGTGCTACACACCCATCTTAGAGGTGTAGCGATGCAAGCACACACTTCAGAGGAGCAGTGACCATTGAAGTAGCGATAGAAAAGAGAGATGCAACAGTGCAGCGAAGAGACAGAGGTTGAAGGGAGCCAGTAAGAGGAGGAGAGTTAATGAGACGAAAAGCCTTTGACTCCACCCTATTGAGAAGAGATGTATATGGCGAGCCTCCCCACACATGAGAGTTGTACTCTACACAGAGGTGAAGAGAACCCTTGTATAAAGTCAAGAACTGTGCAGGGATAAAGAAGCTACAGAGTCGGCTTAGCACACCTAATCTCTTGGAAGCAGATTTTACACGAGATGTAATATAACCGTTCCAAAATATGTCCCGAGTGAATGAAACCCCAAGCATGTTCAAGGATGATGCAGGATTGAGCAGGATATTATTAAACATTAGGGGGTACTCCTGTGGAAGATTTTGTCGGGGTGATAGGTGTAGAAATTGAGTCTTTGATGCATTAAAAACAAGATTATTTTTACTCCAATCAGAGATACAGGCCAAGTCAGACATTCGGTGTGCCATAGCCTCATTCGTCGTTTGTTGCAGTAACTGCTGAGATGGACATTGTGGGAATCGAATGGAAAGGTGAAGGGTGGAATCATCAGCGTACAAGTGGATAGGGTTAATTGTACAGCTTAGAAGGTCATTAATGAATAAAAGGAGGAGAATTGGAGATAGGACAGAGCCCTGAGGAACACCACTGTTGATAGATCAAGGAGAAGAACGATGGCCCTCTACAATAGCGGCTATAGAACAACCAGAAAGGAAGCTATAGATGAAGGCACAGATAGAAGGATAGAAACTGTAAAAGAGCAGTTAGGAAGTTAAAGATTTATGCCAAACTCGATTGAAAATGTTTGAGATGACAAGTGCAATGGCAAAGCTTTCGCCAAAGTCCCAAAGGAGGATGACCAGGAGTCTGAAAGGTAGGTGAGAAGATTGCCAGTGGAGCGTCCCTGATGGAACACATATGACGATCAGAAAGAAGGTTGTGATAGGAAAGATGCTTTAAAATTTTTCTGTTAAGAATAGACTCGAAAACTTTTGAGACTCAGGATGCTAAAGCAACTGGACAGTAGTTAGAAGGTTGGGAATGGTCACCCTTCTTTGGGACTGGCTGAATGAGGGCAACCTTCCAGCAAGAAGGAAAGGTACAAGCAGACAGACAAAAGCAAAAGAGTGTACTTAGGCAGGGTGTAAGCACAGAAGCTCAGTTCTTGAGGACACACAACATGTGCATGTGGAACGCTGTCATACCCGGTGTGTTTTATGGCTTCTAGTAACGGCATTACTGCATTTATCACACTAAAGCATATCTTGGAAATTAGTATAACTACTGAAGAATAATATCATGAAGAGCTTACATACAGTGTATCAATAACTAGCACGGGAGAGATGCTAGATAATCTATAACTTCTGGTTTCTGCAGAGGTAGCCCCACATCCATATTGAACTTGCTGGCGATCACTGGCAACTCTCGAGTTAGTGACGTTGGAAATTGTCAGGGTTTACGTGCAAGCTGGATGTAACTGTCACCTTGTTGCACAGGTTTCTGCTATATGTATTTGCTGCTATATGTATTTGCATCCATAAGACCATGGTTGGTGATGCTGTTCCTTCCGGTCCTTCTGGCTACCACGGCTTTTAGTTTGATCCTGTGCCAGGCCAAGGTTGTCATAAAGGTGCTGTTATCTTCCTTTGTCAGAATATGCCGGTCACACGTCTGGTAATTTCCACTCCCCTGCAGGCTGTTGCAGTCCAAGTGTTTTTGTCTCTTCAATATGCAGTTTATAGTCTTGGCTTCCTCCTTGTGCTACTTTCGAAAGGGTGAATCTGGAACACCTTATTCGTGCCTTCCTTCTTTTCAGTTATTATGAGATATGAATGGTCATCATCCACTCTGGGGTAACAGTGAGACCAACCCTCGGGGTGTTATGCTGGTTCCTTTAGTGGAAGGTTAGGAGTTTGGCCTTTTAAATTCCAATAAGATGACTTATTTCCATAGCCAGACTGGAACTTTTACTGCCACTGATGTGTCCTTATGCTCATCTGATGCAGTTTTAGATTTTATGAGAGAAGTGTTGCCAGATCAGTATGGAGGCGACCATCTCCCATTTCTTTTAAATAATAAATCATAACATCGCCATAGCAAGTCGTATTCTGCTTTACATTGGAGGATTCCTCACTACATTGTCTATGATCAAATGTATATGATTCTGGGGAGAGGGTATGTAATAAGAATCTAAGGATAAAAGCCAGGGAAGATGTTTTTTCCCCCTAATAAATGAAGAAAAAATATAAAGCCCAATTCAAGGTCAATTTATTTTCTAGATCCTTAGAAGTTATAATGTATGCTAATGATGTAAATTACAGTACATCGATGCTAGAAAGACTTGTTTAGCATACAAGCCAATAACATGATGAAAAGCGCAAAGATGTTCTACGAAGCCCTCCATTCCACCTAGAATATGACCTTTAGTCTAAATTTAAAATTTGTCAGACTTATGGCATTGCCAATGCCAGTATTTCAATCTCATCAAAAATCATAAGGAATAAGATAATGCTACAACTGCATATCCATTCCATGCCTCTTCTTTGTGAACTTCATTATATTCTAGTGTTTATCTACTGTTATAGCTGAGCATTCAGGACGGAGAGATGGCAGTTATAGTCTAAGATAAAGTAAAACGGGTGTAGTTTTTCCCTAACTGAACGACATTATTCAGCTTTAGAAGAGGTTGACCCATTCTCCATGAATCCCATCAATCCGATGACGTATATTTCATTTCACTCAACCCACCACCAGAATTGTTTTAGTTGGGAAGGACCTTTCCTGTTGATGGTGGTTAATGAGGGCAGTATCTTTTCCAGACAGTTTCAGTAGTCTCATAAACTGAATAAAGCAACTGAGGGTAAGAAAAATAAGATACACAATAGATCATGAGACTGAAGGGATCAGTAAACTCTTCATTAAGGGTCTTATGTATAATTATGACTAATTAAGTTCTTGTTACCACTCTTCTTCGGACACTTTTTCCGTGTATTTTTTCTGCCTTCATTACAAGAGCGTCTTTTACATTAATTCTAGCTGCCAAGAGACAATTATATTAAGCTTACTGGAGAAGTCGTAGTTGTTTTCGATGTGTTTAATGTTGTTGTTGTTGTTGCCCCATATGAATTTGAATTCAGTGGACTACAGTCAAAAGCTGACCTGTTCTTTCAGGTCACCAACATGTTTTGAGAGAAGGCGTAGGGAGAAAGTTGCGGCCCTTTTTTATAGTCGAGCAACGAACCGCCCTGTTATACTGGGTTGTTGCCAGGTTGTACTGGTGCCATCACAGGAAGGCGCCCCTCATCAGCATTTTTTTCTCGTACTAAAAAGCGCTACTAATGGAGTTTGTATCTATTCCTTTCACTGCCAGATGTCTTTCATATAGTCTGAGTACAGTTTTTGGTAAGAACAGTAGTAATCTGTTGATGAGTGCAGGAATAGAAGTTCATTTGTTGGTGAAAGCAGTAATAAGAGTAAAATTGTTGGTAAGAGATATAGTAGCTAAATGTTAAACTGTTAGTGAGAACAGGAATAAAACCAAATTGTTAAAAAGAGCAGTAATAAAAGTAAAATTGTTGGTGAGAACAGTTATAACAGTTAAACTACTGGTGAGAGAAGTAATACAATTGAAACTGGTGAGAGCAGTCACAAATTGAAACTGATGAGAGCAGTGATGAAAGTGACAACTGCTGGTAAGAACAGTAAGAAAATTAAAATTGTTGGTGAGAACAATAATTATAAACAATATTGCTGATGGGAGCAGTAATGAAAGTAAAATTGTTGGTGGCGCAGTTATTAAAGTAAAATTGGCTGTGAGAACATTAATGAAGGTAGAATTGCTTGTGAGAGCCGTAATCAATGTAAAATTTTTAGTGACAGCAATAGTAAAAGTAAAATTCATTGTGAGAGCAGTAATCAAGTTTTTTTTTTTTTTTTCTTGAGGGTCGTAATGAAGGTAAAATGTTGGTGAGACCAATAATCAAAATATAACTGATGGTGAGAAAAAATAATTTAAGTTGCTGGTGGCATCAGTAATAAAATTGTTGGTGAGAGCCATAATGAAGATAAAAATGTTGTTGAGAGCAATGATGAAAGTAAAATTGTTCGTGAGAGCCGTGAAGAAGGTAAAATTGTCGGTACGAGTCGTAATGAATATAATATTGTTAGTCAGAGACGCAAGGAAGGTAAAATTGTTGGTGGGAGTCGTAATGAAGGTAATACTATTAGTCAGAGCCGTAACGAAGGCAAACTTGTTGGTGAGAATCTTAATGAAAGTAAAATTGTTTGTCAGATCCCCAGTGAGGATAAAATTATTGGTGAGAGTCGTAATTAAGGAAAATTGTTAGAGGCGTAATGAAAGTATAACTGTTGGTGAAATGATAATATTTTTTTTTTTTATAAGTCAATAGCAGAAGCTAAAATTGTTAATGGTGAGGGTACCAATAAAGTTCTTGTCACTGCCATAAAAGTGACCTCGTGTTTCTCTTCAGTTCGAACACGAGTTTTATATGTTCTTGCTATATTCCCAACGATTATTATTAAGGTTGGAGAGACTTTTTGCTCTGTATGAGTTAGATATGCCCTTCAATATCTATCCATCATCATAATTCTCTCCCATACTTAATAAGATTACACGCATGGGGCAGGAATAATAAAACAAAAGAGTATCAGTCAGAAAAGTCAGCAAACTGTCCAGAAATGTCTTATGTATGTACTTATGTATGTATGTATGCATTAGTCTAAATAGCTTTTTATTAATTTCTTTCTTTATTTATTTATTTATTTTGGCCAGGGCGAGGAGCAGAGACCTACTGATATACACCATAAGGAAACCGGAGATGAGTTGGTTACCGGAGATGTTAAGATGTGTCACTTATTTCTGTTACCAAACTATTTAAATGGTTTCAAAGGTACCCTATCAGCGGCAAGGATGGTGAAGGCTACGCCTATAACCTCTAGCTTGAAATGGTTGCAAACTGAGTAAAATAATCCGGAGATTGCGCGAAATATTCACACTAAGCCGTGGAGCAGTGTTACTAGTAGTAGTAGCTGCAAACCTAGAATCATCTGAACGTGAGCCCGACGGAGTGCAGGCCAAAGTTGCTTTTCTGCAGTACGTCATCCTCCTATGAGGGAAAATGGAAGGGACTGAGTGATGTTTGTGTAACCAGGCAACTTCACCGCCAGGTCATATCGGTGCCTACACATGAAGGCGTCCCTCCCAAGCATAATCCTAAACTAAATAATATCGACTGGAGGCAGCACGAATAAAGCATCACTGATATACTCATTCTAAAGGCGTTACCAGTGACAGAAGTAAATTGGTCGTTCAAAAGGTCACGGCGAAAGGCCAAGGTGTGCTGGCAAACAGAATAAGGAAATAGAGGATAAGCTGTTTACCGGGGGCAATGGGGTTGTGTTGTCTCCATCCCTGACGAAATGTTTTTATTATTGTTATTATTATTATTACTACTACTACTACAACAACTACTACTACTACTGCTACTACTACTACTACTACTACTGCTACTACTACTACTACTACTGCTACTACTACTACTACTACTACTACTATTTTTTTTTAAGAAATCACCTCCATCCATTGGGGAATTACAGTATATTGTGAAGATCAAACCCAACCTTCCTAATACAGTTCACCATTTGGGGCTGTAATGTGAAGGTTAACACTAACCCTCATATTACAATCCGTTGGCCCCAAGCACGCCAACGGCTGTGGTTGCCAACCATCTACTATTACTATTATTACTTTATTTTATATTTATTGATATTACAGTGTAAATAAAGACAATATACTACTGGAGTTGCTGGTCTATGCGACTCTCGACCACAGTAGCATCGTAATCCATAGTACTACTACTACTTCTACCACTACCACTACGTCTTCTTCTTCTTCTACTACTACTACTACTACTACTACTACTTCTTCTTCTTCTTCTTCTTCTTCTTCTTCTAGTAGTAGTAGTAGTAGTGGTTGTAGTAGTAGTAGTATCATCATATCATCATGGTCATTTAATGACGAAATACGAGAGGGACCTCTTGACTCGCTGTCACTGAAAAAACTGTGATGAACAATACCCTAATACTGAACTTGTGTTATTTGTGTGGGTGCGACAGTTTCAGCCTTACGTGGACTCTTTTTAGGTATGAGAGAGAGAGAGAGAGAGAGAGAGAATGTACAACCCCGGTGATGTGCACTTTTTAAATATACTGTAGATTCCTGCTGCAATCTCTCACTGTGAAAAAATAGTTTATAACAAATATGTACTGGATTCAGAAAATGCGATGTTCGCGTGTGGCGCTCATGTTGCTGGTGAGCGTAATATGAGAGCACCTGATATAGCCATCCATTGACGGTAAGCTGATCTGTGTGTGCAGGAAATAAATATACCATATCAGAAGAGTGCCTGTGAGTGGAGTGTAGGGAGAGAGAGATGACAGATAGGGCGATGATGAGGTGAAGGAATGGGGTTGAGTGTTTGTATGAGGGCGGTGTGAGCTGGAGTGAGGGGGAAAGAGAGAGAGAGACTGAGGATGAGGCAGAAGAATGAGATAGAGAGGTATGTGAATTAGGGTTCTGTTAGCTGGAGGAAGGGTTGCTTGATAATGAGGTGGAGAGTGACATGAATCCTATGTGATTCCGACCACCTTATCCGAGGATAAGGCGTCTGGCTACAGACAGATGGGTAGGTAGGCTACATGATATGTTTGACAGCAGAATTATACATAACTGCTGTCTGACCCTGCATCATGTGAGGGGAATATTAAATAAGAATGTCTTTAGATGGTGGGCTGGAGTTCAAAAGAATGCAGGACCGATTCCAAGCTTGTGGATTTAGCCTCTTTACTCCGATAACGTACTGTATCAATATTTTTTGCTATCCATAGACAATTTTACTTAGCTTAGAAGAGAAATTTTGTACGGAATGAGTTAGTGACATCCTCCATCAACCCATTTGCTACAAGAGTTCTCCCCGAAGATGGGTGAAAAAGCAGCTTGGTTGTTATTGTGCCCCCAGGCTTATGGGGATGTGAACTCGCTGGATTGTAAGCCAAAGGTGCTCTTCTCCTTTCGGGAGATAAGGAGGTTGTTGAGGGACGGCTGTATAAGTGGGCAGTGGAGCTATCCTGTTATATCGGTGCCATCAAGAGAAGGGTTCTTCCAAGGAATGAGCAAGAATAAAGTATAAAATACTTTTTTTTTTTTTGCCTATCGACCACTGGGGCCGAAGTCCCTGGTCATTAAGGCAGTTTTATATATATATATATATATATATATATATATATATATATTTATATATATAGATATATATATATATATATATATAATAAAATATATATATATATATATATATATATATATATATATATATATATATATATACACACACATCCATGCATATGAACATACACATTTTCATGCACACGTACATATATATATATATATATATATATATATATATATTGTTACATAGTCTATGATTTCATCATCCTTTGTGTAATTTTAACGCACAGTTGCTGCATGTTTGATCACGAGCGTGTTCTGCCTCAGTCCCCCCCTTCTACCGTTATAGTAGAGTAAGTCGTCCTTTCTGTTGTTCAGAGCGGGATTGTCAACTCTTTGTCCCCATGGCTTCATTTGCGCGTCCTTCTTACAAGTTGTATCAAGCTCAGCTGGCCCCTATATAATGAGCTCAGTCTCTGCATTATTGCCACTTAGATCTACTTCTCATTTTGTTCACATCTCTGTCCTCTCCTGTACAGTTATTATTGTTGTGAGTGCTCAGGAAGTCTCCAACCATCTAGCAGCTGTGTAATTTGAGTATAACTGTTGTTGCATTTTTTCTTGTGCTGTGTAGCATAGGGTTAATTCTTAGGTCTAGTGAGTTTTTTTTGTGATTCTTGTAAGGGTTCTTTTTGTCAGTCATTTTTGATAATATTTTGTATCTGTAATAATTTATCTTGCATTAACTGAGCATTACCCAGTGTATTTTCATTTTATCAGGGCTGACTTAGGTAAATTTACTCTTGCTAATTTCGTGTTAATAGAGGCTATTGCAGTTAACCATATATTTAACCTGTTTTTTGCCATTACATTATCCTTATGAGTCCTGAATGTTTTGTTGTTAGTTTGAGCATTAAACTTTAACTTGTAATTTTACCTACCTCTTTTATTTTCTACCTGGACCTTTACGGGACAGTAGTGATTATTAGTATTCTCACTTAAAGGGTACATTATCTTTCTCTGTTCCGTAACATAAATTTGGCGACCTCGCCAGGATATTCAGGATATTATCATAAGGATAATGCTTGATATTTTGTGACTGTTACTTATTCATGATGTCTACTATTACTACACTTGATGAAGCCAAAGATTTTTTGTCAAATGTGCAAACAATGTGTGATGTAGAAAACAGAACAAAGAATGAACTTAAGCTTCTTGCTCAACAATTGGGAATTGCTGTTCGCTCTCATCATTCTAAAGATCAAATTGTTGACATGATTAATGAAAGCTTGTTTAATGTAACTCCTCCAAATGAGCAAACGCAGATTGAATTAGCTAAGTTACAGCTAGCCCTGCAGGAGGCTCAGTCTAAGGGTCGGAGTCTCGTGTTAAGGAGGCTGAATTTCAAGCACGTGCTAAGGAGGCTGAGTCTCAGGCTCGTATTCAGGAGGCTGAATTTCAGGCAAATGCTAAGGAGGCGGAGTCTCAGGCTCGTATTCAGGAGGCACAGATACAGGCACAAATTGAACTTGCCAGGATTCAGGCAGACCATGAGTATCGCATGAAACAAGGTGGAACTGGATCATCTAGCTCTGATGATTTTGATGTGGCTAAAAATGTTAAACTTGTCCCTCCTTTTAATGAATCTGATTTAACAAAGTATTTTCAGTTGTTTCAGGTTTTAATTGGCCAAAAAAGTATTGCCCAGTACTCCTTCAAACTGTTCTCACCGGTAAAGCTCAAGTAACTTATGCATCATTGCCTCAGGATCAATCTGATAATTATGATGTAGTTAAGAGCCTGATTCTTAAGGCCTATGAGCTTGTTCCTGAAGCTTATAGAGTAAAATTTAGGACAAATTACAAGCAAGATAAGCAATCCCATGTTGAGTATGCAAAAATCAAAGAAGATCTGTTAGAGCAGTGGTTAAATTCTAAGAATGTGGATTTTGATTTTGGTAAATTTAAGCAGATGATTTTGCTGGAGGACTTCAAGAGGTGTATTTATAAAGATGTAAGCCTATATCTTGATGAGAAAAGAATAGATAATTTGTCTGATGCTGCAGTTTTAGCTGATGAATATGTTCTCACCCACAAGAGATATTCTAAAGAAAAAGGGAAAGCTGAGAGTAAGTACGTTGCATCTACTCAGAGTACAGGTAACAGGAAAGAGAATAAAGATGATGTTTCTCAGGAAGTAAATACCAGCTTCACCTCTAGATTTCAGAAAAGTAAATGTACTTATTGTAGTAAGCTTGGTCATACTACGGAGAAATGTTTCAGGAGACAGCGTGATGTGAACAAAAAGGAGTCTTTAAATATTCAGTCAATTGGTCTAGTGTCCACTCTTGAGAGTTCCCAGAATTCTTTAACTGAGTTAACTGAACCTGCTTTGAGGGGTAACTTAAATTCTCATGATGGAGCTCCTCTTTTGAGCAGTAACGTGGGTGACACTCTCAAGAGTTCATGTGCTAATTTCCTGTCTGATGGTTTTGTCAGTCCTCTGGACAGTAATGACAGGAAATCAGTTAAAATATATCGTGATACAGGTGCTTGCCAATCCCTTATGCTGACCAGTGTTCTAGGCTCTAATGTTAATTCCTCTGATGAAACTGTAATCTTACAAGGTGTAGGGAATAATTACTTCTTTGTCCCTCTGTGCAGAGTGAATTTAGAGTCTGGTTTTGTTAATGGTTCCGTTATGGTTGGGTTGGTTGAGACACTCCCAATGTCAGGTGTAACTTTCCTACTTGGAAATGATATTGGTGGAAGTCAAGTGTGTCCAGCTCCTCAGTTGTCTAGTGAGCCAGTGGCTGCGACCCAGGATTGTGATGTCCCTGATGTGTTCCCTGCATGTGCTCTCACTAGGGCTAAGTCTAAAGTTACTGGTGATTTAGGGGATAATGATGATGATGATGTTATCCTAGCTGACACTTTTCTTGCTAATTTGGACCACTCACCAGATGAGGCAGTACCCCGTAGTGTTGATAATTTGTCTCGTCAAGAGTTGGTTGAGTTGCAGGTTGCTGACCCTGAGTTGAAAGGTCTAGCTAACTCTGCTTGCAGTGAGGAAGAGTCAGCTGGTGCTTCTACTTGTTATTATATAAAGTCAGGAGTACTTATGAGGAAGTGGAGACCCCCAGCAGCATCAGCCGACTGTGAATGGGAGGTTGTACATCAAGTTGTCATCCCTCGTGTTTGTAGGCAGGATATCATTAGAGTGGCTCATGATTCCAGTTTGGCAGGACACCTTGGAGTGAGGAAGACTGTGGCACGCATTTTGAAACACTTCTACTGGCCAGGTATCTTCAGGGATGTTTCCTGGTATTGTAAGTCTTGTCACACCTGTCAAGTTGTGGGGAAGTGTAATCAGACCGAAAAGGTTGCACCTCTAGTTCCCATTCCTCCTTTTGAGGCGCCATTCACCCGTGTGTTGGTGGATATTGTGGGCCCTCTTCCTAAGACTTCTTCAGGATTTTCTTATGTGTTGACCCTGATTGATATGGCTACTCGTTATCCTGAAGCCATTCCACTTAGAAATATCTCAGCAAAGAACGTGGTTAAGGAAATGCTAGGGTTCTTCACAAAGTTTGGTCTGCCCAAGGAGGTACAGTCAGACCGGGGAAGTAATTTCATGTCAAATGTTTTCAAGCAGTCTCTGAAAGAGTTGGGCATCACCCAGATCACGTCTTCAGCTTACCATCCCCAGACCCAAGGAGCGTTGGAGAGATATCATCAAACACTCAAATCGATGCTCAAGAAATACTGTTTGGAACATCAGAAAGACTGGGATAAAGGTCTTCCATTCGTTGTGTCTGCCGCAAGAGAATCTCCAAATGAATCACTGGCCTTCTCACCTTTTGAACTACTGTTTGGCCATGAAGTAAGAGGACCCCTTAAGCTACTCAAGGAATGCTGGCTGTCGGAGGAAGATGACGTCAACCTGCTGGAGTATGTGATGAAGTTCAAAGAACGGCTGTCCACTGCTTTACAGCTGGTGAGAGAGAATTTAGGAGCTGCTCAGGAGAAGATGAAGACTTGGTATGATAAGAAGTCCAGGTTACGCCACTTTCAGCCAGGAGATCAGGTTTTGATTCTGCTACCAGTTCATGGGCAACCTCTTCAAGCCAAGTTTAGTGGTCCTTATTTCGTGGAGAAGAAACTCAGTGATGTTAACTATGTCATCGCCACACCAGATCGTAGAAAGAACAAGCAACTATGTCACATCAACATGCTAAAGTTATATCACAGGCGGGACGAAAATAATCCAGTCTGCACTGTAGCTGTTCCACCCGTGTCTGCAAGTTAAGTTCTCCCATCCAGCATGAGCCTGAGTGATAGTTTGGGGAAGAATCCTGATATCATGAATGATCTCCAGACTAAGCTCTCTCATCTACCTCCCGAGGAAAGGCAGGAGTTTTCGGCATTACTGCAGGAGTACCCGCAAGTGTTCCATGCCACTCCAGGAAGAACCACTGTGTTGATGCATGATGTCGATGTTGGAGACGCAAAGCCAATTAAATTGCCTCCTTACTGTGTGAACCCAGTGAAAGTTTCTCTCATCCAGAAGGAGCTTGGCTACCTGTTGGACCACAAGATGATTGAGCCCTGTCAGAGCGAGTGGAGTTGTCACTCTAGTCCCTAAGCCAGGTGGGTCACAGCGGCTTTGCATCGACTACGTGTTAATCAGATCACCAAAACAGACACTTACCCTCTCCCTCGCGTGGAAGATTGCATAGACAAGATCGGAAAGGCTAGGTACATAAGTAAGTTTGATTTGTTAAAGGGATGCTGGCAAGTACCTATGACTGAACGTGCTAGGGAGATCTCATGTTTTATAACACTAGGAAAGACTTTTGCATGTTCTGTAATGCCCTATGGTATGAAGAATGCACCAGCCACATTTCAGAAGGTCATGAATGTTGTAACAGAGGGTTTGGCAGGGTGTGTTGTTTATATTGATGTATTAATCTTCAGTGACAACTGGAAAGATCACCTATGCCATGTCAGTAAATTTCTTGAGCGTTTAGTTCAGGCTAATCTTGTAGCTAATTTATCAAAGTGTGAGTTTGGTCAAGCTAAAGTTCAGTACCTTGGGTATGTAATTGGTGATGGACATGTTGCACCACCAGCAGCTAAGGTTCAGGTTATAAGTGATCTTCCCAGACCTGAGAGTAGGAAAGAGCTACAAAGATTTTTGGGAATGGTAGGTTATTACAGGAGATTTGTTCTTAACTTTTCAATTCTTGTATCACCACTTACAGACTTACTGAAAAAGGGAGTTAAATTTGTCTGGACAGATAACTGTGAATCCTCTTTCAACAAACTTAAGGCTGTCCTATTAAGTCAGCCAGTGCTCGCTACTCCAAATTTTGCTAAGCCTTTTAAGATGGCTGTTGATGCAAGTGATACAGGAGCTGGGGCTGTTTTGCTGCAAGAGGATGATCAGGGTATTGAACACCCTGTATCTTATTACAGTAAGAAGTTCACTCCACCTCAAAAGAACTACTCAACTATTGAGAAAGAGCTTTTGGCCTTGATTTTGGGTTTACAGCATTTTTCATTTTATTTGTGTTCTGGTTTTTACCCCATAGTCATTTATACCGATCATAACCCACTGAAATTCCTTAGTAAGTTTACAGATAAAAATCAGAGATTGACAAGATGGAGTCTACTTCTTCAGGAGTATTCATTAGACATACAACATGTCAAGGGGAAAGAAAATGTTATTGCAGATTGCTTATCTAGACTTTAGACAGATTGTTTTAGAGTAATAAGAAATTTCCTTTGTAAATTTCTTTTTTCTTTGTGGGGAGGTGTTACATAGTCTATGATTTCATCATCCTTTGTGTAATTTTAACGCACAGTTGCTGCATGTTTGATCACGAGCGTGTTCTGCCTCAGTCCCCCCCTTCTACCGTTATAGTAGAGTAAGTCGTCCTTTCTGTTGTTCAGAGCGGGATTGTCAACTCTTTGTCCCCATGGCTTCATTTGCGCGTCCTTCTTACAAGTTGTATCAAGCTCAGCTGGCCCCTATATAATGAGCTCAGTCTCTGCATTATTGCCACTTAGATCTACTTCTCATTTTGTTCACATCTCTGTCCTCTCCTGTACAGTTATTATTGTTGTGAGTGCTCAGGAAGTCTCCAACCATCTAGCAGCTGTGTAATTTGAGTATAACTGTTGTTGCATTTTTTCTTGTGCTGTGTAGCATAGGGTTAATTCTTAGGTCTAGTGAGTTTTTTTTGTGATTCTTGTAAGGGTTCTTTTTGTCAGTCATTTTTGATAATATTTTGTATCTGTAATAATTTATCTTGCATTAACTGAGCATTACCCAGTGTATTTTCATTTTATCAGGGCTGACTTAGGTAAATTTACTCTTGCTAATTTCGTGTTAATAGAGGCTATTGCAGTTAACCATATATTTAACCTGTTTTTTGCCATTACATTATCCTTATGAGTCCTGAATGTTTTGTTGTTAGTTTGAGCATTAAACTTTAACTTGTAATTTTACCTACCTCTTTTATTTTCTACCTGGACCTTTACGGGACAGTAGTGATTATTAGTATTCTCACTTAAAATGTACATTATCTTTCTCTGTTCCGTAACAGTATATATATATATATATATATATATATATATATATATATATATATATATATATATATATATATATTATAATTTTTATTTTGAATTTTTTTTTGTAGTTTTATTTATTATTTTTTAATATTTTTTATATTTTTTACCTTACATTATAACCAAAAATGTCTAATCTAAAGAACCTAAAACTAATAACCTAACGGACAAATCGCTAACCTATACTAAAACCTAAAAAGACAAATAACTAAACCTACACTAATGGTAAAAAGACCTCGACCAAGAGAACACCATCGACTGCAGATATGTAATGCCTTTCAACATTACACACCTACACTCATCACCTGGTGACTGTCAGTCGAGGCACAACCTAATACAGGGAACATCAATATATGAAAGAGAACCAGAGGAGTCAGGAACATTTCCACATATATCAGCTGTCGGCCTTAATTAGGATAACTTAAGCAAGGTGGTATAATGTATTTACATAATTTGTACAAAAAGTGAAGAACCTCGCCCAGCAGACCATCATCGACTGCAAGTGCCCAATACCTTTCTATATTGAACACTTACACTCATCAGCTGGTGACTGTCAGTCGAGGAACGGGGTTTGATGTAGGGGACATCAATATTAGAAATAGATCAGTGGGTGGAGGAACTATTTCAAATACGTCAACTGTCAACCCTAATTAAAAACCCTTTCATCAACACTGGCCGAAATCAAATCAAAACAAATGTATTTTTATTGTTCACCAGCGTTCACACGCAGGTCGCACTTTGACCTTACCTTGTGTTCTTGACCTTTGACTGGTTGGTCTCAAAATTGACTGCCTTCGTTATTGGCTTGGTTGCAGTCTCATAATCGACTGCCTTCGTTATTGGCTTGATTTCAATCAGAAAATCGACTGCCTTCGTTATTGGTTTGATTTAAACCCTTCCACCAGGTTTAGGCAAAATCGAATGAAAATTGCTTGAGTTGACCTTTGACTGGTTGTTCTTCATTCTTGGAATGTTTTCAACCCTTCCAAAAGTTTAGGCAAAATCGGATCAAAACTCCTTTAGGTTGGCCTTTGAAAATGACAGTGATTTTTGACATATCGCTCTAAAAAAAACAAGAGGTCATGGCCTCGCCTAACCCTCAGCATTTTCACCAAGTTTATTTAAAATTGGATCATCTCCACCCCTCCTTTGCTTACGGCTCGGTCACTTACATAGTAAATCAGTGATTAAACTCTCGCTTTGTGCGTGCATGCGTGCGTACATGTGTGTGTGTGTGTGTGTGTGTGTGTGTGTGTGTGTGTGTGTGTGTGTGTGTGTGTGTGTTTATCGCTCCGTGTGCCTGTGTATGTTCAAGTATTCAGGTACATATTTTCCCATCATGCTGTACCAAAGACCGTTCTCGCAATTCCAAACAGACTCGACAAAAGTATCAAAGAAAGGGAAAACCCCTTGCTGGACTGGTTTATTTCCCTCGATGCTTCCCAGTTTATGAGTAAATCTTGCTAATCTTAATGTCTGCGGAAGGGTATTATGTTTTCTTTTTATCGCACAGTGGTTTGATATTAATTATGTATTTTTTATTTGTTTAGAGAGAGAGAGAGAGAGAGAGAGAGAGAGAGAGAGAGAGAGAGAGAAACTGAATGGGCAAATAATGGGTTCCTTGTTCAGTAAGTCGCTTCCTATCATTAACAAATTTGCCTTTGGGTAACGAAATGGAGTAAACATGAAGGAGAACTTAAAGAGTGCAAAACCGGCTCCCTGCAGCTGCTCTAAGGGTCAAAAGATTTGACTCTGCCCTGTGACTTTACCCTTCAATTGACTTTTAAAAAACAAATGGTTTTTGCACGACCCTCAAACCTTTAATAAAACTGGCCCAAACTGGATCAAACTTCTTTTTGTTGACCTTGTCCTTTGCCACTGTTCTTTGACTAGTTGGTCTCAAAATCAGATCTCTTCGACCATGACTGATCCTCATTTCTTCAAGCATGATTAGTCAGTATCGAATGAAAACACTTTGAATTACAGACTTGAATATTAACCCTTACCCTGCGACCTTGGCCTGTCTTCTAAAAATTAGGTGCTTTCATCCCTGCTTTACGGCGAAACCCCCTCTGCTCAGAACATTTGGTCTAAATCTGATGGCCAATTTTAATTCAACCTTGCCATGTAACTTTGATCATATTTTAATGCTTCTTAAAGTCGACATTCTTTAGGCTATTTTTGTCTTACTCTGTACCGTTTCACAAACTTTGATCTAAATCAGATTTTTACTAAATGTTCATGCTGACCTTCTCAAATGGCCTTGACCTTTAATCTATTGTTCAAAAAACAAAAGGTCGATCCCTCGGCTGACCCTCACCTCTTTCACCAAATTTTGCTTAAATCAGATCAAAACTATTTATCTATCTATCTATCTATATATATATTTCATCCGAATTTTACCACATTTGAAGGAAAGGTTTAGGGTGAGACAAGAACAAGGCGTTTCGATTTCGAAACTAATCAGTTAACGGTCAAAGTCACAGGTCTAAGTTAATCTCTTACATGCATGTCTGTAATATACTGTATATATATATATATATATATATATATATATATATATATATATATATATATATATATATATATATATATATATATATATACCTACAGACATGCATGTAAGAGATTAACTTTGACCTGTGACTTTGACTGTTAACTGATTAGTTTCAAAATCGAAACACCTTGTTCTTGTCTCACCCTAAACCTTTCCTTCAAATGTGGTAAAATTCGGATGAAATACAGTTAAATTCACCTTACTGTGTGACCTTGACCTTTGACTTATTGATCTTAATAAATTAGTTAGCCCATTTCCAATCCTCAGTCCCTCCATCAAGTTTGGTTAACGTCGATAAAATCACACACACACACACACACACACACACACACACACACACACACACACACACACACACACACACACACACGCGCCGAGCAAAACAACTCCTGCCTTTCTTTGGGAACACGGGATTAACATGAAATTTTATATGGTAACCGATGGGTGTCCCCTGATGATTCCAGGCTTGTTCGCTTGGTCTCCAAAATCTAAAATTGCTACTTGATTTTTGTAATGGAATTGGAAAAATGTTGTTGTACGCTGTACAGACTAAAAGCTATCTTCTGCTGTGGTACATCTTTCCTGACACCTGATGGTCTCATGGGTTTTGGCTCTCTGGCCTTGCTCACATATTGCCACTTACGGGTGAGCGCCTGGTCTTTCTCTGCTTAAATGTCTGTACTAAGTAGCTGTGTCCCCAACCATTACGTTTATAAATGATGGGAGGAGGGGATGTTAGTAAGTATAAACAGAAGTGCCTGGAGATACTTTAGTCGAGGCTACCCCTATCAGGACGCAGCACCAGGAAATAAATAATTTGCCAGTTGTATCACACCTACTAAACTGCTATAAACGGGTTTCATACTATCTTTAGGTGATTATAGGGCTGATTTTGAGTAAAAAATTCTGTAGCAACATGACTCGTGTTCTCAACCGTTACAGAGCTGCAATTTCCGACGATATTACGGGTGATATTGGTCTCCTTCATAATTCTTCCCAAGGGTCATCAGTAATTGTGGCTGCATATCGGTTGAGTATTAGACCCATACTGATGTAACACTGTCTAATCAAAATCAGCCCTTGAATCACCTCGTACAGTTAGTACGTCGAGTCCCGAGACACCTGATTTACTTGCGGGTGTACAGACTGGTTTAACTTATGTTTTAACATCGCATGTAATTTATAGGACTTTGATGCATGGTCGTGGGGAGTTCGGATGTGTTTTTCTGGCTCTCCTGTAGCTTTCAGGGCTGCCTCACCGGCATTAGTTTTGTAAATAAAGCGATTAAAAGTTGGGTTAGCTAGTACTAGTTTTCCTCCCAGCCCTTTACAGATAAAGTGTCTATATCTGTTTCCTGAGATTGCCTTTGCTTACTCATCTCTGGAGTGTACCCCCCACTGATTGCTCTGGGGTGTGATTCACACATAGGCGCGTCCTCCTGAGAGTGGTTTCAGAGGGTAATCTCAGACTAGGTGGGTCTTCCCCAGGTACTTTGCCCCTTGGTCATTTTTCTCTTTCTTCCCATTTCCCCCGTGAGGAGGAAGTGGTACCTATGGAGGACGCCCCTGCCGCCTCCCCCCCCCTTCAGGGGGGGGAGCTGGTCTTGCAGACAATAGGGTTGACGAGACTGACCACCCCCAGACTGACGGACGCCAGACTCGAGCCCCACTTGACATTCCAGTAAACAATGCGACATACGTAACTATCCATGCGCTAGGTTGCACTCCCCTGTCCAGTCCCAATCCCTTTATTGTCAAGAAGGTGGTTGACCACTGTGCAGGAGAGGTGGAACAAGTAAAAAAACTTGGAAATGGAGACCTCCTTGTAATGACTTTCAATTCCTCTCAGGTAAAGGACTTGTTAAAGCTGCGGAAGTTTCATTGTCATGACACCGAGTCGAAGATCCCGGTGTCCATGAATTCCTGAAAGGGAGTTATCACTTGCAGGGATCTCATGGTTATGGAGGAGAAAGATATGATACATGAATTTGCTACGCAAGATGTCATTGATGCACGGTTTATTACTAGATTCACGGAAGGCGTAAGGAAGAAGACTGCAACAATTGTACTGACTTTTGACAAGGTTGTACTCCCTTCGCGGATTACAGTTGGTTAAATACTTAACGTAAGACCGTATATCCCTAACCCTCTTAGATGTAAGAATTGTCAGCTCTATGGACACACAGATAAGACTTCTCGGGCTTCACAACCAGTGTGTAGCAAATGTGCAACACAGGGTCACGATGTTGAACACTGCATATCCCGAGACTGTCTGTTGCTTCCATTGCATGGGTGCTCACTCCACTTCCTCTAGGGATTGTCCCAAGTGGAAGGAGGAGAAAGAGGTCTGTGCGGTGGGCAACAGAGGGTGTCTCCTACTACAAAGCAAGGAAAAAGGTGAGGGAGTTGCATGCAATTCCCACACCAAATAGGTCCTATGCTTTGGCGGTGATGTCCCGTCCCGTGATGTGCCCTGTTGAAACACAGGCTGATCCTGAACCGGTTCCTCTTGCCACACACTCTACCTCTCCATCTCAGCCTCCTGTCCAATCCACCTCTCAGACTGACATCCCCACTGCAACTTCTTACTCTCAGGCTGCTGCTGCCTCTCAGTCAGTCAGGCCTAAACAGAAACCTGACAACTCTAGTAAGAATAATATGACCACCCTCACCAAGTCACGACCTCATGTCTTACCTGCTCCTGGCCCAGAGAGGGAGAGAAAAGGTAGCTCTTCCTCGGTGGAATCTGGGACCCTCATTATTGATGACAAAATGGAGGTTTCCATCTCCAAACACTGTGATAGGCCCCCCGGTAGTCGCTCGCCTGGTGGCGGGCGACAAAAAAAGACTAAGAGCACTGGCCACCCTCGTAAATCTTAAACCACCGCATTCACTATATTACAGTGGAATTGTAGAGGTGTTGGGAAAAAGTTACAAAATATAACAATCTTGCTTTCAGTACACAGGCCAGACCCTGTCTGTTTACAGGAGACGTGCCTGGAAGATCATCCTGATCCTCCACAGTTCAAACACTACCATTCGTATAGAAGATATGAAGGTCACGGAGTGGCCATATACACTCACAAATCACACCCACAAACGGAAGTGATTCTAAATTCTATCCTGGAAGCTGTCGCGTGCAGAGTAAAATTTACAAACACGTATCTGTCTATTTGCTCTCTGTACTATCCTCCACATGGCCCCATTGATAGTGCTTTAAATTCACTATTTGAACATCTTCCCGACAATAAGTTAGTGTTGGGCGATTTTAACACCCATCACTATCAATGGGGTAGCTTGAGGATCGATGGTCGTGGGGAGCAAGTAGCCGACCTAATACTACAGTCCAACCTCTGTCTTCTGAACGATGGTAGAGCGACTCGTGTAGATGATCGTACTGGTATCTTTTCGGCCATTGACTTATCTCTGACCTCCCCTGGTATACATCAAGATTTTTTATGGGATCCTTATGACGACTCCTTGGGAAGTGATCATTTACCCATCTGTCTTTCTTATACACGCGACATCGTTTCGGACCCTCCATCTCCAAAATTTAACTATAAGAAAGCTGATTGGGGATCCTTCTCAAGGATCGCCAATTTAGATATATCTGGGGAGACCATAGATGTTAAGGTCGAAAATTTAATCCAATCCATATTACACGCAGCTGAGGCTGTTATTCCCAAGACTTCTACAGTTCATGTGAAGCATAGAGCACATTGGTGGACGCCGGATTGCTAACAAGCATTAAGAAAACGCAATAGGAGATACAGGATTTTTGATATTCAGCCCACTAAGGAAAATTTTATTGCATACAAACAAGCACGGGCTGAGGCAAGAAGAATAATAAGAAGGGCCAAACGTGACTCCTGGCGGTCCTTTGTGTCCACAGTGACTCGTACAACACCATTAAGTAAAGTCTGGTCCACAATAAGAATATTAAAAAATAAAGGCCCATACTTCCCTATTACCACCCTGCAAGTAAATAATAACATCTATGACGAGCTCGTGGACGTTGCTAACATCCTCGCTAGGAGTTTTTCTCATATATGTAGCTCAGCCAATTATGACCTGCGTTTCCAACATCATAAACGCATGGCTGATCTACAGATTATTGACTTTGCCACAGAAGACATAGACTCCCTGTACAACCAAGAGTTTATGCTAGATGAACTGCTCCTTGCCCTTAAATCCTGTAAAGACACCAGCCCTGGACCAGACACCATCACGTACGGTATGATCCAGCATCTTTATCAGGACAACCTGATTAAGATGTTAGCATTGTACAATGAGATTTGGGCGTCTTGAACGTTCCCAAACTCATGGCACTTTGCGCACGTCATACCAATACCCAAAGAGGCTGGTCGTCTTATGAATCCCACTTCATTTCGTCCTATTGTGTTGACTTCTTGTCTATGTAAGGTCATGGAACGTATGGTAAACAATAGGCTTCTTTTTGTTTTAGAGTCGAAGAATTTGTTAAATAATCAACAATGTGGCTTCCGTAAATACAGAAGTTCACTAGATCATTTAATGAATTTGGAGCATTGTATTGCAGAGGCATTTGCCAATTAAGAATTCATGATAGGGGTATTCTTGGACATCCATAAAGACTATGCCATGACATGGCGACACGGTATACTAATGAAGCTCTATGCTTATGGTTTAAGAGGAAATCTGCCTATTTTTATTTCAAATTTCTTAATAAAGATTTTCTGTCGGCACCCCATGTAGTACTCGCTAGGTACTTCAGGACATTTACTGGTTTATTGCAACGAGCAAGCAAAGTATTAACATGAAGTTTAAAGTTCAACCGATGATCAAAATGAATTCCCAGAAACTTTACAGAATTTTGAAAAGGTACCGCCTGATTATCCAAAGTTAAGCACAAATTAGGTACGTTACGATTAGTGAAGACTACAGTGGCACACTTAGGGACGGAAAACTTAAATCCCCACTGCAAGGCCCATTGGTGGACGGAGTCAAGGGCTGCTTGAATCCACCCAGCCGAAAATTGTGCATTACGGGAAGAGTGCCATATTGCACAATCGTCAGCATAGAGCGAGAATTTAAGATTCATCGGGATGGGAGCTGATGACAGAATATCATTGATCATAATACTAAATAAAGTAGGACTAAGCACACTTCCCTGCGGCACCCCGTTTTCCTGGATAAATATATCCGATGTTACGTTACGGGGCAATTTGACAGAGAAAGTCCTGTCCCTTAATTGTAATAAATAAATTTACAGTTCTTTTCTTTGAGTTTAATGTAATTAGAATCGTGTTTTATTTCTCCACATGAAGCTTATTTTAGTTGTTGTTTTTTTATGCATCCAACTCTGGGCAATGGCGTCAGGGCCTATATCTTGGGGGCAGTAGCCTATCTCAAGGCCCAATAGTCCTCCTACACCTCCACATGTCACCACTTCGGCGCTAACATCCACCGTCCATATTGAATACATGCTAGGGGTGTCTCATACAGGACTGGTGTATTGGTATTAGCGGGGGAATTTTTACGACATGTCAGCAGGCCATCTGGTAGATCAGGAAAGTCTGCTATTATGAAATTCAAATCCTTAAACTGTTCCCTGCCACAGCCAGGATTCGAACCTGAGTCCATCAGGACTGCAGGCCGCCTCTCTACCGATTCAGCCACCACGTGAAGAGCGGCTTCGTTGTACAGCGAGTTCCTGAATCTCCACCTAGACCACCGGTTCCCAACCTGGGAGCCATGGCCCCCAAGGGGGCCATGGGCCTTATTGGTAATATAAGATATTATAAGGTATTTGGTCTGGGTAAAACCTGACAGAAGTCAAGTATGAAATATACCTTACTGTGCTAGTTTAGCCTTAAGTATATTGGGGTAATTACCGTTTTCTGCACAATATCAAATATTAAAAATATATAAATATACGATCTGAGTTATATAGGGGCCATGGAGCTTCTCATAATTTTCTCGGGTGTCCACAGGACCAAAAAGGTTGGGAACCACTGACCTAGACGGTGAATTGGCGAAGCGGGCTTAGCGAATAGCAGCATTTTGATGTTCATCACAGGTGCCCAGACTACTCGTTTGGCTCCCCTCCACTGACCAGTATTTCTCTTCATTTTTCTAGGCTTAAATGTGCTTAGCTTTTGAATAAGCGAGTGAGTGTATTCTCCTTGTTATTTTGAATTATATTTTGAGACTCATGTAACGTAAATTTATTTGATTGTAATAAATAAATTTACAGTTCTTATCTTTGAGCTTAATGTAATTAGAATCGTGCTTTATTTCTCCACATTAAGCTTATTTTAGTTGCCGTTCCTAGTTTGAACAAACTCTTTACATTATCCTTAACTGGTACTTAGGCCAGTTCTTTTGTATCAAACTTAAATCCGTTGTGCCAGCCAGGAGTTTGCATCAGCAAGAACCTTTTTATTATTATTAGCATTAGTTATTGATTGTAAGGGGTGGAGTTACTTTCTCGAGAGGCTAACAATACTAAGAAACAGCACACGTGAGTAATTAGTCTCTGCTGTGTACTGTTGAGACAGTTTATAAATTCTCGTCTTTAGAGAATCAGCGAAGTAAGTCGGCATAAAATAAACTTACTGCTTGATTTCACAAGTCAGTTCCTTGTCTCTGTTTTTAAGTAACATCCAGCATTATTAATTCTTAAATTCATCACCCCGTGACAGCATTGTCATTAATTATACCTTATCTATGCAGATACCTTAACAGCATATCTGTACTGGTGAAGGAGAGGCTGAATATCAATACAAGGTATTGTAAGATGTAAGTGGCACACAAAAACTGTTGTCATCTGTCTATGGTGTATGAATGTTATAGTATTAATGACCTAGGTGAAGTATGTTGGAGAGAGCTCCAACATACTTCACATCTTCTTTACAACTAATCCTTCTGCTTACACTGTTAACCAGTAGATTGTGCAATTACATTTTTTTTTATCCCACCCCGTGCTGCACAAGAAACTAAGGGAATTTTTTTTTTTCAAAAATTTGGAGGTAAACATCCAGGGCATCATATGGTGAAAAAGAAAATAATCTCTCTTTCTCTCCGTGTTTGGGTAGGGCCATGCATACAGTAATTACATACGGGAGTAGTGAAAAAAAAAAATCAAATTTTTTTTTTTTCTGTTTTTGATTATTATAAACTTGAAGATAAACATCCTGGCCATCATCTGGTGAAAAGAAATAAAATCTCTTTCTCATCGTCTTTGCGTAGCACCATGCGAAAGTTTGCAAAGGGATCGAGTTGTTTAAAGTAATGCATGGCCAGCACAGCCTGAGCTGTGGCTCACAACATGACGCTACCCAGCCTTTGCTGTTGCTCGTAATCCTGGAGTTAATTTTTACTCTCCGGAGGGCTCCTTCGAACACAACCTTATTACCTTAACCTGTCCTATCACTCCAGTACAGCCTGTGGACCCTCCAAAGAAATGTCGCCTGTGGCACTTTGGAGCTGCGGATTGGAAGCCCCTCAGGCAGTTCTTTGATTTTCTCTGGAATGATTATTACTTCCATGACCAGAAGCCATCTTAGTGTGCCTTGCACGTTGTGCAGGTTATTCTCTTGGGCATGGAAACATACATTCCTTTCTCATATCCTTTGACTAATGCAAGAAAGCCTTGGTTTAATCACGCTTGTTATAATGCTGTCCGCAACAAAGAGAGGGCATGTAAAAGGTACCAGAGCCAACCCACCCTTGAATCACATCTTGGTTATGTTTTTGCCCGGAATCATGCCGAGTCTGTTCTTCTCTCTGCTAAAAATAATTTCATCCGTACTAATTGCTCCCAACTCTCCAACTCGAATTCTTCCCGCTCCTTCTGGCACCTTGCCAAAAACCTTTTGAACAACTTTACCTCATCATCCTTCCTTCCTCTTTTCTGCTCTGATGGCTCTGTAGCTAATTCTTTTACTGATAAAGCAGATCTCTTTGCTCAGACATTCTCCTCCAATTCCACCTTAGACAATTCCGGTGCTGTTCCTCCATTACTTCCCCCCTCAGACTTCCTCATGGCTGACATTGAAATTTCTTCAGCTGAAGTATTTTCTGCCATTATTGGCCTCAATGCTAACAAGGCTTATGGGCCTGATAGAGTCCCTCCTGTTGTCCTCAAGCACTGTGCTTCTGTGCTTACACCCTGCCTATGTAAACTCTTTCGCAATTGTCTTTCAACTTGTACATTTCCTTCTTGCTGGAAGTTTGCTTTCATTCAGCCAGTCCCAAAGAAGGGTGACCACTCCCAACCCTCCAACTATCGTCCAATTGCTTTAACGTCCTGTATTTCAAAAGTTTTCGAGTCAATTCTTAATAAAAATTTTTTAAGGCATCTTTCCTATCACAATCTTCTTTCCGATCGTCAGTATGGGTTCCGTCAGGGACGCTCCACTGGCGATCTTCTCACCTACCTTTCAGACTCCTGGTCATCCTCCTTTCGGGACTTTGGCGAAAGCTTTGCCATTGCACTTGACATCTCAAAGGCTTTCGATCGAGTCTGGCATAAATCTTTAATTTCCAAACTGCCCTCCTACGGTTTCTATCCTTCTATCTGTACCTTCATCGCTAGCTTCCTTTCTGGTCGTTCTATAGCTGCTGTCGTAGACGGCCATCGTTCTTCTCCTAGATCTATCAACAGTGGTGTTCCTCAGGGCTCTGTCCTATCACCAACTCTCTTCCTTTTATTCATCAATGATCTTCTAAGCTGTACATCTAACCCTATCCACTCATACGCTGATGACTCCACCCTTCACCTTTCCATTCGGTTCCCGCAACGCCCATCTCAACAGTTACTTCAAGAAACAAGGGATGAGGTTATGGCACACCTAATGTCTGACTTGGCTCATATCTCTGACTGGGGTAAAAATAATATGGTTGTCTTTAATGCTTCTAAGACTCAGTTCTTACACCTATCAACCCGACAAAATCTTCCACAGGTATACCCACTAATGTTTAATAATATTCAGATTAATCCTGCATCATCCTTGAACATGCTTGGGGTTTCATTTACTCTGGACTTATCTTGGAAAGATCATATTACATCTCTTGTAAAATCTGCTTCCAACAGATTGGGTGTGCTAAGCCGACTCCGCTCTTTCTTTACCCCTGCACAATTGTTGACTCTATACAGGGGTTTTATCCGCCCCTGTGTGGAGTACAACTCTCATGTGTGGGGAGGCTCCCCACATACAGCTCTTCTCAATAGGGTGGAGTCAAAGGCTTTTCGTCTCATTAACTCTCCTCCTCTTACTGACTCCCTTCAACCTCTGTCTCTTCGCCTCACTGTTGCATCTTTATCTCTTTTCTATCGCTACTTTAATGGTCACTGCTCCTCTGAACTGTCTGCTTGCATTCCTCCACCTCTACGACGGGCGCGTAGCACCCGTCTGGCAGCAAACTCTCATCCCTTTTCTGTCCAACTCTCTAATGCAAGAGTTAACCGTTACTCCCAGTCTTTCATTCATGCAACAGGTCAGCTCTGGAACTGTCTCCCTCTGTCTGTATTTCCTGCTGCCTATGATCTCCAGTCTTTCAAACGCAGTGTGTCCAGGCATCTCAAAATGATCGGATCTTGAATTTGGCTCTCTATTGTATTTTGTTTTTCTCTTGGAGGGAACTGTTACTGCGGGCTCATGGCCTTTGGTTCCTTCTTCCTCGCATAAAAAAAAAAAAAAAAAAAAAAAAGGGTGGAGTTAAAGGCTTTTCGTCTCATTAACTCTCCTCCTCTTACTGGCTCCCTTCAACCTTTTTCTCTTTGCCGCACTGTTGCATCTTTATTTATTTTCTATTGCTTCTTCAATGATCACTACTCTGAACTGTCTGCTTGCATCCCTCCACCTCCACGACGGCTGCGTAGCACCAGTCTAGCAACAATCTCTCATCCCTATTCTGTCCAACTCTCTAATGTAAGAGTCAACCGTTCCTCCCAGTCCTTTATGCAAAAGGTTAACTTTGGAACTGTCTCCGTCTGTCTGTATCTCCTACTTCCTATGATCTCCAGTCTTTCAAATGCAGTGTTTACAGGCATCTCGAACGGATCTTGAATTTGGCTCTCAATGCTGTATTTTTTTTCTTGGAATGAAGTTTTGTGAGCTCCTAGCCTTTGGTTCCTACTTCCTCGCATAAAAAAAAAAAATGGTGCACACTTATTTACTATTACCGGTGACCTCAAATGACCTCCGACCGGTGACCTCAAATGACCTCGGAGATCAACCTCACATAGCCTATGTCTCAATTGGAGATCTTGTAAGTCTCGAAGCCAAAAATTGGGCTGCAGGGGTACGCGGCGTTGCCCAGGCCAAAAAAAAAAAAATAAATAAATAAATAAAAAGGCGAAAATTCTACCATTGGCCTCAGATGATCCAGATCTGAATTTTGACTCCCCCGAAACCATCCTTGGAACACCCTGATGCAGAATATACTGTATACGGGTCTGGGGGTCTCTGGCCCTTGGTTTGGGCGTGATTGAAGGAAAAACAAACAAGTAAACAAACAAACATGGTGGCCCTTTTATATATAAATAGATGTCTTAATCGGCCAGGTCAAAACTGTTTGCTTTGACCCTCCTGGATAAAATTTTAACTCAGCCCTCTCACCATGATCTGTGATATTTGTACTATTTTTCTGATCGAGAACGAGGACAATTTTCTTCAGCAGAAATTAACTAAAGTCTGTTAAGAAACGTTCAGCTTGGGATGTAAAAATGTATCCCTAACCATTTGAGGAGATCTCTGTATGCAACTATAGCACAAGCTGTGGTGTAAAATGGTATCCCTCACCATTTGGGGAGATCTCACTGGGCTACCATCGCCATTTGGGGAATCTCTGACAGCATTATGGTGTGAAATAGTATTAGCATGTGTCAAAATTCTCACCGGGCGAGCTCGGATACGTTCCACATCTTCAGTCTGGACGTCTGTTTCCTAGATAAATATCGGTTAATCCCTTTGTTGTCCCTATTCCTCTCCACCAAATTTGGTTCAAGTTGTACGTGATACGGAGAGAGAGAGACAGACAGACAGACAGACAGACAGACAGACAGACAGAGACAGAGAACTACTGCGGCTCAAGGTCCATTTCCTATAATTGCTCTGTGAATGGCATAATTTTTTCGTGTTCACACATTTTTACAACTCAACACCTAAGACAGAGAGACTGCAATTTCAGGCCAAGTCAATGTAGTATAACAACTGTGTAATCTTCTGTCTACTGCAGCTCTTGACATCATCCTACTTCTAGCATTATTATATGAAGTCTTTAGTAACTTTGTGTTCGTACAGTAATAGTAATAATTTGTTTGACATTATGTTTTCTCAAAAAAATTGCCTTCTTATCTCCTCTGGGAAGTAGGATTTTCTCCCTATGTCATTTGAGCTATAATAATATTATTATTGAGAGAAGAGTTAAGCTACAATATTCTTTTTACTCTGACTTAGCATAACATGGCACCTTACCTGACATCATTAATGCTGAGCTGTAACAAGAGACCGACACTTGAACATAGCATGTGTCAGGAATATAAGGCATGGAAAATATACAGAACCGTAGTATTGTCATATTGTATCACTGACCAACACAAAATATGCTGCAAAATAACGAAAATCTGGGTCAGGATCGGCCAAAAAGATTATAGCAAGTATCCGGTTATATACAGTAATGGCAAACCACACTACAGCAATACCTGTATAATGTTTGTATTTCGGGTTAAGAGTACGCAACTTTCTGGCTTCTAAACCCTTCTATGGTTGCGTCTTTTCTTTTTTATAGTTTATGCCAGCCGATTTTCTTCAACTAGAAGTGAGTCTTAGGAACCTGAGCAAGTTAATACTGTAAAAATTAACCCTCTCATGATCGTGACAATTCTATTGTTTTATCCCAGGTAACGATGATCAGATTTGTTTCAGCAGAGAGTGGTTTACTGTATGGGAGCCAAAGAGTGCAAGCCAAAATATATGAAAGTTAAGTGTCACCATTAACCCTACCATGGTAGAAATAAGTCTTGCATTTCAATTCAGGTAACGCCATATGATGTTATTCTGCTTATAGTGAGTCAAAGAAACCTAAGAGAATTAATAGTGCGACCATTAACTATTTCATGGGCGATGTAAGTCTAATATTCTTTTTTAGTTTACGGTAATCGAGTCGATTCAGCAGAGACTGAGTCACAGGAGCCTGGATTATAAAGATGGCTGGAAAAAGCGTCACCTTTTTTAATGTCAGACTTGCCACACCTCAGTAATGTCAGTAATCTTTGCATTTTTGGTTAAGTCCACGCAATTTCCTGGCCCATTAAAGTTTAGGCGAAGTGATGTGATGCAGTTTAAAAGTTTCCGATAAAATCAATACACACTGGAGCTACACCGCCAGCCTAGTACGGGGCTACAGACCATGTATAAGGGCAACAAAAATGCAAATTGAAGTCTAACTGAACATAGTTTTTTTTATTTCGTAAAGGAAGGAGGTTTGGTTAGGTATGGCTCGTGTGTTAGGGCTGGGATAGGTTAGTTTGCTATGATTAGCGATAGATTAGTCTACTTTGTTAGGGTTAGCATTAGATTAGGTTAGGTTAGTTGTTAGCATTAGCATTGGATTAGGCTAGGCTAGTTTGTTAGGATTAAGGTTAGATTATGATGGTTTGTTTGTTAGGGTTAGCGATTGGTTAAGTTAGGTTAGTTTGTTAGGGTTACAGTTAGATTAGGCTACTTAAGTTTGTTAGGGCTAGCGTTATGCTAAAATAGGTTTGATTGTTAAGGTTAGCGTAATATTAGTTTAGGTTTCAGTGTGAAGATTAGCGTCAGATTTACTTAGGTTAGTTGTTCAGGGATCTCTTTAGGTTAGCTTAGGTTAGTTGTTTAGGTTTAGCGTTAGATTTGGTTAGGTTAGTTTGTTAGGGTTTACGTTAAAATAGGTTACTTTTGTTTGTTAAGGCTAGAGTTGGATAAGGTTAGGTTTGTTTCTTAGGGTTGGCGCTAGATTAGCTTAGGTTAGTTGTTTAGAGTTAGCGCCAGATTAAGTTAGGATTATTCTTAGAGTTAACGTTAGAATAGGTTAGGCTTATTTGTCATGATTAGCGGTAGATTAGGTAAGATTAGTTATTTAGGGATAATTTAAGATTAGGTTAGGTTAATTTTTTAGAATTAGCATTTGGTTTTACTAAGTTTGGTTAGCTGGTTAGCATTAAATTGTCGGTCTGTTAGGGTTAGATAAAGTTAGGTTTGGGCAGTCTTTTAGGCTTACGTAAATATAGCTTTGGGTAGTCTGTTAGGGTTGGGATAGTTTAGGATGTGACAGGAGGATTCCTATCATGTAAGATAAATGCTGTCAGGGGCGAAGAGTGTTATCTTACGGTTTAATTGACCACTACTGTAGTCTCGTCTCGCCCCTCCCCTCCCCGCTGCGATGAATGACAACACTCGCATAATGTAAGCTGAGGAATAGGATTGGGTGATAATGATAATAATGTTAATGCTATGATGATAATGTTCATGCTATGATGATAATAATCCTTATGCTAATGATGGCTATAAAAGAGACAGTGCTATTGACGATATTAATGCTGATGCTAATTGTGAAGATTATAATGCTAATGTTAATGATAGTGATAATAATGCTAATGCTGATGATGATGGTAATGCTAATGATGTTGATAATAAGGGAAATCTCAGTGATGATGCTAATGCTAATGCTAATGATGATGATATAATGCTAATGCTAATGATGATGATATAATGCTAATGCTAATGATCATGATAATGATAATGTTAATGATAATAATACTAATGCTAATGATAATAATAACGTTAACGAAAGTGATTATAATACTGTAATGCTAATCTTAAAGACGATGATGATGATAATAAAGAAGAAGAAAAGACAAATGGACGTATTTTGTATTTTTATTAGTTCGACAACAACAACAACAAAATATTCAGCCTAGGAAGAATCTGTTGTAGTATGAGTTCATCAGGGCTTTATGTGACACCTCCATTTCGACACGTCACAACAAAACCGTCTGAATGTACGAAGAATAAATTGACCCATCGCCGATGCGAAATAATAAATCCCTCGATCTCGATGGGTCATTCTAAAGTTAAATACAATCTTTTGCCTATAGAATTAATATAATTAAAAGTGCAATCAATGACAAAATTCGCCTAGTATTCCACTACCACTTCTTCACACTTAGGGCATATCCGTCACTTTTTTCCTTGACGCAGAATTAAAACAAAGAAAAAAATAATCTTCTCTGAGCTGAAAAACATATGAAACCTCTCTTGGATTAGGAATGCTATCCAGGAGAAGAAAATCAAGGCAAAAGAGGTGAAAAATTAGGTGAAGACTTGCCTTCGACTGTCCGTCCTCGGCCTGAAGATGCTACATCAAAGTTTAAGTTTTAGTTTGCTTCTCTTATCTTCTTGCATATATATATATATACAGTATATATATATATATATATATATATATATATATATATATATATATATATATATATATATATATATATATATATATATATATATTTATCTATCTATCTATCTATCTATCTATCTATCTATATATATATATATTTATCTATCTATCTATCTATCTATCTATCTATCTATTTATATATATATATATATATATATATTTATATATGTATATATACCGTATTTGTATTTCTCTCTCTCTCTCTCTCTTAATATATATATATATATATATATATATATATATATATATATATATATATAAATCTATCTATATATTTCTATCTCTCTATATAAATCTATTTATCTATCCATATATATATATATATATATATATATATATATATATATATATATATATATATATATATATATATATATATATATACTGTACTTATACGGTATGTAAAGGAACCAAATTGCATGGAAGTTAATGTCTGACTTTACCTATAAGAAAGTTAAGGAGGTCATTTTCATTACAACTTGTGGAACTATTCTGTGTGTGTGTGTGTGTGTGTGTGTGTGTGTGTGTGTGTGTGTGTGTGTGTGTGTGTGTGTGTGTGTGTGTGTGTGTGTGTGCGTGTGTGTGTTGTTCTATTAGGTCTCGTAACACTTCTTCCTCACAAATTACTTGTGCCTATTATACACATTAAATAGTTCTTAATTCATGCTAAGGAAGGGTGTCTTGGAAAAATAGAATACTTCGTAGCTCCTCATCCTTAGCGACTTATTCAGCTCACTGTAATTCGGTATCGTCTTGTAAATTTTTATACGAACTATTGTGATATTAAAACCACAGAATTAGCATAAAACAGAATGTAAAGATGTAATATTATAAATAAGGCGCCAACGATGAAGCACCACCAAAGCTCCTATTTAACCTAGAATACAGGTTTATAATACAAAAGGACTTCAAAGGGTAACAGGTAAAGTAAATCACCAAGGAAATCTTTTAAAAATATTCTAAGCGGGAAGAATATGACTTTTTTTTTTTTACGGGGTGTAACTAATATTCTTCTCTTGGGAGTCTTTAAAGCAACATATTCTGCTGCCCGTTCCAGCGGGGTAGCGTGTGAGAAACAGATGAAAGCAACCCCAGCTCTGACTCACTCATTCAAATTCAATACTGAAGCTGTCGAATGTAAGTCTCTGCCCAAAGCAATTTTATGCCATTCCCGCGCAAACCACGGTGATATGCAGTTTACCTCAGTCGCTTCCCTTTTTGCTTGTTATAGAGCAGACTTTGGCAGCATGGGATCCCAGCGGAAGCTTTTTCAGTTTTACTTTCATAATTTGACAGCCTGTCCAAGATGTCGATGTCATCAAACTGACAATTTATATAACCTCTATGAAATACCAGACATATTCGTGGCTGATGTACACGATGGGATGCCATGGAAAGCTTAAAGAGTCAAGTATACACAATACGCATTGTTTGAAGAGTGAGTGTGGTGCTGATGACTGCAGTGTCCTTATGTAAGAATACGAGGTGACAATGGAAATAATATACCGCACGTCAGATGAAGGTAACGTCTTTTTTTTTTTTTATTACCAGTCTGTTTTACTCAACTCAGAATATCTTTTCTTGTCCCCCTTTCTATAAAAGGTCTCCCCTGTGATTAATACGAGTATAATGGCCGAGAAATGGAAAAAGTAGAATTTGCAAAATCTTTTCAGACTGAAAGAATTTATGTCCGCCAAAGTGTTTCGGAATGTTTCGGATGTCACAGGAATCCAATTTTTGCTTGACAGAGTGTGTCTCTTATGGCAACGGCAGCAGGCTCTACGAGAGTTCATCAAATTACAACCCTCACTCTGTACCTGGGAATGGGAAATTGCCCCAGCAGTAGACTACAATAGGGAATGCCGTGGCAATGATGCTGGTGATGGATCCACAAACTCTTCACAACTGGCGGGCTACTACAGGTTAAGTTAAGCAATCCAGTGAAGTGAAGAAGAGTATCTCATTTTGGAGTATGTTTTGAAAAACTCATTTTTTTTTTTTTATGTGAGGAAGAAGGAACCAAAGGCAACGAGCCTGCAAAACTATTCCTTCCAAGAAAAACAAAATATAAGAGAGAGCCAAATTCAAGATCCGATCATTTCCAGATGCCTGGACACACTGCGTTTGAAAAACTGGAGATCGTAGAAAGTAGGAAATACAGACAGAGGGGAGACAGTTCCAGAGCTGACCTGATGCATAAATGAAGGACTGGGAGTAACGGTTAACTCTTGCATTAGAGAGTTGGACAGAAAAGGGATGAGAGTTTCCTGCTAGACGGGTGCTACGCGCCCGTCGTAGGGATGGAGGAATTCATGCAGACAGTTCAGAGGAGCAGTGACCATTGAAGTAGCGATAGAAAAGAGATAAAGATGCAACAGTGCGGTGAAGAGACAAAGGTTGAAGGGAGTCAGTAAGAGGAGGAGAGTTAATGAGGCGAAAAGCCTTTGACTCCACCCTATTGAGAAGAGCTGTATGTGGGGAGCCTTCCCACACATGAGAGTTGTACTCCACACAGGGGCGGAGAACAGACTTAGCACGATTCCGGGCAGAAAAGTATAAAAGATGTGATTCAGGGGTGGGTTGGCTCCGGTACCTTTCATAGGCCCTCTTCTTGTTGCGGACAGCATTAGAACAAGCGTGATTAAACCAAGGCTTTCGTGCATTAGTCAAAGGATATGAGAAAGGAATGTATGCTTCCATGCCCGAAAGAATAACCTCTGTAATGCGCACGGCACACCCAGATGGCTCCCGGCCACGGAAGCAATAATCATTCCAGGGAAAATCAAAGAAGTACTGCCTGAGGGCCTCCCAGTTCGCAGCTCCAAAGTGCCACAGACGACGTTTCCTTGGAGGGTCCGCAGGCCGTACTGGAGCGATAGGACAGGTTAAGATGATAAGGTTGTGATCGGAGGAGCCCAACGGAGAGAAAAGATTAAAAGTGTAAGCAGAAGGATTAGTTGTAAGGAAGAGGTCAAGTATGTTGGAACTCTCTCCAAGGCGATCAGAGATACCAGTAGGGTGCTGTACAAGCTGCTCTAGGTCATTAAGGATAGAAAAGGCGTAGGCTTGTTCACCAGGTGGATCAGTGAAAGGAGAGGAGAGCCAAAGGTGGTGGTGAACATTGGAGTCTCCTAGAATGGAGATTTCAGAGAAAGGAGAAATGGATAGAATGTGTTCCATCGTAGAAGTAAGATAGTCAAAGAATTTTTGAGTCAGTAGAATTAGGAGATAAGTAAACAGCACAGATATATTTAGTCAGAAAATGACAGGAAAGCCGAAGCCAGAGTGTAGAGAATTCGGAAGAATCAAGTTCAGGAACACGAGAGCAAGATAAGTTGTTGCATATATATACACAACAGCCACTTTGGCTTTAAAATGAGTATAGAGAAAGTAGGAGGATACAGAAAAGGGTTTGCTGTCAGTTGCCTCAGACAGCTGAGTCTCGGTTAGAAAAAGAAGGTGAGGTTTAGAGGAGAGGTGGTGCTCAACAGAGCGAAAGTTAGAGGGAAGGCCACGGATGTTGCAGAAATGAAGAAGAAGAGAGTCAGACAGTGGTTTCAGGCATCTTGAGTCGTCACCGGGAGAGGAGCAGAAGGTGGGGGCATTTATGGTCCCCCCCCCCCGGGGACTCCGAGGCTATGTTATTTGATGCCATTTTTTCTTTTTAAAATTTGAAAAGGAAGTGTGGTGTGTAATGTGCATGTAGTTTGGTGTTGATAGCTAGAGAAACTTGTACTGGAGAGCATGCTGGCCTACTCTCTGTGTTACTGAGACACTGAAAAAGTTCAGCAAAGGGGGATGGTCGGGACCTAGTCCCGAGGGCTGATGAAACGGGAGCTCCAGCTCTCCCTATCATCAGCTTTCCATCCACCTTGGGAGTACTGCCCTGCTCGACTGGTGCTACAGTCTACTCCAGCAACTCAGTCGCTACCATTCTGATCACAGTTCTTCTGATGCCTGTTTGTATTTATCTCCTATTTCGATGGGCAGGCAATTCCCATCTGGATACACAGTCTCACCCTTACCCGTCCAACGCTAAGTCAGAGAGCTGATAAACTGGTACTCTGCTTTTTACATAGTGACTGGCCCACCCTGTAACTGCTTTCCTCTACGAACGTTTCTCGCTGCCTGCGATCTCTAATCATGTACCCCTAGTGTATCCAGCCATATAGAAATGAATGGATCTTGAATTAGGCCTTCTGTTTCGTTCACGTTTTTATGGAAGGTACAAGTTTAGCTGGGTATCAGCGTTCGCTTCTTTCATTTTAGCACAGGAAACGTTGGCAGACTGATAGATGAACACAATTGCTGGTGTTATGTACTGGTGTTATTGACAAAAATTGATTATCATGTTGTAATACTGCTTGTTGTTAAAGTACATGTTGTTGATGTTAAATGTGTTCCTTCGCCAATCGATGCCTTAACATCATCTTCACCTGGTCAGTGATCGACCCGAGATTTGCATAATGTGATTCTTCCCTTGTAAACATAAAATCTTTACTTATAAGCCGGCACTAACACGGAGAGAGAGAGAGAGAGAGAGAGAGAGAGAGACGAGGAGGAGGAAGAGAGTTTCCAGTTTGGTACATACATTCTGCAGACATCCATTACATACACGGGTTTCGGGTATACATGTAGATGTAATATAGTGAAAGCCTGAAGCTATGGGATATATTTGGCCCTGAAGCGAGATGCAGTGATAACAAAGCCTTTCAACTGTTACTCCGCCTCTGTCAAAGAAAGTACCTTCTTACGGAATGGGAAAATAATATTAAAGAAAATAATGTCTGATTCAGGAACTGCGGAAGGGGGATGACTGCCCCTGTATTTCACTACCTCACACATTAAGCCAGTAGTGTTGTAGTCCTTTCACCTTAAATTGGCCTAGATTTTTTTTCCCTTTTTAAGCCTATATCACGTAGTTTTCATGACAGAATAAGCCAGTGCTATGAATCTACATCTATATCCTTTTCATAATACTTCTTCATGACTATCTTCTTATTCTAATGTTTCTTTATTGTCACAAATTAGTATTCAAATTGGACAATAACAGTTCTAGGCCAAGTCAGAGTAAAAGAGAGTCTAGGATATACGCCTACTAACCCTTGTTCAGTGATAGGCGTAATTATAAGTTTTAAAAAAGGAATAAATATCTGTACTAATAAAATGAGTAATATGATTCACAGTAGTATATTTTCTACATTTTAGGTACACTTGATCAAACTGGATGTGTGCTTCTTTAAAAAAATGAGAGTTGTGGATCATGAAACATACCTAAACCGGGTAATTAAATAAAGTTAAGTTTACCTGAGTTAATATGCAATCAAATTACTGGAAAATCCCATAAGCGCCTCAAAATTAAAGGCTGCTGCTTTCACCCCACCGTTGGATTTACGTTCAGACTTTAATATCCAGTGGTGCTTCTCTTAATTTAGTCCTACTCTGTTTCAAACACCTGAAAAATTAAATTTTCTCATGAGGGAAAGAGTTTTGTGCTGCAGAGTCTGTTCCATGTCCCCGAGAAATGTATAATTTCAATCAGGCTGTCACCAGACAATTCCATAAATCTTCTGAGCCTATTCTTTCGGTACATGGATATATATATGTATGTGCAGTACTCGTGTATATATATATATATATATATATATATATATATATATATATATATATATATATATATATATATATATATATATATAAAATGTTACAGGTGGATTGTGAAATCATTCATTTCGTGAAATGCCTAGTCAATTGGTGAAATAAATTAAAAATGGGATGGGTTAGTTTAGGTTAGGTTAATGTAGGCTGCGGCTAGGTTAGGCTACGATATTCTAGGTTAAGTTTAGGTTAGAGTAGGTGCAGATGAATACAGTGTTATGTGAAACTTCATCTCAGTCAAGCTATTCGAGCCTAACCTAACTACCTTAGCCAAACCTAACCTAAATTTCACCTAGATTATCGAAGCCTAACCTAATCTCAACCTAATTTAGCCTAACTTAAATTAACCAATCCCACTATAAACCCATTTCAAGAAATGATTGTGCATTTCAAGAAATGACTGACTGTTCAGTCTGACAGTAACACACACACACACACACATATATATATATATATATATATATATATATATATATATATATATATATATATATATATATATATATATATACATATATATATACATATATATATATATATATATATATATATATATATATATATATATATATATATATATATATATATATATATATATATATATATATATATATATATATATATATATATATATATATATATATATATATATATCCCAATGGAGCCCAGCGACCGGAATATTGGACAGAACTGGGATTCTTCAAGTCTTTATAAAGTAGGGAACCCCCAGGTAGGGACCTATGAGCTTCGTGACTATGAGCCGATAGGCGGAGGGTGGTACGCTTAGTACCCACCCGGTGCCATGCCTCGCCCAGCACCCCTGGGATCCACTGGGGTAGATATATATTATCATCATTGCAGGACAGGACTAGCCATACCGAAGCAGGGACGATACAGCCAATGTATCTCTTCTCATGCTTAGGCTGCCTAGTAGAGACTGTATGTAGGGTAAGAAGTGTTTGTGAGTGTGATGGTAGTGTTGTAGTGGCTTTGGATGTCTGTGTAGTCTGTGAACCAAGTATAATCGGCCCGCCTTAAGCCGACTGGGTGCAATCATGCTAATATGCAACACTGGTTCAACCACAGCACCCCTTATGTCAGCCAAGGCGGTCAGTGGCTCAGTGAACGCTTCCCAAAGTTTTTACAACTCTGGCGAGACGCGAACCTGCGTCTACCAGCATGCAAAACGCACACTCTACCTCTGTAGCACAGAGGAAATATATAAATATATATATATAAATATATATAAATATATATATATATATATATATATATATATATATATATAGATAGATAGATAGATATAGATAGATATAGATAGATAGATTGATAGATAGATGGTTTTATATATATATATATATATATATATATATATATATATATATATATACATTTCCCCCCTGTGGCGGGGGGGACACAATCTGGCCGCACTATGGGGTGGTAGGCCTACTGCTACTCTGCGGGCAGGTTGTGTTAGGAAGAATACTGCCACCGTATTCCCTGCGTGTCGTAAAAGGCGACTAAAAGGGGCGGGGTGAGGGGACTAGCGACCCCCTCCTCTGTTTTTTAGTTCCTAAAAAGTGACAGGCCAGAGAAAGGGATGGGGGATTGAGTTATCCCCGTACCCTGAAGAATGGGTCTATGAATGTGCGCGGATGTGGTAAGATTGAGGCTAAAAGGGAGGAGATTGGGAGAATGTTTGTGAGAAGAAAGTTGGATGTGTTAGCTTTGAGTGAACCAAAGATGAAGCGAAGGTTGAGTCTATGTTTGGAAGTGTGAATGGAAGATTGTAAGGTGTTGATAGAGGAAGGGCAAGACAAAGTGTGGCCTTGTTAGTGAGTCCGGAAGTACAGCAGTGTGTGACTGAATGGAAGGAGGTGTCATTGAGACTGATGTGCGTGAAAGCGAAATTTGAATGTGAGTTGTGGGTGTTTGTGAGTGCATATGGGCCTGGTAGTGAAAGAGATGAAGAAGAGAGGGAGTCTTTCTGGAATGATGTTGATGAGTGTCTGCAGAGTTTTGGAACGAATGTGAATGTGGTAATGATGGGAGATCTGAATGCTAGAGTGGGAAATGTAGCAGTTGAAGCTGTAGTTGGTATGCATGGTGTGCCTTGAAGAAATGAAAATGGGGAACGAATGATAGGGATGTGCGGTGAGTGAGAGATGGCGATTGGAAATACCCTGTTCGAGAAGAAAGGTATTTATATGAATACATGGGTGAGACAGGAGGGTGGAAGGGTTGTTGATAGGGCATTGATGGATTATGTGGTTGTGTCCAGGAATGTAATAGGAAGATTGTTGAATGTGAGAGTTCTGAGAGGGGAGGGTGGAGGTATGTCTGACCACTACCCGGTGGAGGGAAAGTTAAGAGTAGGTAAGAGATGGGTGAGAGCTAGGAGAGTCAGGTGTGGCAGGGAGGTGTTGAAAGTGAATGAATTGGATAAAAGAGAGAAAATGATGGAGTATCAGGAGAAGTTGAAAGATGAGGGGAATGCAGTGAAAGATCAGGAAAATGGCAGTGTGGAGGAGGAATGGCAGTTGTTTAAGAGTGCTGTGATGGGCATGCGGAAAAGGTGGATGGTGTGAGACAAGTGGGTGGTGGTTTAAGAAAAGGAAGTGAATGGTGGTGCGAGGAAGTAAGTATGGCTGTGGCCGAGAAGAGACGTGCATATGAAGTGTGTCTGCAGAGGAAGGAGGAGGTGTCATATGAGAGGTATAATGAAAAGAGGATTAGGGCGAGAAGGGCTGTGCGTGATGCTAAAGTGGCAGAAGATGAGAGATGGGGTAGGCAGTTTACTGCGAATTTTCAACAGAATAAGAAAATGTTTTGGAAGGAGGTGAAAAGGGTCGAAAGGGAGAGTCTGGGAAGGAAGAGAGAGTAAAAGCTGAGGATGGAAGGATGTTAATTGAGATGCATGCAGTAAGGAAGAGATAGGCGGAATATTTTGAAAGATTTTTAAATGTAGAAGGGGAAAGGGAGGCTGAGATTGTGGCGGATGGAAGGGTGCAAGGAATAAATGTGTTAGGAGAGTTGAATGATTCTTTGATCATGAAGGAGGAAGTGCAAGAGGCAGTAAAGAAGATGAAAACAGGGAAAGGTGCAGGTATGGACGGATGTGCTGTGGAATACGTGGAGGGTGGTGGAGCGACTATTGTTGACTGCTTAGTAAGATTGCTGATTGTGTGCTATGTGAAAGGTATAGTGCCAATTGACTGGGCAAGTGCTTGTGTGGTCCCATTGTATAAAGGCAAGGATGATAAGTATGAATATACTAGCTTTAGGGGTATAAGTCTGTTAAGTGTTGTAGGTAAGTTGTATGGTAGTGTGTTAATTAACCCGTCACGTCCCGAGGTTTTCCGCACCTCCGACATCCCCCAGTCCCGAGGTATTTTCGAAAAAATTTTTTTGGGCTAAAACCTTCGCTTTTGGCGAGAAACATTGAAAATTCATGGAGAAATCGCTCACCTGAGGTTTAAAGTGCCCAATCCAGGTAGGAGTTCCTCCTTACCTGAGTGGGTTTTCTAACATGCTGGCACCAAAGAAAATGAGTTCTATGGGAGGGTAACTATTTTATCCACTCGTAAACGGTATTTATTTATTTACTTGGTACGAATGTATATGTAGTATGACAGTATATTGGTTTTCAAGCAGTAATAAAGGCATTATAAGCATTGTTTCACTCACTAACTAATCACCATACCTGACCTATTTTTGCCACACTACCTGATCATTATTTCTGGCTGTTTCTTCTTCTAATGCTATGTAAACATTGTCCTCCACATTGTCATCGATTGGGGAATCACTCTGGCCCTGAATAACTTTACTAGCCAGGTCACTGGTAACAGGTCCTTTGCCAAGACAATGGCGTGAGGGGGGGAGGGGGGAGGTTATGCAGTGTAAGGCATTGTCCCTGCTTGGTATCTTGTACAGGAATAGAGGAAGGTGTCCCGTGTATACATACGATAAATCACGTGCGAAAATTGAAAATTGTGCAAATTAGCGACCTTGCAATTGCACGACGTACTGGTACGTCGCCGGGACTGGCAAATGCAAATCGTTGCAACGTACCCATACGTCGTCGGGACGGGGCGGGTTAAGAGAGTTAGAGAGGGTACAGAGGGCGTGATTGGAAATGAGCAGCGTGGCTTTAGGAGAGAGAGAGGGGATGCATGGATCAGGTGTTTGCTGTTAGACAAGTGTATGAAAAGTATTTAGCAAAAGGCAAGGATGTGTTTTGGGCGTTCATGGATTTAGAGAAAGCGTATGATAGAATTCATAGGAAGGCTTTGTGGACTGTTTTAAGAATGTATGGACTTGATGGTAGGTTACTTAAAATGAAGTGAAAAGTTTTATGTAAATAGTAGAGCGTGTGTAAGAGTGCGAAATGCTGTGAGTGATTGGTGTCTCGTGTGAGTGGGGCTGCGACAGGGATGTGTGATGTTGCCTTGGTTGTTTAATATTTATATGGATGGTGTTGTAAGGGAGGTGAATGCAAGAGTGTTAGGTGGAGGTCTGAGTCTGGTGAATGTTGATGGTACAGAGTGGAATCTGAAGCAGCTGCTGTTTGCAGATGATACTGCACTGGTGGCTGATTCAGAGGAGAGATTAATATAGTTGGTAGAGGAGTTTGGAAGGATGTGTGAAAGGAGGAAATTAAAAGTAAATGAGAATAAGAGTAAAATAATGAAGTGTACAAGGTTGGTAGATGGTAGAAGGATGAACATAGTTTTGAATGGTGAGTTGCTTGAGGAGGTTGAGTGTTTTAAGTATTTAGGGCCACATGTTGCTGTGGATGGAAGACTAGATGCAGAAGTGAAGTTTAGAATGAATGAAGTAGGAAAGGTGCTGGGAGGAATGAAAAAAATGTTTAGATGTCGTTCTCTTAGAATGGACGTGAAGAGAAGGCTGTATGAGAGTGTTGTGGTACCGACTGCGTTATATGGGGCTGAAACATGGAATATGGGTGCAGCAGAGAGGAAATGTTTGAATATAATGGAGGTGAAGTGTCTGAGGAGTATGTGTGGAGTGACGTGTATGGATCGAGTGAGAAATGATGAAGTGCCAAGGAGAACTGGAGTTGTTCGGGAGATGGCTGATCGAGTTGAGCAGAGGGTATGGCAATGGTTTGGACATATGGAGAGAATGGAAAATGAGCGGTTGGTGAAAAAGATAACTAGATCGGATATGAGAGATGTAAGGCTGAGAGGGAGACCACGAATAGGATGAATGGACAGAGTGAAGAAAGCGTTTGATGCAAAAGGGATGTCTGTTGAGCAAGGAAGAGTGGCTGTGCATGATAGAAATAAATGAAGAGAAATTGTGAATGGATAAATGATGACACAGCCCTGAGAGGATATTCCCCAGCATTTGATCTGATCAGCTGATCAGGTCAGGTGTGGGTAAGGGAATTGGTCTATTATGATGTGGCAGGGGTAAACCAGCTCTGCTATCGGGCCCTGCTGTGGATGTCACTGACTACACTGTGCAGATGACCCTCGGGCGATGTGGTGCGGTCAGGATCTGTCCCTTCTCCCCTTTGGGGCTAAGATGCGAATGAATGTGTTTGAGTGGATGAGTAAATTGGGAGTGTGTCGTCCTGTCTCGGCTACCTCCCTTTCCTTGGAGGAAGCAGCCTAGGAATATATATATATATATATATATATATATATATATATATATATATATATATAAATCTCTCTCTCTCTCTCTCTCTCTCTCTCTCCCTCTCTCTCTCTCTCTCTCTCTCTCTCTCTCTCTCTCTCTATATATATATATATATAAATATATATATATTTATATATATATATATATATATATATATATATATATATTGGGGGGTTTATTGCTCACATAATGCCGCTCAGGGATGAGAGAGGCGGGTCACGCTCATCTTAAATATCAGAACCAACTTGCCTATCCCCGAGGCTCCTACAGTCCTCATGGGGCAACGTAGGTTTGGATGATGGATATATATATATATATATATATATATATATATATATATATATATATATATATATATATATATATATATATATATTAATAACAGAACAGAGGAAAGAAAAACAAATGAATAAAAAATTAATAATCCATACACCAGATTATTTGTGTCCTCCATTCATAAAATATCTGTAAGAGTTGAACTTCAACAGCTGTAGGTTGAAGTTTGGAAGGAAACAACTCTGGGTAAGCGAGTTCCAGAGAGATGCAGTTCGGGGAATGAAAGAATTTTGATAGGCAGAAGTTCTGCAATGTGGCTGAGTGACATTCCAGTCATGAGCGCCACCAGTTGCCCGTGTGGCACGAGGGAAGGCATGGAAAGGTGGCAAAATGGACGCAACTTCGTCTGAGCATTTGCCATGAAAATACCTGTAAAATGAGGCAAGGGAGGCAACATTCCTTCTTAATCCGTCACGTCCCGAGGTTTTCCGCACCTATGACATCCCCCAGTCCCGAGCCTTTTTGGAAATTTTTTTTTTTTTGCTAAAACTTCCGCTTAGGTCGAGAAACGAAGGAAAATCACAAAGAGAGTGGTTCCCGCGGTCTATAAGTGAATCATTACAGGTCGCGGTTCCCCCGCAGGTATGGTGTTCTCTAGTGGGCTGGATATGCGTTTACGTTTTTCTATGGTAAGGAATAATGGGAGAAACAACACGCAACATCTCAGTATTTATTGAATTTGAACTAATAAACAATAACAGTAACAATATAATGGATTTCAGACACATTTGTATGAAAAATAAGCATTGTACCGTAAGCGAGCATAGCGAGTTTGGTCCGAGTAAAGTAACATGCTATATACTAAGTGTCTGGTATGAGTCAACCTATCATTTTTTCTACTTAATACTTCTGTTTCAATGACATTTGCAATTACAACTGTTTGTAAGTGTTTTCAGATGTTTTCATTCATTATGATGACATGCAGCATAAGTATAGCGCACATCAGCTTAGTAAAGCGCACTCGCTATGACTCGTATTTCAACATACCAAATTGTTTTATCACTTTCCAATTATTTTCCCCTTTACATAGAACCTTTCCTCCACCACTGTAAAGGTTTGTTATTTTCATTCATTACGAGGGCATTTAGCGATATGCTGGCGCATATTCACGTAGCAACCACGATCTCAAACACTCTGTGTTTCATCATCTACTTTTGTTATTCACTCCATTTATAATTTCCCACTTACATTACTCACGTTTACACCCCTATAATATTACTGTACATACTTACAACAATAATTTATTCGAGTGAGCGTGAGAATATCGCCTGAAAATACCCTCGCAAGGAATGTTTCGACAAACTATAATACTCACACACTTATATACTAATTGCTCACACACTTATATACTAATTATTCACTTTATCTACTTGCTGACTTTTAATTTGACTAATACGTGCCTTATTCATTCAACAACTGAGCGTCAGGAAATCGCATCTCTATACACACGCTATGAATATTTGACTTAGAATATATATCATCACATACAATAATTTGAACTTATATTATACCCGTAAGAATTTACCATAATAATAATTATATAATTACAGACCCGTATTTATTGCACTGAGCAACAGAATATCGCATCATAAAACCCTCGCTATGTGGATTTCAACTTAGGAGCAGATTTCTCTACTTACACCCAATGTTTTTCCTTATGTTCTACCCGTATGCACTTTATGCTAATGTTTGGAGATCAGCTTGACTGATAATTTCACTGAGCGTCTGTCTATCGTATTTACCTCATAATTTCAGCATCCTTTCGCATTGCTCATACTAAAACTGCATCAACGTGTGATATTCGCTAAAACATAGGTGAATACTGAGAGACCCACGTCACAATGCACGCACTCATAGCGGGTGTCCTTCCTCTGTGTCGTGAGTCTCACCTGGGAATTACTGCACACGTGACACCTGCGTTGGTGACCTAGGTTTGTTTGGCTGGGAAGGGATAGGAGGTGGGGAAATGGCGACCGGATATTCTCTGGGGAGTTTGGGCAATATGGGCAGTGCGGGTGCGATGTTGGGGCCTTTCAGCAGCATACTTTACCAAAGATTTCTATTGTGAGCTCCTCTGGAAACCCTTCTAAATGTTTCCTGAACTCCTGTGGTCATGGCGTGAACGTGGTGGCAATTCAGAGCAGTGATATCTAGTAAGTGAAAGAACAGTTTTTTATGCCACTTCATCGTGGTCCTGGCACACTCTACCGTCGATATCATGGAGTCTGACTGATTCCACGAGGCGCATGTTTATATTGTAATCCATGCCACACTCAGGTTTCCAAACACGACGCCTAATATCGCTACAGTAATCTGGAATCGGTACGGTGCCATCAAGGGGCGGTGGGCGCGTGGACAAGAGGCTTGCTTCTCTGTTGTGGACCACATTGTTGCCGGGATGTTGTTGGCTTTGAAGAAGACAACCTCACTCCTTGCAAGTTTCCGCCCTACCTTGGCCATGTGACGCCGGTTCACCTTGACGGTTCCACAGACTCCCGTTTCATGTGTGTGAAGATGGCTTGAGCGAGAAGAGGGCTAGTGTACCAATTGTCGAGGTAGAGAACGTGACCGTTACGATGAAAGGTAGATGTTGTATCATCGTCTTTACCACTGCTCCCGACAGTCCAATACTTCGATCTTCTATTATGTCTGTCTGTGCACCGGTGTACAAGACTATGTCTTGCACGTATCCAGTCCTACAGTCACACATAACAAAGATCTTGAACCCAAAACGTGCATTTTGCTGGGTATATACTGTCCTGAATGAAATATTGCCTCTCCACAGCACGAGACTCTCGTCTATGACGAGATCTCTATAGGGATAGAATGAGGAACGAAAGGTTTGCCTGAGGTGATCAAAGACCAACCGAATTCGCCTCATTTTATCAGTGTTGTTTGCATTTGCAGGGTCATGAGCATCATAAAAATGGAGGCGACTTAGAATTTGTTGAAACCGATTACGGCTCATCACTTGACCAAATATGGGGGTAAACATAACAGGGTCCCTAGTCCAGTAAGCAAGAATTCTATTCTTTCTTATAATACTTATCAAAAGGACCAGGGCAAAAAATAAGAACATTTCTGGGAAGGAGACAGGGTAATCATAGATCATAGAATGCCTACTCCTTGTTCCCAATCTTTCACTCTCTAGGCGCTGGGCGCTTGCAAACAGGTTTGTTTGGTATACAATCTGATCAACAAATGCCTCACTGAAAAACAGGTGGAAAAAATATAACCTGGTGGAATTACAGTGATTTCCTGGTGCAATGCAGCCAGATCGCCCTTGCTCAGTGAATGGGTGAATGAGGGGAGAAAAATCACTCCCATCCTCCCAATCCCACGACACAAATCCCTCGTCCCCATCAGCCCCATCACCGCCTTCGTCTGGGTGGGGAGGAGATCTTGGTTGGGGAGGTGGGGGAGAAGGAGTACGGAGGGCTTCCCCACTGTCACTCCTCTTCCCTCTGCCTTTACCCTTTCCCTTTCCCTTACCCTTACGGCCTTGAGGAATATTAGAGGGCTGTGGGGATGAAATAGGAGAATATTGGGGAGCAGAAGATGTGCTGGGGAGTGGTTCCTCCCCACCTTCCCCCTCCATTACAACACCACGTGCTCTCTCACGCAACCTAGCTTGACCACGTGTTAGGGGAAATTGGGGAGCATAAGACGTGCTTTGGAGTGGTTCCTCCCCACCTTCCCCCTCCCTCACAACCCCACGTGATAAGGAAGGAACGCACCCGCACTGGCCCACGTGATCCACTGTGCCGCCTCACACCTACGTAGGGAGAGCAATGACTCACTCATGTCACTCTCCCTTTCCATAATCCTCCCTGGACTTTCCCTTTCACTCCCCACTCCCTCCACTTGACTTCCTAGCTCCCCAAACAGAATGCTAAGGGCCCATACCTGCTCATACGACGTGGTGTGCGCTCCCCAGGCCACGATGTGCCAATCTTACCTCCCCATGTCCATACCATGTGGCAGCACGTCCCACAGCTCCGTCCTCGTCCTTGTCCTCGTCCTCGTCCTCAGAATTCTGGTTCCAAATCACACTGGGGATAGGGATAGGACCCATACCGATGCCTTCTTTGCCTCCTGCCCTCTCATCTAGCAGCACAGTAAGTCACATGCTGCCGCTTCCTGGGAGGCAGGACTTCCTCATCACTGCTGGTGGTTTCTTCCTCCTCTGGCTTACACATAATCTTTGTCCATATCCTGCGTCGTCCAGTGGGGAATCACTGTCACCAGTAAAGGTGTCCAGGGCGACTTGAATTTCGCCCTCTGAGAGACCTCTCTTAGCCATGTCTGAGCATGACCGTTGCTACCAGGTGAGTGGACGAGCGGCAGGTTAGCGCGGGTCGCGTAGGGTCGCCAATGTCCCCGCCTGGTGGCAGGTAGGGGAAGGTCATGTGAGGATACGTACCGCAAATCAAGCGCAAAATTTGAAAATTGTCGAAATTATGCACTTTGCAATTGCGCGACGTACTGGTACGTCGCCGGGACTGGCAAATGCAAATCGTTGCAACGTACCCATACGTCGACGGGACGGGGCGGGTTAATGTGCTTTTCTGTTGACAAACTATCTTGGACCAGCACTCCCAAATCTTTCTCTTCTCTCATTTTTGTGATTAATTCATTACCCAACGAATAATTCTGTGATGGCCTCCTGGTACTTTTACCCATTTCCAGTATTTTACATTTCTTTACATTAAATTTCATTTCCCACGTCCGGCTTCAATCATGTATCCTATCCAGATCCTCCTGCAGCATTTTACAATCCTCCTCAACCTCTACCTTTCTCAAGATCTTTACATCATCAGCAAACAGACTTGCATAACTGTTCACTCCATCTACCATACCATTTACGTAAATCAGGAACATTACTGGCGCCAACACCGAGCTTTGAGGGACTCCACTTGTTACTTCCCTCCATGCAGACATCCTGTCCTTTATTACTGTCCTCATTTGTCTGTCTCTCAAAAAGTCTCTCATCCATTCCAGGAGTTTCCCCTTCAGTCCTCCTATATATTCTAGTTTCCACATTAGTCTCTTATGAGGTACCTTGTCAAAGGCCTTCTCTAAGTCTAAGTACACACAATCCACCCAACCATCTCTCTCCTGTACCACATCAATCGCTCTGAGTAAAAGCTCAACAAGTTGGAAACACATGACCTTCCACTTCTGAATCCAAACTGACATTCAGTTAGAATATTCATCTCTTCTAGAAATTTTATCCATCTGTCTTTCAGGATTCTCTCACACAATTTTGCGACCATGCTGGTTAGAGACACTGGTCTATAATTCAGGGGTTCTTCCCTGTTTCCTCCCTTATAAATTGGTACCACATTTGCCCTCTTCCATTCTTGTGGCACTTTCCTCTGTTCCAGAGAACACACGATTAAACTGTGAATTTTATCTGCCAGTTGTTCTCTGCATTCCTTCAGTACCCAGTTAGAAATTCCATCAGGTCCTGGGGCTTTCCTTACATCTTGAGTTTCCAGTAATTTATACACTTCCTGTACCTCCACTTTTATATCTTTTATCACCGGTACATTTCTAATCACTCACTCCCTTTCCAAAAACTCTTTTTCATTAGTGAAAACCGGTTGGAAACATTTGTTCATTATTTCTGCTTGTACTGCTGCATCTTTATAGACCTCTCCTACTTTCAGTTTGGTGATTCCTTCCTTTTTGTTTCAGTTTGTCATTAACAAATCTATAAAACAGTTTGAGTTCATCCTTGCATTTGTCTGTCATACCTTTTTCAAAATTCCTTTCTGGTTCTCTACGTATTCTTGTGTATTCATTTCTAATTCTTTTATATTCTTCCTTTGCTCTGTTGTTACCTCTCTTTCTCCTGTTGTTCCACGCCTTATATCTCTCTTTTTTTGCTATCATACACCTTCTATTAAACCACTTCTTTTTCCTGTTTTCTTTCCCTCTTACTCTTGGTACAAATTTTTCCACTCCCAAATTATAGAGGTCTAGAAAGATATCCCACTTCCTCTGTATCTCTCTTGTTTCTCTGAATTTTCTCCAATCCACGTCCTCAAAAAATTTTCTCAGTCCTGTAAAATTTACTTTCCCAAAGTTGTCTCTTCTCTGTCTATGAAGCTCGTCTCTTGGCTCGACGTTCCCTATTGTCATCTGGAACTCAGTGACCACATGATCACTTTTTCCTATAGGACAGAAATATTTCAATGATTCTGTTACATCGGGTTCTTTGGTAAACAGTAAATCTAACCTTGCTGGTGTGTCCTCACCTCGGAACCGTGTCCCTTCTTTGACCCATTGCGTCATCACATTATTCAACGGCCATGCCACGTTGAGTACACTGCTTCCCGTTCGATCAGCGAAGTTAAGCAACGTTGGGTCTGGTTAGTACTTGGATGGGTGACCGCCAGGGAACACCAGATGCTGTTGGCATCCCTACGTGTCAAGTGGGGTTGGTGGAGGATTAGTGCCCCTCCCTGTAAAACAATTAACTCTAAACCCTTGGCCACCCTGTCTGGGAGACATGGCGTCTGGCAATGAATGTATATATATATATATATATATATATATATATATATATATATATATATATATATATATATATACCTATGCTTCCCCCAAGGAAAGGGAGGTAGCCGAGACAGGACGACACACTCCCCATTACTCATCTATTCCAACACATTCACTCGCATCTTAGCCCCAAAGGGGAGAAGGAACAGATCCTCTCTGCATCACACCGCACAAGGGTCAACTACGAAGTGTAATCAGTGACATCCTCAGCAGGGCCCGACAGCAGAGCTGGTTTACCCCTGCCACATCATAATAGACCCATCCCCTTACCCGCACCTGACCTGACTAGCTGATCAGACCATATATATATAATATATGAAATATCTATAACTCTCTCAATATATATCTATATCTATCTATCAACCTATCTATTTCTCTCTCTTTCTT
>NC_137033.1:40204878-40322378 GCF_032717465.1 Coenobita brevimanus
TTGCAAATTACACTGAGGAAAGCTGACGACAGTGGCCAGTAAGGAGATGATGCAGTTAGTTGGCAGCAGTCCACCTGTGAACAAAGCCCTAGTGACCATACACACACATACTCACACACAGGCTTCTTAAACTTTCCATCCACAAGGAACACACGTGATACGTCTCCTGTTTCACCAGAATTTAGGAAAGAGAGCTCAGAAGGAGACAAGCCATACAAGAGGCAGGTCGCAGGGAGAAGGGCTTGGCAACTTGAGAGAGAGACAGAGAGAGCGAGACAGAGAGATAGCTAGCGGGACTGGAATCTATACTTCGCTCTGTGTGAGAGACTTGTTAATATTTCCAAGACAAATAAAAATAGTCCCATACTATTCTTTACCTCTCCTGTCACTACATGACAAATGGGAAGGAAGATTATCTACTACAAGCTACTTCAAGATATAAAAACCGCTCGTCCACAAGTCTAATATATATAAAACTCAACCACAAAGGAACCATAAAGTTTTTTATGACATTTGGTAGCAGCGAATCTATGGACATCGTCTCCGAATCAAAAGCAAATTTCTACAAAACAGGCGAGACTCTACAAGATTAGGTTCAGTCTACAGTGAATTCCTACAAAATACAGCCTACAATGCAAATAGCCTACAAGCCTACAAAACAACTCTATAATCTTCACGTAACTTCAAGCAGCAGCAAGAAGAATAAAAAACAAAGCAAGTAAACAAGAGGAAAGACCAAAGCAACAAGCACACAAACCCCAACCACTCTCTCCCGTCTACCTGCATCGCTGACGTAGAGGTCAAGACACGCAGCAAAACACCAGAGCCACATTTATAACGCATCTTACTCATCTTCACTCAAGTTACTCATCGCTACTCATTCACTCACCACAGCCACCAGTGTGGGAAGTCGACGTCATCATGCGTGCTTGCTGAAAAGACGCCACGTCAGTCAACACACCACCTGCACCACCAGTCACACCATTCCCACCACGGTAAAAATTAGTGAGTTACATAGTTACTTCATTTATACAATACACAGTGATAGACAATAAGCTTCTGCACAAACATATAAAACGTGCTGTATAGTTACAGCTTAAATACACATACTTACTTCAGTTATCTGCATAACTCAATCACTAAATAATCACCAACAATAAATATTCTACACTGTATATATTCATTCATTTATTATAACATTTATTTACTACCAACGAGTGTTACCATTTATACCTACATAAAATACGTGTTTCATACATACAACTATACATTATTACATCTACAAAGTAATAAAGAAAATATACCATCACAGTTACTCAGTGAGCAATTAAAAGAACTGTATTTAACATTTATTAATTAAAGCTACCTAGTGGAAACAGACAAATTAAGTTACAAGGTAAACTAGAGAAAAAAAAAAAATGGCCAACACAAATGACGTTAGCAAGAGTGAACATCTTCAACACAATCGTGAAGACAATGATTTCCACACAGTGCTGACACACATATTACCCACGATAGGTACAAGTGAACAACAAGTCAGTGTATATAGTAAATACTGTATATAGTGTATATATATATTTTTTAATATAAAATAACAAAATATGGGACTATATAATATCATTTTCAGTAATACCTGTGCAATATAAACTAAACTTTAAAAAAGTACCCCAAGGAAATTAGCCAGTAATTATGCAACCATGAGCAACATGGAAAAAGTGTACACAAGCGAAGAAAAACAAACTATAGAAAATCAATACATACAAAAAAAAAAGAAAGAAAGAAAAGTAAGAAAGAAAAAAGAGAAATAGAGTAAGATCACATAACAAACAAATGAAAATAAGTGTAAGCGTTACTACATATGCCAAAATACCACATAAACTACGAACAAAAAAAGCAAATTGTTGTCACCACAAGCAAGTGGCATGACACATCATCACTATCATCGACCGCAGCATATGTTAAGCCTGCAATTATTACAATTATGTAACAACAAACGATTGCATTATGTTACACTTGCTACAAGTATGTAACTACAAACGATATGTAACAATTATGTAACTCCATATTATAATTATGTAACGACAAACGATTGCATTATGTTAAACTTATTACAATTATGTAACTACAAACGATATGTAACAATTATGTAACGACAAACGATTGCATTATGTTACACTTGCTACAATTATGTAACTACAAACAATATGTACCAATTTATGTAACAGTTGCATTAACAAGATGTAACTTTTATGTAACTTAAACTACAATTATGTAACTACAAACGATATGTAACAATTATGTAACGACAAACGATTGCATTATGTTACACTTGCTACAATTATGTAACTACAAACAATATGTACCAATTTATGTAACAATTGCATTAACAAGATGTAACTTTTATGTAACTTTAACTACAATTATGTAACTACAAACGATATGTAACAATTATGTAACGACAAACGATTGCATTATGTTACACTTTGCCAATTAACAGTTGCATTAACAAAATGTAACTACAACTATAAGGCCAACACAATTATGCATTTCACTACAATAACCCAAGTACATACTGTATTACAGTTAAATAATTTACTTTAATGCATTGATTCAAATATGTATACAACTTGTTTAAAATGTAATATTACTGAATAATTACTATTTACTATAAATATTATATGTATACAATATTCATACAATTATGTTACTTTTACAATATTATGTATTTCACTTAATTAGCTTATAATTTCATTATAATGTGTATATAATATGTATTAATATGTTAGGACTATTGACTGTCGATGGTACGCCATTTTCGCGTGACCGAGCAGATATCAGAACTCCATATTATAATTACAAATCATAATAGATAGATAGATAAATAGATAGATAGACAACTCTATGCGAGCCTGGGAATAGGAAATGAGCTTGCAAATTACACTGAGGAAAGCTGACGACAGTGGCCAGTAAGGAGATGATGCAGTTAGTTGTCAGCAGTCCACCCGTGAACAAAGCCCTAGTGACCATACACACACATACACACATACTCACACACAGCTTCTTAAACTTTCCATCCACAAGGAACACATGTGATACGTCTCCTGTTTCACCAGAATTTAGGAAAGAGAGCTCAGAAGGAGACAAGCTATACAAGAGGCAGGTCGCAGGGAGAAGGGCTTGGCAACTTGAGAGAGAGACAGAGAGAGCGAGACAGAGAGATAGCTAGCGGGACTGGACTCTATACTTCGCTCTGTGTGAGAGACTTGTTAATATTTCCAAGACAAATAAAAATAGTCCCATACTATTCTTTACCTCTCCTGTCACTACATGACAAATGGGAAGGAAGATTATCTACTACAGGCTACTCCAAGATATAAAAACCTCTCGTCCACAAGTCTAAGATATATATATAACTCAACCACAAAGGAACCACAAAGTCTTTTATGACACTCAGACCAGAGGACTGCTTTGACTATTAACAAAGTAGACTCATTTCCTACCTCGTACCTAAGGCTCATCGCATTTCCTACAGCAACGACTTTGATTTCAAGTTGTGGAAGTGGTCCAGTATCATCAGGTGTAAAGAAATCAGGTATTGTACTATAATATGATGTCATAAATTTCTCGGGTATAAAAGCAGCAGTGGTGACATCACTGTTACCTTCACTGCCGACATAATCAAACTTTACGACAGTTATACAGGTGTAGCTCTGTAGCGATTGAAAACTGGATCCATGCTGATGTAGCATATATTACATTTTTCACAAAGCAAATGTTTTGTTTTACAAGTTTCTTTCTGATGTTGGCGTTCTCGTTTTCATTAACGCTTGTTACCATACCCTCTGTCTCTAAACAGACTGATCTGAAGCATACTACACATATGCCTGCAGAGTATTTTTTATTTAGACGGTTAAAAAGATTTTATGGAAAAAAAAAATGCAAAATGGAGGGGCAGAACCACCAAAATACGGGCACAGGACCCCCAGACCCCAAAATAGCCAGTCAAATAAGTAATTTCTTCTGTTGGGCTTCCAATGCAGTTATGGTACAGGCCGAATTTAATCCGAATACACTCTAATCTGCCCTGCATGAGAGATAATGGATCTTATGGTTAGCTAAAAAGGAAAAAAAAAAAAGATGCTATAACAGAAACACACTTTGGAGAATGTAATGCAACTGTTGACTTTCTAATATTTCAAGTTTGTCCCAGAAACAATGACTACTTCTGGCAATTTTAACGGGATCTTACCTCGTATATAAGGTAAGTGTTGATTAGGTCTAGTGCATTTAAATCACTACAGTATATGCCAGTAGCATTCATAATGAGCAGTTATAAGTAGTAGCTGTTTTTTGGCAACGTTAGTTTCTGCACTGAATGGCCCTTTGGTGTCATGAAAATCCATTATTTTATATACATTATGTTCACTCTAAAATTGCCAGAAACCATGCAAAAGCAGTAATAAATCTCGCTAAATCAACTTTCTTTATAATCAAGCATCCAGATTATTCAGTATATCTAATGACAACAGAATGTTCTGGTCAACTCCTAGTCCGTTCAATAGCAACTTTAAGTCATCACCCATTCCCCTTTTAAAATCTTCAGATCGAAACACCGTAAATGACCCACGTGGAAAAACTAACACTCTTGCCAATAATTTTGTCAGAAATTCTATCGCAGAGGAAATCAGTCAGAATGTCCCTGTACTGGAACTTGACCCTCCCGAAACTTCTCCACTTAAAATACAGACTAGATACGTAAAATCCATCCTAGCCAATTTACCAACCAACAAAGCCCCGGGTCCAGATGGAGTTTCTTCAACTGTTTTGAAAAAAAAAATGTACCCTAGAACTAGCTCCTGTTCTAGCTAAATTACTCAGACTATGCAATCGTATTTTTCATTCCCTAATTCTTGAAAAGAAGCCAGCATCTACCCAATGCCAAAGCAGGGAAGTTCGTCTGATCTCTCTGCTTACAGTCCGCTAGCTATCACATCTGCTCTTGTAAAAGTATTTCAGGTTGCCATTAATAAGCACATTATTAAATATCTTGAATCCAACAACTTAAATAATGACAGAGAGTATGGTTTTCACCACGAAAGACTCACTGTTGATATACATATTCTCTTTACTTGTACCATCCATCAGCCAACTGACCAACATGGAGAAACCATGCAGTTGTCCTTGATATCCAAAGCTTTTGACAGTATGGCACCGTTCCCTGTCATCCAAGCTTCCTTGCCACAGTGTATCATCTATTTTCCCACTGATTTCTCCATACATGGGTCCTTCAAAAAGTTCTCGACCTCGCACGAGAATCAGGGGGAGTAACCACAACTTTTGAGTATGACTGTATTCTATAATGCCTCATATACCTATCCGAAAGTATTCAGATCTTAGTCATTGTTTGTTTGCAGGTGAAGCCCTTTGAAAATAGGCAGGTTAGAACAAAACTCAAAAATGGATAAGAAAGAAACCAGTGATGCGTTCGAGTAGCTGGAAAAAAAGGATATGACCCCCGAGAAATCCACAAAGACATGGTTAACACACTTGGTGATGACTTTCCTTATTATTCCACCATAAAGAAGTGGACTTCTGATTGCAAGTGGGACAGTGAGAACACTGAATATGACCCGCGGTTGGGAAATTGAAAATCATATACAACGGACGATCTGGTGGAGGCCATTCATTGCATGGTCTTCAATGACAGACTTTTGTCTGTGCAACAGATAGCCGACATCCTGGGCATTCGTGCTGGTTCAGTGCAGACTCTTTTGGCTGACATCTTGGGTATAAACAAGCTGTGTCTGTATGACGAATTCCCAGAATATTGACACCAGACAAGAAGCTGACCAGACTGTAAACTTCAAGGACACTTTTGGTTCGTTTCCAAGCTGATCCAGGCAACTTTTGCAGGAGATTTGTGAATCAGAATAAGTCATGCGTTCACCACTTTGGAAATGAATCAATTAATCAAAGCAAGGAATGGAAACATCACGGTTCTCCACCTCCTAAATAATTTAAACAAGTGACATCCGTCGGCAAGGTGATTGCCTTACTGTTTTGGAACACTGGGGGAATTCTTATTATCGACTACTTGGAAAATTTCAGACCAGAAATAGGAATCAGAACTATGACAGTTGAAACAAGCATTTAAAGAGAAAATGGAGTGTAAAGCTGCGAGCTGGTGTTTTGTTGCTCCAGGGCAATGCCCTTGTCCACACGTCACATGTGGCAGTCGCTGAAGCAGCCGAACTGTTGCCTCATGCTTCTTAATCACCTGACTTCTACCTGTTTCCTAAACGGAAATTCTACCTACATACTGATCGGTTTCGAAGTGGAGATGATGTCATCCATGCTGTTGAGGCTTATCTGTAGGCTTAAGATGTTACCTTCCATGATGGGATAGCAAAACCTGAACGTCAGTGGACTTAATGTATGGAAAATAGGGGAGACTATGTTGAGAAATGATACAAGAACAATCTTTTTCTTAAGCACTTTTTTCTTTTTTGGTGATACTGAGAACGTTATGAATGATAAATGTATTTCAGAGCAAGATGGGGGGAAAAGTAGATGATGTTCATTTCAATTTCCACTCAGTTAATGCCGGCATGCCACAAGGATCAGTCCTGGCTCTATCCTATTCCTCATTCATAATAATGATCTCTCTTTTGTCATCCGTAATCTCATTCACTCATATGCAGATAACACTTCATAGGTCCTTCACTTATAAACACCCATTCACAATTTGATATATCTAATCATCAACTCAGGACGGAAACCCCTTTAAATTTAGACTTATTCAGTATCACTAAATGGGAACAAAATGGCAATGTCACATTTAATGCAAGAAAGAACAAACATATCCAATTAACTAATAAACAGATATTGCCTGATACCTATTTACTTTCATTGCAGCCAATATTCGTATCTCAGTATTGAAATTTTTGGTGTTTTGCACAACAGTACCATCAGCTGGACCTCTCCTGTTAGATCACTTACCTAAAACCATCTCAAAGAAACTTGGATCATAGTACAGAATCCATAATTTCCTCATTAATGAGCAGTCAGCTATAATTTACAAGAGCCACGTGCTCTCTCTAGTCTAATATTGCTTACCCGGTACTCTTGTGGTGTGCATGTGGAGAGATTGCATTAAAACAACTGGACAACATTCAGAACAAAGTTATAAGAATAATTAATTGGCCAGGAAATATAAAATGAGTTACACCTCTACAAGTAAAACGGAATGCTGCCCCCTATGCACTATTTTACAGATACTCCTATGACAAATGCTCAGACGAAGTTACATTTATTGTGCCACCTCTCCACGCATTCCGCCACCTTACACGGCATCTGTTAGCGCTCATGACTTGACTGTCACACTGTCGTGCTGCAGAACTTTTGCCTACCAGAATTCATTTGTTCCCAGAACTGCTTCTCATTAGTTTGTCCCGAGACTTTAACCTCCAGCAGTTCAAGTCCAACTTTTATTTTAATTATTTTGTATTTATTTATTTTTTTCAGAAGAAACCTGTAATCTAATGTGCGAAATTTTTTTCTGATTTAATATTCTTCTTCCTAGGTTTATCTTCGATTAAAAATATATGTACTTTGTTCTCTCTCTCTCTCTCTCTCTCTCTCTCTCTCTCTCTCTAACTTCTTTCACTATGGTGATGTCACTTAAAGCTTACACGTCACTATCGTGATGTCAGAGTTTACACTTACTATGGCAATGTCTGTTAAAGTTTACACTTACTATCCCCTGACTTTCTTAGCTGATGAGAGATTTGTAGACGTGGAGGGATCTGATATGGCCTTCATTAATTTCTTGATAGCCACAGATCTCCATATTATGATTAACATTGTCTGGAAGAGGAGATAATAAAATAAAGAAGGCTTCGTTGTCTCAAAAGGGTTAGTAGTAGTAGTAGTAGTAGTAGTAGTAGTAATAGCAGTAGTAGTAGTAGTAGTAGTAGTAGCAGCAGTTGTAATAGTAGTAACAGTAATAGTGGTTATAGTAGTAGTAGTTTATTTCGTTTAATTTCGTAAAATAATTGTATATTCATCATCATCATCATCATCATCATCATCCAATCCTACATTGCCCCATGAGGATCGTAGGAGCCCGGGGCTAGGTAAGTTGATCCTGACATTTAAGATGAGGGTGACCAGCCTCACTCATCCCTGAGTGGCACTACTTGAGCAATAAACCCCAACCATCCCTTGGCTATAAACCTTCACCGGCTCAATCCTACTGGAGCGCCATGCGTCAATATTTGGTTATATGGTTACCACCCAGCGTGGTAAAAGGTTTCCTTGTGTACAGGAAACCATTTGGCTTGTCATTCATTGTTGAGTCACCGACAGGCAGAAGGAAGAGGAAAGAATGAAGGAAAGAAAGACAAAAGCGGGAGCGTAAAGTCACCCGTAGGCAGAAGGACGAGGAAAGAATGAAGGAAAGACAGCAGAGGATGGAAGGGAAGAAGGTTGGAGGAGGGGTAATGGCAGACACCCGAGGGCAGCACTACATCGAGTGAGTGGATGGTGAGTGCCCCCACCTACCACAATAATATAATTACATGGTTTGATAATATCATTCTACAGTATATTACTGTACATACAATACGATTTATAGACATGGTTCTAAATACATCAGCAGCAGTGTTCAGACATAACAATTCCAATTTTAACCCGCTGATATAACCTGCATGCAACAAAGTATATCACTCACAGCATCCCTCTACACTGTCACCATTGATTCAGTCTACTATTATTACCGGTACTCATTTCCTTGTCTACAAAGACATGTAGCCCATGTACGCATAAGCGGAAGTTGACTGACAATTGTTAAAATATTCAGTAAAAAAGAATATATATCAAAAGAGCAAAAACAAAATAAGAATATAAATGCCCAATGAAAAGGCTGATTTTTAAAAATCATTCACACATAATAAAAATAATATTAAAATATTTAATTATAAAAAATAATCCCCAAAATCAATATTATGAAAATATATATGCTTAAAAATATTGTATCCAATTCATTAAAATTTTACTTAAAACTAACAAGAAGAAAGTTTTAAAAATAAGTCATATATTAAAAAACAATAACAGAATAAAAGATAATAAAAGTAATAAGAAAATAATAAAAAGCAAAATTATAAATGTTTATTGTCAGGTACAATATATACAAAACTTTTTACAAATATATGGTTGAAATATTTTTAAGGTGTCTCTAATAAATAAATAATAATTGAAAAACGATAAGTAAATTAAAATTTACATCAATCCCACGCCCATATGCCGAGTGCACTAAAATCCATAAAAAATAGTGCCTCCTCCTATCCTCATGTTTTTCATGTTTTTGTGCCCACATTGTGCGAAAGGTATATAACATCTAAACTTTCTCCAAGAACATCCACTTCAAACTCATTTCTGAACAAGGAAACAACACTGTTATAAGTACGCCATTAAGTAAATGTGGAGGTAAGAAGACAGGAAGAAATCAGTAGGATAGAAGTTGTGGAAGCAATGAAGAAAGTTAAACTGGGGAAAGCCCTAGGAATTGAGGGAGTGTGTGGTGAAATGCTGAAGCATGGGGGAGAGATAGTAGTAGAATGGATGTGGAAAATGTGCAGATTGGCCTAGGAGGAAAGTAGAGTCCCGGAGGATTGGAAGTCAGATATAATTATTCCCTTGTACAAAGGAAAAGGGGAATAAGAAGTGTGTGGTAATCATTGGGGCATTTGTCTTCTTAGTATAATAGGAAAAGTGTATGGTAGGATACTTATTGACAGAGTTAGAGAAAGAACAGAGGAAGTAGATGGAGAAGAACAGGGAGGCTTTAGGAAGGGAAGAGGTTGTGTAGATCAGATATTCATTCTTAGATCTTTAGCGGAAAAATTTCTAGAGAAGGGAAAGAAGTTGTTTGCGGCTTTCATGGATTTGGAGAAAGCATATGACAGGGTAGATAGACAAGGATTGTGGAAAGTATTAAGAATATATGGAGTAGATGGGAAGTTGTTGAATGCTGTGAAGAGTATGTATGATGGTGCGAAGGCTGCAGTGCGTGTGGATGGTGAACTAAGTGAATTTTTCTCTTTGAAGGTTGGGTTGAAACAGGGATGTGTCATGTCTCCATGGTTGTTCAATCTGTACATGGATGGGGTAATAAAAGAGGTACAAAGTAGGGTAGTGAATGGTGGAGTGGCCCTGGTGAGAGAGGGTAGTGGTTGGAAACTCCCTGTACTGTTGTTTGCAGATGATACTGTGTTGTTGAGTGAAGATGAAGGGGAGCTGCAAGGCTTGGTGGATGAGTTTGGGAGAGTGTAAGAAACGGAATCTAAAGGTGAATGTAGGGAAGAGTAAAGTGATGGTCTTTGAGAGAGGTGAAGTCAGTGAATGTACAGTGAGGTTGCATGGTGAGGAACTGGAAAATGTGAGTACGTTTAAGTACTTGGGTAGTGTGATGAGTAAGGATGGAGGTTTGGAGGGTGAAGTGCTTGAAAGGGTACAGCAAGGATGTAACTTGCAATACTTTGATGAGAGAAACTCCGTGTACAAACAGCTAGTTAAGGAGTTTATTAAGAGCTCTGACAAAAATAGTCTGCCCTTCTTGAGTGTCTGCTCAGAACTGACGCAGTAACGCCTTCACCCAGGCTTGGGCTCTGGGAAAGCATGCTAGGTCAGTAAGTTTAGTGGGGGCATGTATGCATGGGGGGGGGGATATATACATCGGGGGTAGACATATTGTAGGGGGGATACAAGGAAGAAAGGTTGCTGGTTCCTAGAAAGCAGTGATAAGAAGCAGGGAAGTGAGCATGGAAGTGAAAAAGTTACTACATGACAGTATTGTGATACAAAGTCTAACGTATGGAAGTGAAGCTTGGATGTTGCTGGAAGGACACAAGTCAAGAGCGAGAGCAGTGGAATTGAGTTATTTTAGAGGAGCCTGTGGAGTCACATGGAGAGACAGGCTGACAAATGAGGATGTAAAGGAGCGTTGTGGTGTGGATGTGGATGTGATAGGAAGGTTAGGAGGAATACACTGAGGTGCTTTGGCCATGTGGAGAGGATGGAGGGTGAAAGACTGACGAAGAGAGTGTATGTGAGTGAGGTGGAGGGGGGAAGAGGGAGGGGGGAGGCCGAGGATGAGATGGAGGGATGGGGTGGAGAGGTATATGAGAGAGGGGTGTGCGAGTTGGAAGAGGGGCAGTGAAATGGCAGGGGACAGGGCGACGTGGAGGCGATTTGTTTGTGGCCACCCCGAACGGGATTGAGGCGTCTGGCAATAGATAGATAGATGGGAATGTTAAATTTTATAGGGGGTTGTGATTTTCCTTTAGTCTCTTTTCGTAGTAGTAGTAGTAGTAGTAATAGTAGTAGTAGTAGTAGTTCTTGTTGTTGTAGTAGTAGTAGTAATAGTGGTGGTATTTGCATTAGTTGTACTAGCAGTAGTGGAACAAGAAGTTGCATCCCCAGTCTCATCTGAACGTAAACACGGTGAATTGCACCGCGAAGTTATCATAATTTGTAGACCACCATCCTCCTTTTGACGATAGGGTAGTAATGACTGACGTTTGTATAATTGGGCATCTCCACCACCCTGTCTTATCAATGCCACCACGGAAAGGCGTCCCTCACCAGCACTGTTAAATGTGTAGGTTTTATTAAAGGATCAGGGTAAAGGTGTTTTGCATCAATGAAATAGTATGAAATGTAATGTTTACTAATGATGCAGAAATGAACTCTCTCTCTCTCTCTCTCTCTCTCTCTCTCTCTTGTGGAAGTCTCTCATAAACTCGATAAAATCGGCTGAGGATAGGAATATAATACTTGTGCAGCTTCTAATTGAAGGGGTCACGACGAAGGCACAATTCTTCCATTAAGGAAAGGTTGTGAAGATGAAAGGGTTGAAATTATGACCCTTTAATTGGAGAAAATAACTTGGCTGTGTGGAATCAATCAGCCAGTGCAGAAAAAAGTGAGGGAGGGTGAGAACGGCAGAAAGAGCGAGAGACAAGGTAATTAGAGAGAAAGAGAGAGAGAGAGAGAAAGAGAGAGTTTGCCTAAGGCTGTGGGAAAACGTTAGATGAGCGTCCCCACAGCACTTTTATTTAACTTTGGAAATTTATCCCGTATTGTCTTCACTACAAAGACTGTTTTCGTATTTTGCTTCTTCTTACCTGTGCACAATTTTATTCAACTTGAGACGAACCTCTATGTTTTTTCCCCATTAAGTTGATCCAACCTCCGGCAATACTTTTCGTAGCTCAGTTGTAAAAAAGATAGCTCCTCAGCAATTTATTCTTTTCCCAGAGCTTCTTCGTAACTAACATCATACTTTAATGTTGATATATTATAACAACACAGGATTCAAAATGGAGAGATCGCAATTTTAGGCCAAGTTAGAGTAAAAATTTTGTACTTGCAAATGATGGCTATGTGATCCGTCGCCTTCAAATATTCTCTAATCAGAATAACGTTGTCTAATGATGTCAAAATTTAAATATAACACACGACACCGGGTTAACCCCTTAACTGCGGGGCGTCACTTTTGTGATTCTGTGTTATTTTGAATTCGCCCGGGCTTTCAAGTGGTGGCTTGTATCATCTATCAGTACTGCCAATGTCCAACACTAGTCAGCACTCCTAATCTCATCTGTACTCCCATCCATTGTTGACAATTTAGCCATTTCTCCCCGTTCTTGACTCCCCTCCCTACCTCCCCTCCATTACCCTCTCCTCTCGCCTGCCCGGCTGTGCTACGCTAAGTAAATTTTCCCTGGAATTTTCCACTGATTTCATCCATTGAAATAAGCCCTATGCCCTATTCTTATACCAAATAATATATACAAGAAAGAAATAAGGTAAGTGAGAGTGCCATACACCTAGAATTGGCTAATTATCACCTGACAACACCTCACGTGCACTCGTTCGCTAATTTTCGCTGTTTATTTCCCCTTGAAATATGCTGTATAATCTATTTTCGTAATAAAAATATATATAAGAAAGGAAGGGAGAAGCATTAGTGATATTTACATTCACCTGGAACTACCTAATTATTGCAGGCCAGCACACTGTATTCTGCACTAAGTAAATCTTCCTTGGAATTTTCCACTGATTTCATCCATTGAAATAAGCCCTATGCCCTATTCTTATACCAAATAGTATATACAAAAAAGAAATAAGGTAAGTGATAGTGCCATACACCTGGAAATGGCTAATTATCACCTGACAACACCTCACATGCACTCGTTCGCTAATTTTCGCTGTTTATTTCCCCTTGAAATATGCCATATAATCTATTCTCGTAATAAAAATATATATAAGGAGGGAAGGGAGAAGCCTAAGTGATATTTACATTCACCTGGAACTACCTAACTTAGTATGTATTGTCTAGATTTCCTGCCAATCATTTCATAGCGTATATATTAGCAGCTGTCACCAGGCTGACATTGGCAACATTGCACTCCCCCTAGGCAGGCCACCACACTGTATTCAGTTTACTGTCGTCTTTCAAGGTGAAAGCACGTCGGATTCGCGCCAGTCAAATTCCGCCGCTTTTTAGCCCCATGCAAAGGGCCGTGTGATCTCTACCCCTTACTAAACTTCGTGTGGAAAGAGGTAAAAGGGCTAAGCGACTGCTGTGGAACGTGAACTGGCTAATTTGTCAATGAAAATGATAGAGAGTGAGTACGATCTTTCAGGTGAGTAAAACAGCGCAAGTGGAAATGTAAATAATGTGTAAATAATGTGTAAACAGCAAGTGAAAGCAGTGAATGCAAATATAAGTGAACAGTGGAAAATAGTTTTATAAGTTACTGCAAGTGACAGTGCCTAACACAGTGTAAATAAAATAGAAATGTAAATAATGTAAATAAAATAGAGAATGTTAATAGAAATGTAAATGAGTAGTAATATAAGAATACGAGTATATATAGGAGTAATGAAAGTGAAAGTTTCACTCTAGCATGTATGAATACTATGAGTTATGAAAGTGAAGGTGAAAGTGACAGTCACTCTCAACACTAGTATACAGGACGAAAAAGTGAATGCTACGTATTTTACTGAAAGAGAAATTGAATGCCTACAGTGACAATAAACTACTATTACTGAAGGAAACTTATGGATAAAGACTGTAGATATATATAAGTGTTATACAGTAATAGAAATATAAAGTGTGAGTGTTTCTATGAATAATAAATGACAGAACACCAGCTGCGAACGATCGCAAGTGGGAAAGAAATATGCGCTCGTAATTTTCATTGCTTTCACAGTGTTTTTTTTTTGGAGAATGGATTCCAAACTATTTGAGAATCATGGAATAGTGTTTCTAGTGATAATATCAGGCTGTGGTAATCATATTAAGGGTTGTCGGGAAGTGTAAAGTGGAGACTTCGTTACCCAAATTCAGAGGTCTCCACAAGTCCTACGGTACTCGACGAAGGCTCAACAAACATCTCAGGAGAAAACTGAAGGTATGTGCCATAGCCATATTTAATTTTAATATTCTAGGACTAATAACTGACTTTTGGCAAATATTTTTAGAGAGTCTGTCGGAGCGCAAATATGCCCGCGGGACACGCAAGTCAAAGCAAAACAAGCCCGTGGCTTAGGGGTTAAAGCGCAGTAGCTTTGTCGATTTTCTGCTATCGACGTATTTTTCATTTACGTTACCCTACCACTAATCATTTTGTTTTTTTCAACTTGGAGTGCAGCTTACTATATTGTTTTTGCTCGAACATGGCCTAGATTTCTCTGCCTTGTATACTGACTTCTAAGAACAGATTAAAACTAGAATATGAGGCTAATTACGGAGAACCGTCATGGAAAGGATGTGGCGCAGTGGTAGTGTTTAACAGCCACTGAACAGCGTGAAGCAAACAGCGGAAAGGCGAAAATTTGGGCAAAGCTAGAGCGAAAAGCTAATAATGAAAGGATTGTAATGAAGACATAGTCCTCCAGTTCCAGATTCTGTCATAAGCATAAAATCGTCTACAAACAGCAAGAACAAAGCAAAACGAGGCATCGACGTACTTACGTTAACTGTACACACACACACACACACACACACACACACACACAGACACTGAAACCTTAGAGAGAGAGAGAGAGAGAGAGAGAGAGAGAGATGAATACATACAGTTAGATAAATTGACAAAACCGTTAAGTTGCCTCTTCACTGTCCCCGCCCAGCCTCCATCACTCAGTCACACTGCTAATTGTTAACACCCTCGACCAAACACGTCATCACCAATCCTGGCTCGTATGAATGCACATATCGCTGGAAAATTAAAATGTGTAAAGTGTTCGTTGAGGACTTTTTTTATGGTGGGACTAAAGGGACCCACAATTTTTGACACGAATTTACCATTCCCTCAGAGGATGTGGAGTGAGGCTACAGACAGAAAGACAATGACAGAGATGGATAGAGAGATTATCGGGACTCCAAAATATCATAACACAATACATAATAGCTAGTGACGTACATATGTAATCCTGAGGTTAGCTGAAAGTCATACCTGGGCGAGATGGTTGGAGGAATTGGCGTTTGCATTTTCAGTTAGGAATTTTAAAACACGGCATAATGTGACCCTTGACAGGAAAATCCCAAGGCTCGAGAAGGTTCCACACAACCGTACCTTACATGTGACATAACCACTCACATACAGGAGAAATGGGAGAGAAGGAGCTTGAAAAGCAGAGAAGGAGTTAAGAGTGAGAAAGCAGTAGAAGGGGATCTAGAAGGGAGAGAGAGAGAGAGAGAGAGAGAGAGAGAGAGAGAGACGGTGGGAAAAGCAGGAATGAGTGGACGAAGTTAGCAAGTATAAACCGGTCTCACGCCAATGTGCTCCCTTGATAAATATTCAGTATTAATCTTCAGATATTTCCTTTGATGAAAATAAACTGAAATCAAACCCCAGACTCATTCCTATCTTTCTCCTGCCATAGACGACAAGTACAACGAACATTTTCTCCTTTCGTAAAATACCTACAAATCAACTCTGCTACAAGACCTCGGTGACGACTACGATATATCTACAGTTACGATTAAATAAAATGCCTCTCCATTTTCGGAACATCAACTGTTTTATTGTCTTCATGAAAAGAGACCCAAGGCGATACTTCTGACCTACTTCTGGCTATTTAGGCACTTCTGAACCAGTGTGGCCATTTTCAATGCATTCACCTTGTATAAGAAGTGCTTGCACGAGTCAGTCAGTCTGCTGGAATTTGTGGAGGAGATAGTTGACAAGCTCCTTCACTTTGATGAAGCAGGGTGGCCCACATCAGGGCATGTCATCCACCATGCCCCTGACCTTCCAACCCGATGGCCAGCAGGACCTCCGGCACTTGCGGCACCTGCAGCAGCACTAGCACAGGTGCCAGCACCACTGTCTCCTGGGCCAGCACCATCTCCTGGACCAGCACCAGCACAGGTGTCAACACCACCATCTCCAGGAGCAGGACCAGCACATGAGCCAATGCCACCATTGCCTGCAGGACCAGCACGGGTACCGAGACGCCCATCTCCAGCAGTTCCTGGTCCGTCAGGAGAACATGCTGCTGCTGCCATGCCCGGCCCTGCAGCTGCACCTCCATTATGACAGGACCAAGGAAGACCAGGAGGACATCCAACCAAGCGTCGGAGAGTCATCAACGACAGAGTGTGATTGGATTACACACTGGGCCATTGACGGGAGAAGATCTCCAACCGGAGGAGGCTCCGGTGTGCACTGTGTGCCCTGGAGAGGATGAAGAGGGACACAAGTCACATGTGTCCTGTTTGTGATGTGCTGCTTTGCGTGGGTGATTGCTTTGAACGGTACCACACTGAGCGAAGTATTCCCTAGTGGAGTGTACACACACACACACACACACACACACACACACACACACACACACACACACACACACACACACTGACACACAACTTAACTCATCTTCATGTCCCCCAAGGTCCTGCAAGCAGCTTAACACCCCTGGAGGAAGTGAGTTTTCCGAATTTAGTTGATTTGTGTATTGACCTATATCAATACCCCTGTATTTTTCTCACAAATAACCATTTTCATCTACATATTACACATATGACAGAAAGTACAGCTTCATTAGCAGTAACTAGGACAAAAAGTAGTGTCATGCCGAGTAGGTTATAGCACTATAAAAACAACCCTTGGAGATTTTACAATATGTACATAAAAAAGAAAAGAAAAACGGCTTTGGGAGCATAGTCTTCAGGTAAAGGCGGGGGGAGAGAGTTTTTTTTTGTTTCTCGCTTGCGGTAAAACTAGGTAGCGCTCGGAGGAGTAAACTAGTTTTGTTGTCCTATTACTCAAAAACTATTGGACGTATCGATTTCCTGTAAGAACCATGATAAAGATCAGTGAATTATATGTATGTTCATTACCAAAATATAAGCCTCTTGGAGCATATTTTGTAGGAAAAAATGGGGGAACAGAGTGTGTTTTTATTTTTTTTCCCACTTGCAGTAAAAGTAGGCAGCGCTCGGAGGCGTAATCTCACTTTGTCGGCCAATTACTCGAAAACTATTGGACGTATCGATATCCTGTAAGAACCATAATAAATATCAGTGAATTATACGTATGTTCATTACCAAATATAAGCCTTTGGGAATATATTTTGTAGGAAAAGGCGGGGGAACAGTGTTTTTTTTTTTTTTTCTCACAGTAAAAGTAGGCAGCGCTCGGAGGAGTATTCTAACTTTGTCGTCCAATTACTCTGAAACTATTGGACGTAACAATTTCCTGTAAGATCCATGATAAAGAGCAGTAAATTCTACTTATGTACAGGACATAACAATGTAAGATCTCTGATAAAAAGTCATTCTTACATAGGCGGAAATATAACGGTTGTTGAACGCGCCTGACGAAAGTGCAACACAATTGTGCGTACCCAGTAGTTTTTTGCGATTTACTCGGAAACTCTGAGGCATATCAAAAATCGGCTGGTACCCTGAGAAAGCTCATAAAATTCTACACAATATTACGAAATAAAAACATGAAGTGTGCAAGAAAAATTTTGCGGTAGAGCTCCCTGAACAAAAATCTGTTTTTATTTTTTAATGGCTTTCAGTTTTTGGCTATTTTCTCGAAAAAAACAAATCGTATCACAACCGGACAAATTTGTTTAGAAAGCTGATGAAATTCTCTATCAAAACTTCTGATAACATTTTTCTGTATGATTGAAAACTTTCGAATTGTGATATTGGGAAGTGAGATTGATGTTCCAAAATGTTTATTCACGCTGGCCTAATGTAGTTATATTCGTGTTTTTCTTTTTCCTTTTTTGTGCTTATCAGCTAGAACAAACATAGACGAATAAGATGATGTAGGTTTCATGGCAGTATGTTGAGGTTTGGGTGGCGAAAATAAGTGAAGAATATGAGTTTTCAGTGGCACGTGGGTAGGCTGGCCGGGTGGCTGGTCAAATAAAATCATATTCTGTAAAACTTACTAAAAGTTATGCTAGTGCGAGAGGGTTAAACTGTAATCATATAAACTGAGTTTAACACTCTCACAATATAGCTCACATTATAGTCGTTGCACACGTGCTTATAGACTTATGAATAACTAGATATAATCAACGACATGTTTTAGTCATATCAATAATTCATTGTTCATTACAATGTGTACACATAACATTGTCTGTTTATGCAGTGCCGGGTTATATCATGTGTAATATGACCTTTACAATTCCCAGGCATTTCGTTAGTGCACACCAGCGCCGTGCCGGACGTCGTAAACCAACTGGCCGGCTACCTGTCAGCAAATATCATCATTATTGTACACGTGTATGTAAAATGGTCATCGTCCCTTATACACATTTTAAAAGGTATTCTCACTAAGCCGGTGATACCATTAGGCACTGCTAATATTTCATTTTGTTAACGGCATAATTTTATTGTAGACCTGAAAGGGTTACACAGTATTAATGTGGATACATTATATATTATCTGACAATTCGAAGGCTTACGGAATTTCATGATACGATGGTTCTCGAAAACTGGCATTACCTACCTACAGGTGATCACCTGCATAATAGTCTGATGTTTTTGTAATCATGTTTTCTGGTAAAATTAACTATTCTTTCAACAGATATGGATGGCCTTGTAGACAACATGGCCGATGTCTAGCCAACACTTGAGCAAATCATCTTGAAGTAATACAAAGGAGAACTATCATAGTTGGCCACTATCAGGCTGGGAAGCCTATAAATGAAATCAGCTATGTTAGGGGTATAAGCAAGACAAGTCAGATTATGGATACGGCTATATGAAGTGGAGGGACATGCTACGACGAGACAGAGTCTGGTCACCCACGGGTCACATCACAAGATGTCAACGACAGGCTAATTGCTACTGCCCAACAAACTCCCAGGAAAACAGCAGTAGCCTGGACACTGGAGTTACAGCTTCCATTTCGCCCAATCACAACAAAACGGTGGCTGCAAGAGAACTGTGATATTCCTGCTGTGAAGAAGGAGCTGACAGAGGCAAACAAGGTGGCATGGATGACATTCACCTAAAATTATGTGCAGTATGATGTGAGCTTCTGGCAGAATGTAATTTTTACCGATAAAAAAAACGTTACATCTGTGGCAGCGACTGGGAGACACTACTGGCGAATGCCTAACACTCACTATGATGCCATAAACATAGGTAAGAGATCATGAAGTAGCAGGGTGTCAGTCTCCTTTCATGGCTGGAAGTTGGCAGCGGGGTCCTGGAGAACTGGTTACACTCAATGGACATCTTATTGCAAAGGAATACATAAATATTTTGGAGACCTTACTCTTACCCTCTACCCATGCATACACCAGCTCAGAGCCCAAAAATATCATACTAGTTCAAGACCTTTCCCCTATTCATACTAGTCAGGCAGTGAAGGACTGGTTCGGGCAGCACCCGGAGATACAACTCGTTGACTGGCCTATGAAGGGGTATGACTGTAACCCCAATGAAAATTTATAGGGAATTATGGTGGACGAATGGAAGGTTCCTGAGACGACCAGGGAGGCAATAGAAACGAAAGCACGAGAAGTATGGGAGAGCATCCGATGTCGTCCACACAGCACGAACCTCAACTCTATGTCTTCCCACCTACAGGGAGTCATTGAAGCCCAGGGGGGTTGGACTAGGTATTAAGCCCTTTGGTAGTGGATAAGGTCCTTTATTGGTGGATAATGTATTCATTAATGAAATAAACATATTGCAAGACCTTAATGTATTCCACACCATTTATCTTTCATGTGTTAGCTCCACATAATATTTGTGAATATGTTGTCCCTGGGTTGTATCTATAGCTACAATATTTAATGATTATGGATTTAATGGAACCTCCGTGGATGGTTATAAATGTTAAGACTATTTTACATGGATGAATAAACCAGATTGTGATGGGCAACAGAAAGCATGCGCTAATAATTAACTATAACCAAGTGAAATTGCATGCAAACAACACAAAATATTATGAGACAATGAAGATACAGCTGTAGTATCTTGCTCTGCCCTGTTATCCAAGCCCTAACTGTTGTTCCACCTCATATGTGCATTACTTTCAGTCTCTGCCTCTCTTATTACTCTTACTTCTCAGTATCCTCTTACCGCATACCGTCATATTCCTTAACCCCAAAAGACGAGTGTCCGCATATGCTGTCTGAGGGTATTAGGGACAAAAAGAAGGGTGTCTGCATAGGCAGTCACACCTTCCCACCCCCCTACCACCACACCCACCCACCACCTCCCCATCCCCACCCTGACCTTCCTCACTGCCCCCCACCCCCACCCCCTCACCCCCACCCTCCTCATGACCCCCCACCACCCCACCCCATTCCCCACAAACCCCCCACGATATCGCACCCGCCGATTATGCCCGTCCTGAGCGTATGTCTTGCCATTTCCATGCCCATCTTTAAGGGGTTAAGGCCAGTCCACACTATAGAGCAGTGCCAGGAGAGCTGTACCCTCATCGGACACAGCCTGTCATGCATGCCTGTCGACACTGCTGAGTAGGTGGTTGGCCAGTCATGTCGATAAGTAGCCAGTAGATGGTTGGCAGGCTCAAGTGCGGTATCACCATGCACAGCACTGTTGAAAGGAAAAAAAAATAGTGTTGTGTAGCATATTAATTGCTGTGTGCATAAAAAATAAAAAGAACAACAGAGTGCAGAGAACTACATGGTGCATAGGGTGGTTAGGTAGAAGAGAAGTACTGGAAAGGCATTTGACGATATTATGTGAACTACAAGATGGATGTGATTTCATCAACTACATGAGAATAGATATAAACACCTTCTATACACTACTAGCTAAAATGGAACCATACATAACTAAAGAGGATACTCATTTGAGGCAGAGTATAACAGCAGAAGCCCGTCTCAGTTTTCTAGCAAGTGGGTGCGCATACACGTTGCGCAGTATACCACGAGCATCTCGAAGCAGAGTTTGTCAGACATAATACCAGAAACATGTCAAGCTATATGTACTGTAGTGAAGGAGGAGTACTTGAAGGTGAGTTTGTTTATATATATAAGGTACTGATGACTGACACAACTGTTGTGGAAAGAAAAACTTTATTTTTTATAATAATTACATATACCCCAAAATGGACGTAGCCCACAAGACCTTCTCCACATAATAACTTAAATAAGATTAGTGACCATTATTTATTGTACCCTAAGTACATACATATCTATATATGCAAATATGTATTCACTATATGTGTATATCCCCTATTAGACACCATATTCCATACTAATTCAAGCATAATACCATAGAAAGACAAAACATATGTGACTGGGAGACATGTTCATCAGTTATATGCCAACATTCATTTACGTTTATGATAAAAAAAACACACACCTCTGACCACATTACCTGGTATTATCAAACACAACACAACAATAGCATTGTGATGGTTATGCTACAAATAATAGTGGGGAGGGCATCACGATAAGTAACAATAATGTTATTCAACATTGTAGCATGGGAATACCCTTAAACAATATATTCCTGTTATTCTATAGCCTTCATCAACGATGAAAACTTACCAAGTTTACCAGAAAAAGAACATCATGTATCAGAACCAGATATGATGACAACGTAAACTGAGCATCCTCCATGTGTTGCACTAGGGTCAATTGTGGTGAAACAGTGAGAGACTAACAACGAGGGCCCACAAGTAACTTTCCGTGGCTAGCAGCGTCGTCACTCCATACCCAGTGTCCAACCACCGGGTAGTGTCTAGTGATTTCGCTCAACTACGGGCACAGGAAGTCAGGTGACCTGCCCATCAAAGGTGCCACAAACTGTCCGAGGACGGACTTACCACTCAAACCCGTCGGGCACCGCTCGATAGTGTGGATGGGCATTCAGGGCATTTCTAGTCTTCCGGTCCTATAACTCTTACTGTACGAGTATTACATTATTCGTTACATCATCACTCCCACACAAACAACGTTACCACTAGACTGCTGAATCTGTTACTGCCATTATTGTCACTGCCACTACTAACCCCCTTTTCCCCCAGACTGTCTAATTTTCCTCACGATACTACTACTGCTACTCCTACTGCTAATCCACCATGAATGTATATAATAATACGTATGATTGTCCTCATGTCCGTGTTTATGTGCTAACTACATTGTCCCCGTCCCACAATCGACATCTCGTCACTATTCCCTCACCGCTGCCCCAGTTACACCCCCATCTCCCCTCTCTTCCAGCCACCATCGACCCTACTGCATCCCCACTCCGACACCACACTACTCCTCCCCCCATCCCAGGGCCACCAGGCATGTTGGCCTCCCTTTTATCGGTAAATATACGTGGCATGCATTAATAATTATAATACTGAGAACACCATACATGTGCACTGTTCCTAACATCACATATAAAAATTGCAGACCCAAACGTGCCTGTATTATGGAGCATTGATATATTAGCCACAAAACCGACCACAGACCATTCTCATCTTTACCACTGGACCTTCCTTATAGGACTTCATCATGGCAACACAAGCCATTGCAGTCCTTTGTGGGATCATTATAGCTGTTTGGGAAAAATAACATAGCTCACTACATGCCTACAGCCCGCTAAAATACACCTGTGACATCCATCAAATAGCCTAGCAAGAGTTAGCAGACAAACAAACAAATGAATGGACATAGACAGAGACAGACAGAAGCCTAATGTCTCTCATCGGTATATGACGACCTGACAAAACTGTTATCATCCTGTTTTGCTGGTGTCATCATAGTTATAGCAATAATAATAATAACAATAATAATAATAATAATAATAATAATAATAATAATAACTAGAGGCCTCCCCAAGTGGGGACTCACACCAGCTGCAAGCCGATACATATCTAGCAAGGCTCGGAATATGACCTTGACCTTGACCTACTTTCACCAATTTGGAACTCATAAGAGATTTTCATCCCTACTACACACCTGTAAAATTTTGTGATGATATCTTGAACAGTTGCAAAGTTATCGCGGTAACAGACACACAGACCTTGACCTACTTTCACCAGTTTTGAACTCGCAGATTTTCATCCCTACTACATACCTGTAAAATTTTGTGATGATATCTATAGTGGCTGCGAAGTTATCATGCTAACAGACAAACAGAAAGACAGACAAACTGAAAACAATACTCGTTGGAGATTTGTATCCCTTCTACACACACATATAAAATCTTTTGATGATATCTTGAGTGGTTGCGAAGATATTGTGGAAACGGACACGCAGGCCTTGACCTACTTTCACCAATTTTGAATTCGTGATCGATTTTTTTCCCTACCACACATCTGTAAAATTTTGTAATGATATCTTGAGTATTACAAAGTTATTGTGCTAAAAGACACAGACACACAGAGACATAATGAAAAGACTACCAGCTTCGCTTTCGTGGATGGTAATCACTTATTATTAGGCACTAGACAGACAAGGACAAACACAAACAGCATGTGTTGACACAATATCCGTTTGCCATGACAGAAGGTTGAGTTGCTGTCAAACATTAGTTTCGTCAGTGTCACGAGTCGGCTCGTGACATCATTTGGTGGGAAACCGCGAACTCTAGTGAAGCCCAGTGTTATCGTTCAGTTAACTGCTCACCCAGTCAGGAGTGTTTTCAAAAAAATTTTTTTTCACTGTCATATATGATCGTCTTCATGCGAGACGTTAGTACTTACATTGAGCGATTTATTTTGGGCATGTTTCGCTCATTCTAGCCGTTAGTAATGCGGCCACAGTGCTCCCCTCTTTCCCACGATTTAGTCAAGGTTTGAGTGCCGCGGAAGTAGGTAGTGTGTGGCAGTGTCCTTCCTACGACGCAGTTCCCACCGCCGCCGTATTCCCACATAGCTGTGATTGGCGAGAGGCTCAGCGTGTGCAGTGTCCTTCCAGTAACGACACCCAGTCATCCTCTTTGTCCACTTTTCTGACCAATACTTCTTTTCGTTTTCCTAGGCTTAAGAGTTTAGCTTTTGAGTGAGTGAGTGAGTGCGATCTCTTTATTTTAAATTCATCTTGAGACTCATGTAACGTTAATTTATTTTATTGTAATCAATAAATTAACGGTTCTTTTTCTTTGAGCTTAATGTAACGTAAACTCGTGTTTCATTTCTCCATTGAGCTTATCTCACTTATAGCTCCTAGCTTGCATAAACGCTTTGCTATTCATAACTGGCAGCGAACGTAAGAACCTCGTCTACGAATCAACAGTGAATTCCTACAAAATATCAAGATTGAAAACAAAAAATACCTCTCACAACCAACAACTCACAACCAGCTCCTGAAAGTATTCTCTCCAACCCCCCCTCTGTCTCCCCGATCATAACGCTGATGTAGAGGTGAAGAGGTCACAGGACGCCTTGCAAGTAGTTTAACAATATATTGATACAAACAATCTTGCAATTTCTACGACAAACTAACGATCTACAACCATCTACAATGAACTACAAGTAACAACTTATAATCTTCTACACGCACCTACAAGTAGTGGCAGTCTTCATCCCACCGCTGCCACCATATTTCACAAAAGACTTTGTATAAACTTGTAGAGAAGTATTGTGGATTAGTTATATATATATATATTAGAGTTGTGGACGAGCGGTTGTTATACGTGAGTAGCTTTGTAAGTAGATAATCTTCGTTCCCATTTGTCATGCAATGACAGGAGAGGTAAAGATGAGTATGGGACTATTTTTATTTGTCTTGGAAATATTAACAAAGTCTCTCACACACGCGTGAAGTATAAAGTAGAGTCCCGCTAGCTACCTCCCTGTCTCGCTCTCTCTCTCTCTCTCTCTCTCTCTCTCTCTCTCTCTCTCTCTTCCATGTTGCTAAGCCCTTCTCCCTACTACCTGCCGGTTCTATGGCCTGTCTCCTTCTGAGCTCTGCTTCCTAAATTCTGGTGTAGCAGGGGTCGTGTCAAGTGTGTTACACTGTGGTTGGAAAGTTCTAGAAACCTGTGTGTGAGTATGTGTGTGTGTGTGTATGGTCACGAGGTGCTGTCGTGTGCCTATAAAGCATTCCTTGAGTTAAGAGTGTGTAAGCATGTTTAGCATTGCTCGATTCTCGCAGACACAATACCTTCTCATCATTTGACTTCCTGCTTCTATCTGTCTCTCTATCAATCTATTTATCTATTTATCTATTATGATTTGTAATTATAATATGGAGTCCTAACACTTAGGGCAGTCTTGTATTAAGCTTAAAATCCGTTGTGGCATCTAGGAGTTAACGCATCAGCAAGAATCTGTTACTAATAACATTAGTTATTTATTATCAGGGGAGAAGTCACTTTCTCCAGAGGCTAACAGTACTAATAAACAGCAATTATGAGGAATTAGTTTCTGCTGTGTACTGTTGAGAAAGTTTAAAAATTCTCGTTCTTAGAGAATCGGCGAAGCAAGCCAGAATAAAGTAATCATTGCTTGATTTTTAGCAAGACAATTCATTGTCCTGGTATCAGCGTTATTGAAAATTATCTTTTAATATTGCATTTATCTTAAAAACCCCATGACAATTGGCGACCTCATTCCAGGATATTAACTCCTAGCTCTAAAGCTATTCACGAGATAATACTCACTCGTTCATACTTGGGTATTTATCATTAAAGTCTATAGGCACTACCTTACTGGTGATTATTAATTCAGTTTTATTAATTTACATAATAGTTTTCACAGTCAGTTGTTTGTTTAATTTTCTTTCTTTACCAGTTTAATTAGATAAAATTGGTCACCACTAACCTGTGCCTATATTCTTTATTCTCGATTATTGACATTTTTCTCTGAAAAAATCGCAGTCAGTACTGAGTCGCTAGTTATTTAGATTGAGTTAGCATCATGTCCACCAGCGTCTATGCACAGGAAGCCAAAGATATGGGTCTTATGGACCCAACTGAAATTAAGGAGTTTGTCCTCTCTCGGTTTAATTATGAGCAAGAACGTGAGAAAGATGTTCGTGAAGAGCGTAGAATCCAACGCGAACATGAGGGAGAACAGCGCGAACACGAGCAGAAACAACACGAACTCGAGTTAAAACAAGAGTGACAACAACGCGAATACGAACAAAAACAACGCGAACACGAGCGAGAACAGTGCAAATACGAACAAAAACAACGTGAACTCGAGTTAGAACATGAGCGAGAACAGCGCGAACACAAACAAAAACAACGCGAACTCGAGCTGGAACATGCGCGAGAACAGTGTGAGGAACGAGAGAGAGAACGTCAACACGAGTTAGAACAATGCGAGAGAGAACGAGAACACGAACGTGCCGAGCGAGAGGCACGCGAAAAACATGAATTTGAAATGTTGAAGCTCAAGTGAGATTCCTTGGCTTCAGACACATCTGGTGCAGCTGGCCAAAGCTCCACGAGCGTTCTCCCTGCACATGTTATGGCGACCCCACACATCAAGCTTCCCCCATACAAAGATGGCGAGCGAATCGAGCCATACATAACTCGTTTTGAAGACATGGCTCAACTTTACCAGCTGGATGATACAGCTAAGTGGCTTCAGTTTCTTAGCCTGTTTGAAGGCCCTGCCCTCGATATTCTCCACAGAATTCGTGGAGACAATCTCACGTATGAGATGATGAAGGCCGCACTCGTCAAAGCATACGGTCTCACAGTTGACGACGCCAAGAGTCAGTTCATGAGGGCGCGTTTACAAGATAAAGAGACTGCCGTTCAGTTTCTTGACCAGCTTACTGCTTACTTAGATGAGTGGATGGAGAAAGATGAAACTCCTTCCTCGCATGAGGGGATAATTGACGTTATGCTGTGCACGCAGCTGGAAAAGTCGTGGCCTACTGAACTTATGGCTCAACTTAAGATCTGCCAGGTAAGAGATGCCAGCCAAATAGTGAAGAAGGTTGATGCATTCTTTACTGCATACGGGTATCAAACTTGCAAGCAGTATACCTGGAACAGCAAACCTGATAAATCTGGGAAACCGTCTCAGACTGAACCCCAGCAACAAGACCATTCTCAGAATAATGGTCAAAGTCCAAAACCGCAGAGGAAGGACCAGGGGCAAAACACTCAGAAGCCTGAGTGGAAGAGGTACAACAAGTACCCTAACCAGCAGCAGTATCAGCCATGCAACTGACCGTCGGGGCTGTCCTTTTCACCACCAGCTCAAGTGTATCGGAGGCAGGAGGCGAACGCAACCTTCATTCCTCAGCAGCAGCACAGTGGTGTCATCCCTACCAGTATGGGTACTCCCCCACAGTTCACTAGTCCCACAGCGACAGTGAACCCCCATCCGCAGATGGCCAATTCTCCATCTCCCCAGGCAGTGAGTATGACCCTTCAAATATGTAGTTTTCAGGGCACCATGTTTGCCGCATCATTTATTCAGCAGCCTAATCAGTGGCTGGCTGCTTCCTCCACAGGCCCTCCCACAGGTGACAGTACCTTTCTTGTTCAGCCAGGGTTTGTGAGAGACATTCCTGTGAAGGTCCTGAGAGACAACGGTTCCTCAGGTTGCTCTGTCAAGCAGAGTCTAGTTCGGCCTGAGCAGTATACAGGTCAACAGATCCAAGCTAACCTTATAGATGGATCAGTGAGATTGTTCCCTGAGGCATGTATCCAGGTGGCATCTCCATTTTACACTGGTACGACACTCGCAGTTGTCATGCCAGAATCTTTATTTGACCTGATCATAGGCAATATTCCCGGTGCCAAGTATAGTTGCACCAAAGATGACGCTACTCAGACTTCGGCTGCAGAAACACGAGCCATGACTGAAGCTCCAGACTGTATCACCCCAGTGACCATTGAATTGCCACAAGATCTGATGTGTAACCAAATTGTTGTTCAAGAACAACACTCTAACCCAACACTTGCTGCCATGCGGAAGAAGCAAAAGGGTAGAGTGATAAAGTATTCACGGGGAGGTCAAGCTAAGTTCCTTCGCAAACAAGGATGGCTCTACCGTGAATCACGAACACCCGAGGGCGAGGTTCGACTGCAGTTTGTCGTTCCTGCTAAGTACCGCCTAGCAGTGTTAGAATGGGGTCATTGTCCAGCCTCAGGAGGTCACACGGGCAAAAGGAAAACCCAGGGCCGTATCCGAGCTGACTTTTTCTGGCCAGGGATGGGACGAGACATAGATAGTTTTTTGCCTTCCTGCAATGTGTGTCCATGTACCACGAATCAGGGACATGTCCTTCCTGCGCCGTTTGAACTCACACCCATAATCTCTGAAGCAGTTGAGAGACAGGGCAGTGATAATGTAGGTGTAGACCCGATGTCTCGCCTACTAACTGATGACTAATATGGGCAACTGTTGTATGCTGGATTCCGTAACATAGGCGTTCTCAGAGATTTGAGTAATCCAAGGACCAGCCTGGTTCCCAGTTAAAAGTGAAGACCTGATGTCTCACCTGTTGGCCCCACAGGACACAGTATGTCCAGGGCCTGTATATACATGTGTACCGTAGGTTAAGGGGGGAAGTTTGAGAACTCCGCAGAGAAAGTCCGAGGCTGTGTATGGATTACCTTGTGGAACGTCTCAAGCTGTGGGCCTCTCTGAGGATTCCTGGAGAATGCACAATATCCACATGAGTGTTCACACCCACGGTGGGTGTTAAAATGTGACCTGCCCGAGATTATGTAGGGATTCTTAGCTTCCTGTTATTGGTCGTAAGTGTAGAGTTAGGTTAACCAGTAAAATACCTGTTCTAAGAAATTTGAGCAATTCAAGAACTGGCACGTTTCCTGGTTAATAATGTTAGGTTAACTAGTAAACTGCCCATTCTAAGAGATTTGAGGAATTCAAGAACTGGCACGTTTCCTAGTTAATAAGCGTCAACCAGTAAACTATAAGGGTTCTAAGCAATTTGTGAATTCAAGAATTACGTTTAATGGTTAATATGAAAAAAGTATTGATTGCTAGGCAGAAAGAGAGAGAGAAATAACAGTTTTGATGCTCCACCTTAATTCCTTTCACAGGTGCAGCTGGTGGGTGCAGTATTGCCGTGCAGATCAGCTGGTCATCCCTGTCGCATGCTGCCGCCGCTTCTCTTCTGCCTCGTCGTCATTACTATAAATTTGTATTACATGATTTTACATGTAGGCACAGTTACACCACAACTGTCACACCAACACCATGTATTACATACATCACTCTACATAACAATTAGTTGTTAATGTAAATGTAGTGAACTTTTCGCTCAGTTTGACCTGAGTACAGGATTTTTCACCATCATCACGGAGTTTTTCCCTGAAGCTTGCTTCTATTAACGTAAATACGAGGTTTTTTCGCTCACTGGCGACTATGAATTTCTCCTGTAGCATGATAGCACACACACACCACAGTGTGAATCTTGTGTGATTGAGTAGGATTTATATGTATGTATATTGAAATTTTTTTCCTGAAAAAAAAAAATCAACTTTTGATGGGGCGTAATGTCACGAGTTGGCTCGTGACATCGTTTGGTGGGAAACCGCGAACTCTAGTGGAATCTCAGTGTTATTGTTCAGTTAACTGCTCACCCGGTCGGGAGTGTTTCAAAACAATTTTTCACTGTCATAAATGATCGTCTTCGTGCAAGACGTTAGCACTTCCTCTGAGCGATTTATTTTGGGCATGTTTTGCTCATTCTAGCCGTTAATAATGCAGCCACAGCGCTCCCCTCTTTCCCACAATTTAGTCAGTCAAGGTTTGAGCGCCACAGAAGTAGGTAGTGTGTGGCAGTGTCCTTCCTATGACGCAGTTCCCACCGCCGCCATATTCCCACATAGCTGTGATTGGCGAGAGGCACAGCATGTGCAGTGTCCTTCTAGTAACGACACCCAGTCATCCGCTTTGTCCACTTTTCTGACCAGTATTTCTTTTCGTTTTCCAAGGCTTAAGAGTTTAGCTTTTGAGTGAGCGAGTGAATACGATCTCTTTATTTTGAATTCATCTTGAGACTCATGTAATGTTAATTTATTTTATTGTAATCAATAAATTAACGGTTCTTTTTCTTTGAGCTTAATGTAATGTAAACTTGTGTTTCATTTCTCCATTGAGGTTATTTCACTTATAGTTCCTAGCTTGCATAAACGCTTTGCTACTCATAATTGGTACTTAGGCCAGTCTTGTATTAAGCTTAAAATCCGTTGTGCCATCTAGGAGTTAACGCATCAGCAAGAATCTGTTATTAATAGCATTAGTTATTGATTGTCAGGGGTGAACTAACTTTCTCCAGAGGCTAACAGTACTAAAAAACAGCAATTGTGAGGAATTAATTTCTACTGTGTACTGTTAAGAAAGTTTAGAAATTCTCGTTCTTAGAGAATTGGCGAAGCAAGCCACATAAAGTAATCATTGCTTGATTTTTAGCAAGACAATTCATTGTCCTGCTATCAGCATTATTGAAAATTATCTTTTAATATTGCATAATCTTTAAAAACCCCTTGACAGTCAGTATTACTGTAACCCTACCATTACAGCATATTATGACACTTATTTTATGGGACTGTTTGGTTTCATATGTCAAAGTTGTGTTCACGTGTTTCATTGGGGAGATTGTTGTAGTACTGGCGGTGGTGGTCTGGAAGCTGGGGTGGAGAGGGGGTCTTCCACCCGCCTCGTATCTCGGTACCAAACTATCATTCACGGTTGTCAGTTCCTCTGCCCTCTTTCTAACCTTGACTTCCACTTCCTTCCACAGAAGGGGGTACAGAAACAATGGTGCATGGGTGAACATCATCCAGTCCTCTTCAGTTGCCTGGTTGAACTTGAATTGGGTAGAGCTACAGCTAACACGTGCCTCGTATATATACTATGCTCACACAGCGTGGGTGCTTCACACTCCTTATCGCACTGAGACGCAGACATGGCACCAACGGTGTAGGGAACCAATGGGAGGACTCCATTGGGGCAGTTGTTTTATCTGCAGTCGATTGTTTGTTGGGCCAGGCAGACATGAACTGAACAACAAAAACAACACTCTAATATGAGTAGGCCTGCATTTGGCCATCAACTGGAGTTAGACGGGGTTAGAAGTTATAGTAGCACTATTATTATTATTATTATTATTATTATTAGTGGTGGTAGTAGTAGTAGTAGTAGTAGTAGCAGTAGTAGAAGCACTAGTAGTAGCCTAGTGGTTACAAACCCAGGCTCATCTGAAAGTGAATCCGGTGACTTGTGGGCTCGTTACCATTCTGCAGCCCACTATCCTCCATCCCAGAGATAGGGTGGGAAGTGAGGAACGCTTGTATTACTAGGCAGCATAGCATAATCATTATCTCAGATGTCTTGCTTCCTCCTAGGAATCCTCTATCTGGGGATGGCTGTGACACCCGTGACAAAAGCGCATCCAGACTTCATTATTCACATACACTTTTCGCACTCCCTCCAACACCCATATTCCTGTTCCTACTCATTCATCAATATTCCACCCTCATATCACATAAGGTCTGCTTCTACCATAACTCTGTCTCATTTTCACACACACTTTTTGGCACTTCATCTATGTGCATTCTTTGTATATTCCATATCATCTTAACCTATAAATCTTTTTCCACTGAACAGATTCGCACGTCAGTCCCATACCTTTTTCCTCTACTTTATAATGCCCATAAATTTGAGAATTTCTTGGACGCTATAGCCGCCCAATGACTAAAGTTGTTCTGAGAAAGGTCATATTGACAACTTGCAACCTAGAGAGCACTCTGCCACTCACTCTCCGAGTTAGACTTCGATATTTCAGTGTCGGCAATAAGACAATCTCACACACTGCTCTCTAAAGTCCATGGTATCTCTCTCACCCTTCATAATACAACTAATTTCTTACGCTTCTCTTCTTAGGTCAACTCTCCTTAACTTCACCCCCATTTTGCTATTTCTCTCTCTCTCTCTCTCTCTCTCTCTCTCTCTACAGTACAGCACCCGGATACTTAAAATTATGAATCTCAAGTATTCCACCTCCCTTCTGGACCCTGCAATCCACTGTGTTTCTTTCCCCTGCCCTTGTCTGTCTGCCAGAATCAGTATTATTTGGTTTCCTTTCACAAACCATAATCTCTTTTGCATATTAACCATTAATTTTCTTCTTGTGCAAACTGTCAGACTCATTCGCTACCCTTTTCAAGTTACTCTCACTTTCTGAAATCAAAAGAGCATCATCAGCACACAAGTAGTTTGCAAGAATTCATTTAGCTACAGTTTTGTACCTTTACCCGCTGTCCTCATTGTCACTTCTTTGATTAATCCATCCATTTATACCTGTACATCAAATATTCAAGGTAGCATATCACATCACTGTTTTAATGTTAAATGTATCACATGACTTTTCCACTTTGCCACAGGAGGTACTACTCCCCTAAAAGGATTTTGTTGCCTTCAGTAAACTTCCCCCTACACTCCATAATCCCTCCCTGTTCACCCTATCATAAGCCTTCAAATCCGTAAGTGCAACATACAGCTTATTATCCTTTGCATTTTACTTCTCTGCTAAAGACCTGATTGTAAATATCTGGTTTACATATTCACGACCCTTTCTAAATTCACCCTATTCCATATTTATGTTATCTTATGCTACGCACCGTGCACTTTTCCTGGTATACTAAATGTACTAATATCGCTCTGATTCTTTTACTTTACTCCCTCTTCCCTTAAAAAAAAAAAAAAAAAAAAAAAACTTTACTCCAGTGTTCTGGAATTTTCCGTGTCTCCCACGTCAGTCTACACAGAGTGACAGCCTTACCATCACCACATCTAAACATTTCTCCACTAATGCCATCAACTCATGGTGTCTTACAGTATGTATCTTCAGTTTACTAACTGCTGTATATTAATATTTCCCCTCCACTAATTATTCCCAGTTCCCCTGGTCTACCACCTCCCGTACCCATACCCCAACAAGTTGCACCTGCTTCTTTCTTATCTGCCGCCGCCAGAGAGTACAAATATTTTCTCCATCTCTTAACTGTATCTTCCTAATCTACCGTCATTCTACCATCCTTACTGCGAAGATTACCTCCCATACGTTCCTTTGCCAGCAATTCTCTTGTTTCATTTACTGCCTCAAAATACTTCTTTTTATTATTCTTGTGCTGATCACTTATCGATCTTCCGTAATAATGATGCACTCGTTTTCTGGCTTCTTTTGTCAACCGTTTTACTCTCTGTCCCAGTGACCTGTATTCCTGTTTCCTTCTTTCAAACACGGAGGTAAACTTCTCTGCAGGTTCTTCTTTCATGCCTCCCTTTTCCTTTATTTGACCTATATCTATTGTAGCATTACTTCCTCCTCTTACTTCTCACAATTTCTTACCAAATACTGTTCCTGCAGTTTCTGTCATAACCTTCCTCACATCTTTCCACATTTCAGCTATTCTTTTCTCCTCATTTGGTAATATCTGGGCCATCTTGAAAGTGCGTCTCTTTCCAGCGCCACAATTTCAGGAATAATATAACTACCCTTCCAGTACAGGAAAACTCATATACCATATTTCTCAGAGCACAGATAATAAAAGATGGAGTCGTTCTGAAAGGGTTCATTCTAGCAGAGTCTCCGTCTGTCTAGTATCTCCCGATGCGTCACTAACAATAGAAGCTCGGTCAAACTTTTACTACAGAGAGGGAGAATATGGGTCGACGGAGGAGGGGCTGTGAGGGTTGGAAACAAAGAACTAGATGGAAGCATCAACACTGGACATTCCTGGTTTCACCGAAGCCTCAGAACACTAAGGGCGCGTACAAGCTAGAGTGGACACACCGTTTGGAGTATGCAGAAGTTTTATTTCATGCTGTGTGTAGTTGCATTTTTTTTCCTCAAGGGGAAGGGGAGGACAGATACCGTGCTCTGTAACTAATGATCTATTTACCTACTATTTTTAATTCATTTTGTCTGTTGTACTTAACTCCTCGAGCCTGAGGACACAGTTTTTTACTTCCACTACTACCGGATATTTTCATTTTACTCAAAGAGGCTCCCTCCCTCCATAGCTAGAACTAATTATTCCAATTTAACGGGTCCCTCCATTGCTATATCTGATTATTCCTGTTTTATAAGTTCCTCCATAGCTATATCTGATTATTCCTCTTTAACAAGTCCCTCCATACCTATACCTGATTATTCCAGTTTAACAAGTGCCTTCATAGCTATATCTGATTATTTCACTTTAACAGGTCCCTCCATAGCTGTAACTAATTACTCGAATTTGAGAAGTCTCTCCAAAGCTATATCTAATTACTCCAGTTTGAAATGTGCCTCCATATAATATGTAAGGACTCCAGTTTGACAAGTCCCTCCAACGCTTAATAAAACTGCTTATAATAAAAATATACCAAAAAATTGTGTCGTCGTTCTGAAGTAATTAGTCACAACAGATAATAATCAAAATAAAATTATGTACACATGAACATCTGTCGCTGCTGTTGCGGTCTTAGGTTCATCTAAAACGTAAACCCAGTTGACTGTAGGCTAAAGTTGTCTTTCTTGTGGAATCCACAATCATCCTTTCGGGGGACACGGAAGTAGCTGAGGGAGGTTTGCATAATCAAGTAGTTCAGCTACGCTGTTTTATCCATGCAAACACATAAAAAGAGTTTCTCTCCAGCACCACTCGAATACCAAGAAGGATGTAAGCATTCAGGCTACTAAGTTCCACTGTAACTATGTGTATGTAACAACCCTAAGCGCTTTCACACTCTCCAGCCTCTCGCCTTGACTGTGGCTAGCTACGGCGTCGAAGGTGTCAAGGCTCCCTGACATGAAGGTAAGTGCGTGCCTAGACATGGTTCAACATACTCTAGCTCTATGTGTACCGAGCAACGGAAGGCAATGGATCGAAGGCACCATCTTAAAGCCCTTTATGCTTCATACTGACGAAAAAAGAAAAGGCGACAGTGCAGAGACCATTAGATACACCAGACAGACACAGCCGGAGCATTTGCAACACTTTTTGAAGAACTAAGAAGTTATGAAATTTTTAGATTATTTTGAATCATCTGGGCTCTTCTACCATGACACTGGCTTCTACGCAACGAGAGATATTAGATTATATATATATATATATATATATATATATATATATATATATATATATATATATATATATATATATATATATATATAAATCATCACGTGTCATATTGATGAAATATAAAGCAGTTTAGTGTAATTTTTTACACATATACCAGCAAGGTTAAGTGCGGGACAGAGTAGCAGCCGTGCGTGTCATGCTGCAGACTGCCAAATGGTTTCCTGTACCCCAGGAAACCATTTACTACGCTGGGTGGTAACCACATAACCAAATTTTGGCGCCTGGTGGTTTAGTGGGTAATTACTGCGCTCCAATCGGGTTGAGCCGGTAAAGGTTTATATGCAAGGGGTAGTTGGGGTTGATTGCTCATGTAATGCCACTCACGGATGAATGAGGCTGGTCACTCTCATCTTAAATGTCTTGACCAACTGCCTAGCCCCGGGCTCCCACTCTCTTCATGGGGCGATGTAGGATTGCATGATGGATGGATGTATATATATATATATATATACATATATATATATATATATATATATATATATATATATATATATATATATATATATATATATATATATATATTAAGAACAAATCTCCTGTAATAACCTACCATTCCCAAAAATCTTTGTAGCTCTTTCCTACTTTTAGGTCTGGGAAGATCACTTATAACCTGAACCTTAGCTCCTAGTGGTGCAACATGTCCATCACCAATTACGTACCCAAGGTACTGAACTTTAGCTTGACCAAACTCACACTTTGATAAATTAGCTACAAGATTAGCCTGAACCAAACGCTCAAGAAATTTACTGACATGGCATAGGTGATCTTTCCAGTTGTCACTGAAGATTAATACATCATCAATATAAACAACACACCCTGCCAAACCCTCTGTTACAACATTCATGAGCTTCTGAAAAGTGGCTGGTGCATTCTTCATACTATATGGCATTACAGAACATGCAAAAGTCTTTCCTAGTGTTACTAAACATGAGATCTCCCTAGCACGTTCAGTCATAGGTACTTGCCAGTATCCCTTTAACAAATCAAACTTACTTATGTACCTAGCCTTTCCGATCTTGTCTATGCAATCTTCCACGCGAGGGAGAGGGTAAGTGTCTGTTTTGGTTATCTGATTAACACGTCTGTAGTCGATGCAAAGCCGCTGTGACCCACCTGGCTTAGGGTCTAGAGTGACGGGAAAACTCCACTTGCTCTGACAGGGCTCAATCATCTTGTGGTCCAACAGGTAGCCAAGCTCCTTCTGGATGAGAGGAACCTTCACTGGGTTCACACGGTAAGGAGGCAGTTTAATTGGCTTTGCGTCTCCAACATCAACATCATGCATCAACACAGTGGTTCTTCCTGGAGTGGCACGGAACAATTGTGGGTACTCCTGCAGTAATGCCGAAAACTTCTGCCTTTCCTCGGGAGCTAGATGAGAAAGCTTAGTCTGGAGATCATTCATGATATCAGGATTCTTCCCCAAACTATCACTCAGGCTCATGCTGCATGGGAGAACTTCACTTCCAGACTCGGGTGGAACAGCTACAGTGCAGACTGGGTTATTTTCGTCCCGCCTGTGATATAACTTTAGCATGTTGATGTGACAAAGTTGCTTGTTCTCTACGATCTGGTGTGGCGATGACATAGTTGACATCACTGAGTTTCTTCTCCACGAAATAAGGACCACTAAACTTGGCTTGAAGAGGTTGCCCATGCACTGGTAGCAGAATCAAAACCTGATCTCCTGGCTGAAAGTGGCGTAACCTGGACTTCTTATCATACCAAGTCTTCATCTTCTCCTGAGCAGCTCCTGAATTCTCTCTCGCCAGCTGTAAAGCAGTGGACAGCCGTTCTTTGAACTTTATCACATACTCCAGAAGGTTCACGTCATCTTCCTCCGACAGCCAGCATTCCTTGAGTAGCTTAAGGGGTCCTCTTACTTCATGGCCAAACAGTAGTTCAAAGGGTGAGAAGCCCAGTGATTCATTTGGAGATTCTCTTGCAGCAAATACAACGAATGGAAGACCTTTATCCCAGTCTTTCTGATGTTCCAAACAGTATTTCTTGAGCATCGATTTGAGTGTTTGATGATATCTCTCCAACGCTCCTTGGGTCTGGGGATGGTAAGCTGAAGACGTGATCTGGGAGATGCCCAACTCTTTCAGAGACTGCTTGAAAACATTTGACATGAAATTACTTCCCCGGTCTGACTGTACCTCCTTGGGCAGACCAAACTTGGTGAAGAACCACAGCATTTCCTTAACCCCTTAACCGCGGGGCATCACTTTCGTGACGCTTGGGAGCAAGGGATCATACCGCGGGGCGTCGCTTTTGTGATTCTGTGTTATTTTGAATTCACCCGGTCTTCTAAGTGGGGACTTGTATCATCTATCAGTACTGCCGATGTCCAACACTAGTCAGCACTCCTAATCTCATCTGTACTCCCATCCATTGTTGACAATTTAGCCATTTCTCCCCGTTCTTGACTCCCCTCCCTACCCCCCCTCCATTACCCTATCCTCTCGCCTGCCCGGCCATGCTACGCTAAGTAAATCTTCCCTGGAATTTTTCACTGATTTCATCCATTGAAATAAGCCCTATGTCGTATTCTTATACCAAATAATATATACAAGAAAGAAATAAGGTAAGTGAGAGTGCCATACACCTGGAATTGGCTAATTATCACCTGACAACACCTCACGTGCACTCGTTCGCTAATTTTCGCTGTTTTTTTCCCCTTGAAATATGCCGTATAATCTATTTTCTTAATAAATATACATGTAAGGAGGGAAGGGAGAAGCCTAAGTGATATTTACATTCACCTGGAACTACCTAATTTATAATGTATTGTCTAGATTTCCTGCCAATCATATCAGTGCTACACAAAGCTGTTTCAAGATTTAACATTGGTAGCTCTGATTATATATCTCCTAAGTAGGCCTCTAATCTATTTTCGTAATAAATATACATGTAAGGAGGGAAGGGAGAAGCCTAAGTGATATTTACATTCACCTGGAACTACCAAATTTATAATGTATTGTCTAGATTTCCTGCCAATCATATCAATGCTAAACTTAGCTGTTTCAAGAGCTACGTTGGTAGTGCTGAATAACCCTCAAGTAGGCCTCAACCCGAGCCGGCTCTCCTAGCAGTTCTCTCTCAGATTCCGAAGAGGAGGTACGGCTCATCCTCTTGCTGACTTCAGGGCCTTTTTTTCACCCCCATGCAAGGGCCCTGTGACCTTTACCCCCTACTAAACCTCGTGTGGAAAGAGGTAAAGGGCTGACAATTGATAAAAGAGTGACTACGATCTTTCTATTGAGTAAAACAGTGCAAGTGGAATTGTAAATAATGTGTAAATAATGTGTAAACAGCAAGTGAAAGTAATGAATGTAAATATACGTGAACAATGGAAAATAGTTTTATAAGTTACTTCAAGTGACAGTGCATAACACAGTGTAAATAAAATAGAAATGTAAATAACGTAAATAAAATAGAGAACGTAAATAGAAATGTAAATGAGTAGTATTATAAGAATACGAGTATATACCCTAGGAGTAATGAAAGTGAAAGTTTCACTATAGCATGTCTGAATACTATGAGTTATGGGAGTGAAGATGAAAGTGACATTCACTCTCAATGCCAGTATACAGGACGAGAAAGTGAATGCTATGTATTTTACTGAAAGAAATTGAATCCCTACAGTGGCAATAAACTAATACTACTGAAGGAAACTTATGAATAAAGACTGTAGATATATATAAGTGTTATGTAGTTATAGAAATATAAAGTGTGAGGGGTTTTATGAATAATAAATGACAGAGTACCAAGAGCGAACTAGCGGAAGTGCGGCGGTCAGACGCGCTCATAATTTTCATTGCTTTCACAGTGATTTTTTTTTTGGAGTATGGATCCCAAACTACTTGAAAATCATAGAGTAGTATTTATAGTGTTTATATCTGGCTGTGGTAATCATTACGGATTGTCGGGAACTGTAAAGTGGAGACTTCGTTACCCAACTTCAGAGGTCTCCACAAGTCCTACGGTAACTGACGAAGGCTCAACAAACATTCCAGGAGAAAGCTGAAGGTATGTGCCATAAGCATATATAATTTTAATATTCTAGGACTAATAACTGATTTTTGGCAAATATTTTTTGAGAGTCTGTCGGAGCCCGAATAACCCCGCGGCACACGCAAAACATCGGTAAACATGCCCGCGGTGTAGGGGTTAACCACGTTCTTGCTGAGATATTTGTAAGTGGAATAGCTTCAGGATAACGAGTAGCCATATCAATCAGGGTAAACAGATAAGAAAATCCTGAAGAAGTCTTAGGAAGAGGGCCCACAATATCCACCAACACACGGGTGAATGGCGCCTCAAAAGGAGGAATGGGAACTAGAGGTGCAACCTTTTCGGTCTGATTACACTTCCCCACAACTTGACAGGTGTGACAAGACTTACAATACCAGGAAACATCTCTGAAGATACCTGGCCAGTAGAAGTGTTTCAAAATGCGTGCCACAGTCTTCCTCACTCTAAGGTGTCCTGCCAAACTGGAATCATGAGCCACTCTAATGATATCCTGCCTATAAACACGAGAGATGACAACTTGATGTACAACCTCCCATTCACAGTCGGCTGATGCTGTTGGGGGTCTCCACTTTCTCATAAGTACCCCTGACTTTATATAATAACAAGTAGAAGCACCAGCTGACTCTTCCTCACTGCAAGCAGAGTTAGCTAGACCTTTCAACTCAGGGTCAGCAACCTGCAACTCAACCAACTCTTGACGAGACAAATTATCAACACTACGGGGTACTGCCTCATCTGGTGAGTGGTCCAAATTAGCAAGAAAAGTGTCAGCTAGGATAACATCATCATCAGCATTATCCTCTAAGTCACCAGTAACTTTAGACTTAGCCCTAGTGACAGCACATGCAGAGAACACATCAGGGCACCACAATCCTGGGCCGCAGCCACTGGCTCACTAGACAACTGAGGAGCTGGACACACTTGACTTCCACCAATATCATTTCCAAGTAAGAAAGTTACACCTGACATTGGAAGTGTCTCAACCAACCCAACCATAACGGAACCATTAACAAAACCAGACTCTAAATTCACTCTGCACAGAGGGACAGAGAAGTAATTATTCCCTACACCTTGCAAGATTACAGTTTCATCAGAGGAATTAACATTAGAGCCTAGAACACTGGTCAGCATAAGGGATTGGCAAGCACCTGTATCACGATATATTTTAACTGATTTCCTGTCATTACTGTCCAGAGGACTGACAAAACCATCAGACAGGAAATTAGCACATGAACTCTTGAGAGTGTCACCCACGTTACTGCTCAAAAGAGGAGCTTCATCATGAGAATTTAATTTACCCCTCAAAGCAGGTTCGGTTAACTCGGTTAAAGAATTCTGGGAACCCTCAAGGGTGGACACTAGACCAATTGACTGAATATTTAAAGACTCCTTTTTGTTCACATCACGCTGTATCCTGAAACATTTCTCCATAGTATGACCAAGCTTACTACAATAAGTACATTTACTTTTCTGAAATCTAGAGGTGTAGCTGGTATTTACTTCCTGAGAAACATCATCTTTATTCTCTTTCCTGTTACCTGTAGTCTGAGTAGAGGCAACGTACTGACTCTCAGCTTTCCTCTTTTCTTTAGAATATCTCTTGTGAGTGAGAACATATTCATCAGCTAAAACTGCAGCATCAGACAAATTATCTATTCTTCTCTCATCAAGATATAGGCTTACATCATTATTAATACACATTTTGAAGTCCTCCAGCAAAATCATCTGCTTAAATTTATCAAAATCAGAATTTACATTCTTAGAATTTAACCACTGCTCTAACAGATCTTCTTTGATTTTTGCATACTCAACATGGGATTGCTTATCTTGCTTATAAGTTGTCCTAAATTTTACTCTATAGGCTTCAGGAACAAGCTCATAGGCCTTAAGAATCAAGCTCTTAACTACATCATAATTATCAGATTGATCCTGAGGCAAAGATGCATAAGCTACTTGAGCTTTACCGGTGAGAACAGTTTGAAGGAGTACTGGCCAATACTCCTTGGGCCAATTAAAACCTGTAGCTACCCTCTCAAACAACTGAAAATACTTTGTTAAATCAGATTCATTAAAAGGAGGGACAAGTTTAACATTTTTAGCCACATCAAAATCATCAGAGCTAGATGATCCAGTTCCACTTTGTTTCATGCGATACTCATGGTCTGCCTGAATCCTAGCAATTTCAATTTGTGCCTGTGCCTCCTTAGAACGTGCCTGAAACTCAGCCTCCTTAGCACGAGCCTCCTGCAGGGCTAGCTGTAACTTAGCTATTTCAATCTGCGTTTGCTCATCTGTAGGAGTTACATTAAACAAGCTTTTATTAATCATGTCAACAATTTGATCTTTAGAATGATGAGAGCGAACAGCAACTCCCAATTGTTGAGCAACAAGCTTAAGTTCATTCTTTGTTCTGTTTTCTATATCACACACTGTTTGCACATTTGACAAAAAATCTTTGGCTTCATCAAGCGTAGTAATAGTAGACATGATGAATAGATCATAGTCACAAAATATCAAGCAATATACTTATGATAATATCCTGATAAGAGGTCGCCAAATTTATGTTACGGAACAGAGATAGATAATGAACACTTCAAGTGAGAACACCAAAATCACTACTGTCCCGCAAAGTTCCAGGTTCAAAACAAAGGAGTTAGGTAATATTACAAGTTAAAGTTTAATGCTCAAACTAACAACTAAACATTCAGGACTCATAAGGATAATGTAAATGGCAAAAAAAAAAAAAAAAAAACAGGTTAAATATATGGTTAACTGCAATAGCCTCTATTAACACGAAATTAGCAAGAGTAAATTTATCTAAGTCAGCCCTGATAAAATGAGAAAACCGGATAATGCTCAGTTAATGGAAGATATATTATTACAGATATAAAATATTATTACTACTGGCTGACAGTAAAAACTCTACATTAATCACAAAAACCTTACCAGGCCCACGAACCAACACGTTATGCTATACAGTACAAGAAAAAAAATGTAATAACACTTATACTCAAATTACACAGCAGCTAGATGGTTGGAGACTTTCTGAGCAATCACAAAAAAAATACCAACTGTACAGGGGAGGACAGAGATGTGAACAAAATGAGGAGTAGATCTAAGTGGCAATTAATGCAGAGACTGAGCTCATTATATAGGGGCCGGCAGAGCTTGATACAACTTGCAAGAAGGACGCGCAAATGAAGCCATAAGGGACAAAGAGTTGACAATCCTGCTCTGAACAACAGAAAGAACGACTTACTCTACTATAAGGGAGAGAAAGGGGAGTGAGGCAGAACACGCAAGTCCGGTCACTATGGAAGCCACGAGGCGAATCGTGATCAAACATGCAGCACACTGTACGTTAGAATTATACAAAGGATGATGAAATCATAGGCTGTGTATGTAACAACCCTAAGCGCTTTCACACTCTCCAGCCTCTCGCCTTGACTGTGGCTAGCTACGGCGTCGAAGGTGTCAAGGCTCCCTGACATGAAGGTAAGTGCGTGCCAAGACATGGTTCAACATAGTCTAGCTCTATGTGTACCGAGCAATGGAAGGCAATGTATCGAAGGCAGCATCTTAAAGCCCTTTATGCCTCATACTGACGAAAAAAGAAAAGGCGACAGTGCAGAGACCATTAGATACACCAGACAGACACAGCCGGAGCATTTGCAACACTGTTTGAAGAACTAAGAAGTTATGAAATTTTTAGATTATTTTGAATCATCTGGGCTCTTCTACCATGACACTGGCTTCTACGCAACGAGAGATATTATATTATATATATATATATATATATATATATATATATATATATATATATATCCATCCATCTATCTATCTACATCTATATCTATCTATCTATCTATCTATCTATATCTATATCTATCTATCTATCTATCTATATATATATATATATATATATATATCTATATATATATATATATATATATATATATATATCATCACGTGTCATATTGATGAAATATAAGGCAGTTTAGTGTAATTTTTTACACATATACGAAGTACCAGCAAAGTTAAGTGCGGGACAGAGTAGCAGCCGTGCGTGTCATGCGGCAGACTGCCAAATGGTTTCCTGTACCCCAGGAAACCATTTACTACGCTGGGTGGTAACCAAAGAACCAAATTTTGGCGCCTGGTGGTTTAGTGGGTAATTATTGCGCTCCAATCGGGTTGAGCCGGTAAAGGTTTATATGCAAGGGGTAGTTGGGGTTGATTGCTCATATAATGCCACTCAGGGATGAGTGAGGCTGGTCACTCTCATCTTAAATGTCTTGACCAACTGCCTAGCCATGGGCTCCCACTCTCTTCATGGGGCGATGTAGGATTGCATGATGGATGGATGGATGGATGGATTTATATATACAGTATATATATATATATATATATATATATATATATATATATATATATATATATATATATATATATATATATACATATATATATATAATCATCATCAGTAGCATCAGCCATTGCAAATCCGCTGCTGTGGGTCTTCCCCAATCTTCTCCACGAATACCTTGAGTGAGCCAATCTCTGCCACGTATTACCTGCACACTTCTCAATCTCATCTCTCCACCTCCTTTCTGGTCTTTTCCTGCTACGCATACATCCTTTGGAGTCGAGTCAGTCAGCCTCATGCTCCATCAGTTATTCCTTAGTCTTGCTACATGACCTGCCCACATCCATTTCTATTCTTTATTAAAATCTAAAATGTCATTGACTTTAGTCTGTTCTCCCACACAAGCTGATCTTTGCTATCTCATAACGATCCCAACATTGACCTTTCCATTGTTCTTTGAGAACGGTTTAGTTGATTTTCCATCGATCTTGTTAATTTCCAGGTCTCACAACCGTACATCATAACTGGAATTATATATTCGTCATATACTTTTCGCTTCATACATATTGGCAAGCTATTTTTCATGATGTCTTAATGTTTACCGAAAGCTTTCCATCTAACTGTAATGCGTCTTCTTACTTTGCTATATGGGTCTTTTATTAGTTCTAATGTTTGGCCCAAGTAATTGTACTCCTAGACTTCCTACACGGAAAGTAAGGGGTGCAAATGATGAGGTGAAAGAAAGAGAGATTGTCCAGGTGCCTGAGGGTGCGAAAGTGGATGTATGTGGATTAATGAAACTAAATGAAGAGGTGTGAGTGTGAAAGAATGGGAGTATGGGTAGGGTATATGTACGGGAGTAGGTGAGAATTAGAGGACACAAGAAGGAGTATCTATTGTTATGAGTAACAGATGGAAGGAAACTATAAGAGAGTATGGATCAGTTGGCTCAAGGATTGTGTGGGTAGTATTGAAAGTTGGACTACAAACGTGGGCGATTGTGTGCATGTATGCCCCAACGCAAGATCGTGCAAGCAGAGTGAGAGAAGAGTTCTGTAGCAATGTGGAAGCGTGCATGGAAAAGTTTGAAAGGAATGAGAAGGTGTTTTTGATTGGCGATATGAATGGAACAGTAGGGAAAGTGAAGGTGAATGGAATAGTTGGTGAGTGGGGTGTGCCTGCAGAGATGGATGAGAATGGCAGTGCATTAGTGGACATTTGTGCCGGGAGGGGGTTGGCGGTAGCTAATACTCTCTTCAGGTACAAAATGATCCGTAATTATACATGGCGAGTGATGAGAAGGGTGGGTGGTGAACTGAATGAACGGAAGGCAATGATTGATAATGTGTGTGTGGATGAAAGGATAAGAAGGTGTATTATGTATTCAAGAATATCTAGAGGTTGAGGGAGTGGACTTTCTGACCACCACTTGGTGTGGTCAAAATCAAAGTTCAAAGGAAATGGAGAAATAGAAGAAGAGAAGGACAGGAGGAAGTAGTTCATACGAGGAGGGTGGAAAAGTTACAAGAGGATGGAAAAAAGGCAGAATGTAAGAGGGAAGTGAAGGACCGATTGGGTAAATATAAATTGGAGGAGATGGAGGATGTGGAAGGTGTGTGCAAGATACTCACAGATGAAATGCATGTGAGGTGGAGTGTGGGGTGAAGAGAAGATGAAAGGTGGTGCAGGGAACAGCATGGTGGATTGAAGAGGTGGAGAGGCTGTGGCACAAAAGAAAAAAGCATACTGAGTGGATGAGAAACAGGGACGTGGAAGAAGTTGACAGACGGAAGAGAGAGTTATATGTAGAGAGGAAGAGAGAGGTGAAAAGATTGTTAAGAGAGAGGTAGAAGAGACCGGATGAGGAATTTGGAAGGAACTTGTGTGTCAAGTGGAGGGAATGTAAGAAAATGTTCTGGAAAAGGTAAAGAGAGTTAGACAGAGTGTCAAAGAAGTTAGTTGGGGAGTGAAAGATAAAAATGGTAGATTATTAGTGGAGAAGGGAGAAAAAGTGAGCGGATGGAGAGAACACTTAAAGGAATTGTTGAACATAGAGAATGAAAGTAATGAAAGTGTAAGTGGCTGGGGAATGGCTGGGAGAAAGAAGGATGTGAGAGGAGAGGAAGAAGTCGGTAGGATGGAAGTTGTGGAAGCAATGAAGAAAGTTAAAATGGGGAAATCCCCAGGAATTGATGGAGTGTGTGGTGAAATGTTGAAACATAGGGGAGAGATAGTAGTAGAATGGATGTGGAAGGTGTGCAGATAGGCCTGGGAGGAAGGTAGAGTCCCAGAGGACTGGAAGTCAGGTATAATTATGCCCTTGTACAAAGGAAAAGGGGAAAAAGAAGTGTGTGGTAATCATAGGGGCATTTGTTTTCTTAGTGTAATAGGAAAAATTTTATTTTTAATTTTTTTATGCAAGAAAGAAGGAACCAAAGGCCAGGGGCCCGCTAAACGGTTCCTTCCAAGAAAAAACAAAAACAATACAAAAGAGAGCCAAATTCAAGGTCCGTTCATTTTGAGATGCCTGGACAGACTGCGTTTGAAAGACTGGAGATCATAAGAAGTAGGAAATACAGACAGAGGGAGACAGATCCAGAGTTGACCTGTTGCATAAATGAAGGACTGGGAGTAACGGTTAACTCTTGCATTAGAGAGCTGGACAGAAAACGGATGAGAGTTTGTTGCTAGAGGGTGCTACGCGCCCGTCGTAGAGGTGGAGGGATGCAAGCAGACAGTTCAGAGGAGCAGCGACCACTGAAGTACGGTAGCGATAGAAAAGAGATAAAGATGCAACAGTGCAGCGAAGAGACAGAGGTTGAAGGGTGCCAGTAAGAGAAGGAGAGTTGATGACATGAAAAGCCTTTGACTCCACCCTATTGAGAAGAGCTGTATGTGGGGAGCCTCCCCACACATGATAGTTGTATTCTAAACAGGGGCGAATAAAACCCCTCTATAAAGTCAGCAACTGTGCAGGGGTTAAGAAGGAACTGACAGAGTTAGGGAAATAACAGATGAATTAGTTGGAAAAGAACAGGGAAGTCTTAGGAAGGGAAGAGGTGTAGATCAGATATTCATTCATAGATCTTTAGTTGAGAAGTTTCTAGAGAAAAAAAAGAACTTGTATGCAGCCTTCATAGATTTGGAGAAAGTATATGACAGGGTGGATGGACAAGGATTGTGGAAAGTATTAAGAATACTTGGAGTAGATGGGAAGTTGTTGAAGCCCATGAAGAGTGTGTATGAGGGTGCTAAGGCTGCAGTGCGTGTGGATAGTGAGCTGAGTGAATTTTTCTATATGAAGGTTGAATTGAAACAAGGATGTGCCATGCCTCCATGGTTGTTCAATCTGTATGTGGATGGTGTTATAAAAGAGGTACAAGGTAGGGCAGTGGATGTTGGAGTGGCCCAAGTGAGAGAGTGCAGTGTTTGGAAACTTTTTGTACTGTTGTTAGCAGATGATACTGTGTTGCTAAGTGAAGACGAAGGGGAGCTGCAAGGCTTGGTGGATGAGTTTAAGAGAGTGTGTAAGAAACGGAATCTAAAGGTGAATATAGGGAAGAGTAAAGTTATGGTCTTCGAGAGAAGTGAAGTCAGTGACTGTACAGTGAGGTTGGATGAGGAGGAAATGGAAAATGTGAGTGCGTTTCAGTACTTGGGTAGTATGATGAGTAAAGATAGAAGTTTAGAGGGTGAAGTGCTTGAAAGAGTACAACAGGGAAGAAAGGTTAATGGTTCCTTGAAAGCAATCATAAGAAACAGGGAAGTAAGCATGGAAGTGAAAAAGTTACTACCTGACAGTATTGTGATACCATCTCTATCGTATGGAAGTGAATCTTGGACCTGGTTGGAGGGACAGAAGTCAAGAGTGAAAGCAGTGGAAATGAGTTAATTGAGAGGAGCCTGTTGAGTCACATGGAGAGACAGACTGGCAAATGAGGACGTGAAGGAACGTTGTAGTGTGGATGTGGATGTGATAGGAAGCGTTAGGAGAAACACACTGAGGTGGTTTGGCCATGTGGAGAGGATGGAGAGTGAGAGACTGACAAGGAAAGTGTGAGTGACGTGGAGGGGGGGAGAGGGGGGGGAGGCCAAGGATGAGATGGAGGGATGGGGTGGAGAGGTATATAAGAGAGGGGGATGTGAGCTGGGAGCAGGGCAGTGAAATGGCGGGGGAGAGGGTGACATGGAGGCAATTTGTTTGTGGCCACCCCTTACAGGATTAAGGCGTCTGACAATAGGTAGATAGACAGATAAACCTCTTCGAGAATTTCTTCGCTGATTCTGATGACGTTCTTTGTTGTATTTCGATTAAACATTAGTTTACTCCAGTTCATCTTTGGGACTTTCTCAGTTCAGGTCACCTAACATTTCTTGCAATGTCTCTGCTGTTCAAGAGATTAGGACAATGTTATCTGCAAATCTTAAGTAGTTTAGTTTTTCTACATCTATGTAAACGCCTTTGTTTTCTCAGTCTAGCTTTCTGAAAATACTTTTGAGAAATGCTGTAAGTAATTTTAGAGTAACTGTATCTCCCTGTCGCATCCCCTTCTCAGTTTTAACTTTTTCCGAGTCTCTATGCAGTTAACTGTAGCAGTTTCGACTGTATAACTCAGTTTACAATGTCCTCATTTACTCCTTGTTCTCGCAATGAATTCATAATTGCTATGTTCTCCACTAAGTCGAAAGCCTATTCGTAATCCCCGAAACCAAAGCACAGTGGTATATTATATTCCTTTATTTTCTCAGCTGATTCATTGTGTGGAGATGATAGGTCGTCGAATAACCGCTTCGGAATCCTGCCTGTTCACGAAGTTGGTTTTCTTACAAATCTGTTGTTATTTTGTTTGTAAAGTGTTTGTAAATTACTGATAAAATGGTAATAGGTCGATAGTTATTATGATCTTTCGAGTCGCACTTATTGTTAAGTAAAATGCCACTTGCATTACACCATGTTTTTTAAATTTTCTTCTTTTTTATGCATTGAGTGAGTAAGCGGGCGAGCTTGTTTTGTCCATCTGCTTCTGCATGCAACGTTAAATCTGCTACTATTCCATCTTCTCCAGTAGCCATCCCTCTTTTCATGATTTTAATGGAAATGTATACTTCGTCTTGTGTTCCTTCAAGTATTTCACTTGTGTCAGCTGATGAGTTACCAATTGGTACTACTGCATTTGATGCATACATATCTTTGTAAAATTCTTCAGTTCAGTTCACCATCTTATCTTTACATTTAATGACTTCGCTCTTTTTGTCTTCCAGTGATATGAACAGTTGTTTTCCTAGTGTAACTTTTTTCGGACCTATTTTAGACTTTTTTCCTTTTTTGATTTTTTTTTTTTTTTTATCTGATCCATGTTTCTCTCTATTTTTTCTTCCGTCTGTCTCTTGTTCATCTTCTGCAGCTTTTCCCATGTATATATGGGGTTGCTGTTTCTCACTAGTAGTCTCCCCTCATATCTTGGTGTATACAGTCCATTCACCGTCTCCTCGACCGAGCCGTTCTACGTCTACCCTACACTTCCATGCCCATCACTCCTCTTCCCACATAGTCCTCATTCCTTCTCATCACATGTCAGTACCATTGTAGTCACCTCTCCTGCAACTTCTTTGAGATTTCCACAACCTTAATCATTCCCCTAATTCTCTCATTCCTGATCTTATCCATTATCGTGACCCGCTCATCCATCTCAGCATACGCATCTCCGCCACCTCCAGCATTCTCTCCTGATACTTCTTTATGGGCCAAGTATCCGAACCGTATATAATTGCGGGCCTTACCACCATTTAATATACGAGTACTTTTCCTTTCACTCTTGCAAGTCGACTGGGTGCAAGCATATTTATGGTATACAATACTGATATATATATATATATATATGGAGCCTCTGTACACTGAAGAATGAGGGTTCGTCCCCCGCCAGGGTATTAAACTTTGGGAGCATTCTTCTGGCCACGTACTGCTTGGCAGACATAAGGGGTGTTGTGGTTGAACCAGTGTCGCATACTATAAAGTATTCATGCACCCAGTCGGCTTGCGTGGGCCGATTACACTTGGTTCACAGACTACACACACATCCAAAGCCACTCCAACACTACAATTACACTTACAAACACTTCTCACCCTACATATAATATCTACCAAAAAGCCTAAGCCACTTGATACAGATACATTGGCTGTATCGTCCCCACTTCGGTCGGGATAGGCCGGTCCTGCAGAGGATACTCAAACGGCTGATGATATATATATATATATATATATATATATATATATATATATATATATATATATATATATATATATATATATATATATATATATATATATATATATGTATATATATATATATATATATATATATATATATATATATATATATATATATATATATATAGAGAGAGAGAGAGAGAGAGAGAGAGAGAGAGAGAGAGAGTATATATATATATATATATATATATATATATATATATATATACAGTATAATTATTATCATCATCATCAGCCATGTCCACTGCTGAACAAAAGCCTCCCCCAACCTTCTCCACGAATTCCTAGTCTGGGCCAATCTTTGCCACGTTTTCCCTGCAAATTTCTCTATCATATCTCTCCACCTTCTATCTGGCCTTTTTCTGCTACGTCTACAATCTCTTGGGTGTCCAATCAGTCAGCCTCTTGCTCCATCGGTTATCCCTTATTCTTGGTACATGGCCTGCCCACCTCCATTTCTATTCTTCTATAACTTCTGTAATATCTTCAACTTTAATCTGCTCTCTCAACCAATTGTTTTTTTCCTGTCTCTTAAAGATTTTCCCAACACTGACATTTCCATTGCTCTCTGAGAGCGGATCAATTCAGTTTCCAGGACTCACAAACATACGTTATAGCTGGAATTGCACATTCCTTATATACTTTTCGTTTCATACAAACTGGCAAGCTGCTTTTCATAATGTCTCTATGTTTACCGAAAGCTTTCCATCCAATTCTAATGCGTCTTTGTATTTCGCTATCATGATCTTTTGTTAGATATATATGTGAATTTTTCTATGTTTGTATATATACTTTTGTTAGATATATATGTGAATATTTCTATGTTTGTATATATATATATATATATATATATATATATATATATATCATCATCATTATCATTATCATCCGGACCTCCTTTCCCACCCTAGGGCAGGTTGAGGAGCAGCAATGTCCAGACAGCCCAAATTTGCCCAATCCAGTGGGCCACGCTACCACACACTCATCATTCAAGCCCCCAGAATCCTGGCTCGATCGGATATGCCAAAAACATTTACCACGATCTGTAGCTTCATATAAACTTATCCGATTGAGTCAATCTGGACGCTTCCTCGTTAAAAAGGGATGCCAAATCCCTGAACATGCACCTCTCCTCACAACAGCTCGATCTCTTATTAGTTCCCTAGACTCACCGACTTCCAAACCTCTCTTCCTCACACACTCATCTACCATATCTCTCCATCTTCTCCTTGGCCCCTCCTCCCTCCTTCAAATTCGCTCAGATAAACCTTTTTCACCACTCTATGGTTATGCATTCTCTCCACATGACCATACCATCTCAGCACACTCTCTTCGATTCTGGTGTCCACCAACTTCCTCACTCCACATCTTTCACGAATCACATTATTTCGTATCCTATTCACACTCTGTACTCCACATACATTCCTCAGCAGTCCCATCTCCACTGCTTTTACTCTTGACTTTTCATTCTCATGCCAATACATAGTCTCACATTCGTATGTTAAAGTTGGCACTAACTCTCCTTCATGTAAGCCTCATGCAACTGCAACACCCAAGCCTCTGTTTCTTATCAAGGCCTTCACTGCACCATCTACTTTTCTTCCTTGTGTCACTCTACTTTCATCTTCTTTTGCACATTTTCCTCTCTTTTCTATCATTGTTCCCACGTATTTGAACTCACTCACCAATTCCAGTCTCTCTCCATTCACTGTAACATCGCACTGGTAGTCACCTTCTCTCTCAATAACCATCACTTTACTCTTTTCTACATGTACTCTCTGTCACGAATTAATTCATTGCATTGTATTAGTACACTATTGGGAACGCCTGAAGAATATTGAAATGCATAGAGTTTCGCTCAGCCCGTTAACTGTCTCACCTTTGCACTCAGATCGTAATAAGTTTTCATAACCCTTGTCATTGTTTTCATAAGTAACTGTCTTTCTGTATAGACAATGCATTTCACTGAGCGAAAATTTTTGTGCAATTGTCGTTCCCACACATTGCTTCTCTGGCTCTCGTGTTCCTGAACTTGATTCTTCTGAATTCTCTACTGTCTGGCTTCGGCTTTCTTGTCATTTTGTGACTAAATATATCTGTGCTGTTTACTTATCTCCTAATTCTACTGACTGTCAATAATTCTTTGACTATCTTACTTCTACGATGGAAAACATTCTGTCCATTTATCCTTTATCTGAAATCTCCATTCTAGGAGATATCAATGTTCACCACCACCTTTGGCTCTCCTCTCCTATCACGGATCCACCTGGTGAACAAGCCTACATCTTTTCTATCCTTAATGACCTAGAGCAGCTTGTACAGCACCCTACCCATATCCCTGACCACCTTGGAGAGAGCTCCAACATACTTGACCTCTTCCTTACAACTATTCTTCTGCTTACACTATTAAGCTTTTCTCTCCGTTGGGCTCCTCCAATTACAACATTATTACCTTAACCTGTCCTATCACTCCAGTACAGCCTGTGGACCCTCCAAAGAATGTCGTCTGTGGCACTTTGGAGCTGCAGATTGGGCAGCCCTCAGGCAGTACTTCTTTGATTTTCCCTGGAATGATTATTGTTTCCATGGCCGGGAGCCATCTGAGTGTGCCTTGCGCATTACGGAGGTTATCCTCTCGGGCACGGAAGCATACATTCCTTTCTCATATCCTTTGACTAATACAAGAAAGCCTTGGCTTAATCACGCTTGATCTAATGCTATCCGCAACAAGGAGAGGGCCTATAAAAGGTACCGGAGCTAACCAATCCCTAAATCACATCTTGGTTATGTTTTTGCCCAGAATCGTGCTAAGTCTGTTCTTCGCTCTGCTAAAAATAATATCATCTGTACTAAATGCTCTCAACTCTCCAGCTCGAATTCTTCCCGCTCCTTCTGGCACCCCGCCAAAAACCTTTCTAAGAACTTTACCTCATCATCCTTCCCTCCTCTTTTCTACTCTGATGGCTCTGTAGCTATTTCTTCAGCTGATAAAGCAGATCTCTTTGCTTAGACTTTCTCCTCCAGTTCCACCTTTGACGATTCCGGTGCTGTTCCTCAATCACTTCCCCCCTCGGACTTCGTCATGGCTGACATTAAAAGTTCTTCAACTGATGTATTTTCTGTCAACATTGGCCTCAATGTTAACAAGGCATATGGGCCTGATGGAGTCCCTCTTGTTCTCCTCAAGAACTGTGCTTCTGTGCTTACACCCTGCCTAGGTAAAGTCTTTCGTCTTTGTCTTTCAATTTGTACTTTCCCTGCTTGCTGGAAGTTTGCTCTCATTCAGCCAGTCCCAAAGAAGGGTGACCATCCCTAACCCTCTAACTATCGTCCAATTGCTTTAACATCATGTGTCTCAAAAGTTTTCAAGTCTATTCTTAACAGAAAATTTTTAAAGCATCATTCCTATCACAACCTTCTTTCTGATCATCAGTTTGGGTTCCGACAGGGATGCTCCACTGGCGATCTTCTCACCTACCTTTCAGACTCCCGGTCATCCTCCTTTCGTGACTTTGGAGAAAGCTTTGCCATTGCACTTGTCATCTCAAAGGCTTTCGATCGAGTCTAGCATAAATTTTTAATTTCCAAACTGCCCTCTTACGGTTTCTATCCTTTTATCTGTGCCTTCATCTATAGTTTCCTTTCTGGTCGTTCTATAGTTGCTCTTGTAGACGGCCATTGTTCTTCTAGATCTGTCAACAGTGGTGTTCCTCAGGGCTCTGTCCTATCACCAACCCTCTTTCTTTCATTCATCAATGATCTTCTAAGCTGTACATCTAACCCTATCCAGTCATATGCTGATGATTCCACCCTCCACTTTTCCATTCGGTTTCTGCAACGTCCATCTCAGCAGTTACTTCAACAAACAAGGGATGAGGCTATGGCACACCTAATGTCGGACTTGGTTCGTATCTCTGACTAGGGTAAAAATAATCTTGTTTTTAATGCATCAAAGACTCAGCTTTTACACTTATCAACCCGTCAAAATTTTCCACAGGAGTACCCACTAGGGTTTTTAATAATATCCACCTCAATCCTGCATCATCCTTGAACATGCTTGGGGTTTCATTCACTCGGGACTTATCTTGGAAAGATCATATTACATCTCTTGTAAAATCTGCTTCCAAGAGATTAGGTGTGCTAAGCCGACTCCATACCTTCTTTACCCCTGCACAGTTGTTGACTTTATGCACAGGTTTTATTCGCCCCTGTTTAGAGTACAACTCTCAAGTGTGGGGAGGCTCCCCACATACAGCTATTCTTAATAGGGTGGAGGCAAATGCTTTTGATCTCATCAACTCTCCTTCTCTTACTGGCTCCCTTCAACCTCTGTCTCTTCGCCGCACTGTTGCCTCTTTATCTCTTTTCTATCGCTACTTCAATGGTCACTCTTCCTCTGAACTGTTTGCTTGCATCTCTCCACCTCTACGACGAGTGCGTAGCACCCGTCTAGCAACAAACTCTCATCTCTAATGCAAGAGTTAACCGTTACTCCCAGTTCCTTCATTTATGCAACAGGTCAACTCTGGAGCTGTCTCCCTCTGTCTGTATTTCCTACTTCGTATGATCTCCAGTCTTTGAAACGCAGTTTGTCCAGGCATCTCGAAGTGAACGGATCTTGAATTTGGTTCTCTTTTATATATATTTTTTATCCTTGGAAGGAACATTTTGCGGGCTTAGCCTTTGGTTCCTTCTTCCTCGCATAAAAAAAAAAAAAAACTTAGGAAGGTGACTCACACACTCAGACGGGGAACTCATCCACAATTAGTGATAAATCCTTGAATCGTATGACATATAAATTCGTTGTTGTTAGTTCCAGACGAATTTATTCATATTGGTTAAAGGCGCTTCTTAATCAAGGGGTTAACGAAAGGTATATGATGCATGACCTCTCCAGTTACAAGACCGCATACCTCGATCAGATCATTTGAGGACAGCAAAACTAAAATACCGGTATAAAAAACGTCCTTTGAAGGAGTAAAAGTACGGGTCGAGACGTTAAAACAAATATATTTCTTTTATACGAGAGGGAAAACAATGCCATCCAATCTTCTGTGTGTCACAGGACGCGATAAAAAGGGAGGAGAGCTGAAAACGTGAAACCAAGTCTTCCTAGCAGTAAGTGAATGAGTGAAGAATCATATATATATATATATATATATATATATATATATATATATATATATATATATATATATACAGACTATGACGGTGTCTTTCTCTGCTATATTCCTATCTTCCTGCGATTTCACTGAATTTAAATACGATCAATGAGGATCAAGAAAAAGAATTCTACCCAGTATTTCTTAAACAAAACTTTAAACTACCGGTACCAAAACTGGGGAGAGCATCGATCAGCCGGAAACCATATCATCCATTTAATATGAGCTTTTGGGAGTGGATAATTATTTTTAAGCATTTTTCTTATTTTAAATTTGTTATATTTGTTGTTGCTGTTGTTGTTTCGGTTGTTTTTGCTTTTATTCGTTTTCTTATTGTTGCATGTATTGTCAAAGAGGTAGGCTGAGGGAGGTATTTAGGATCATAATATAATTATTTTTTTTCCTTATCTAAACGCCAATCATATTATAAACTCTCATTTTTCTTATTTTGGCCACCGTCTGATCGCTGTATTCATCTTGGGAGAGACTTTTCGAATAGGAGCGGTTAAATATAGCCTGCATTAACCTCACTGGTGTGCCAGGTTATTACTAAGGTCAACTGAATAGCCTGGAGTCAATAGAGAGAGAGAGAGAGAGAGAGAGAGAGAGAGAGAGATGTAGATGTGTGTGTGTGTGTGTGTGTGTGTGTGTGTGTAAAATACCTACCTACGTATATATATATATATATATATATATATATATATATATATATAATTTATACTTCAGAGACGAGAAAACGGTGACTCGATACTAATCTACGAAATGTAGGAAACTACGATAATAAAAAAGCTGAAGCATAAAAGTTCCTTCATTAAAAAGTTTGCGCAGTCGGCGGTGTGTGGGTGAGGGGAAACGGGGATATTTTCCACAAAGGAATTCTGGAACATCTAAGTGAATAAGAAAATAACAAGTTTGGTTTTATACTCTGGCGAAGTGAGACATTTTCCGAGTCACGTGAGTTATTTTTACAAATGAGGTGCTGAGAATACGATAGAGATTTTTGTTTTCATATCTGTATATTATTGATAAAATATGGTTTATGGCTTAGTAGAGCCTGTTTGCCTTTACTTCTGATCACATCTGATATGTTAAGAGTAAACACTCAGTTTGTGCTGGCTTCATTTCAGATAATCTTACAATTTACCGTGCTTTACAACTAGATTAAACCTTCACTTGGTTATAGTTGGTGCTCCAAGTCCAACAACGCAGCCCTTAGATAAAACCCAGTATTGTCTGTCTTCCATTTCCAGTGTTTAACGACAATGGTGCCACATTTGATATGTGGATGAAGCATCGTTCAACTGTTCGTCCCCATGATTTTTCAGGAAGTCATTTTTTTTTTTTTTTTAAAGAGCTGAGCACCTCTGAGAATGATACCACATCTATCATCAAAGTTGAAAAGATTTAAAATATAGCTTGGGCTGTCTTCCATTCTGCAGCCTGTCTGAAACACCTAGACGGTAAGGGAACCACTGCTTTGTGGCAGCCAGTGTATGGTAATACTGTAGAAATATTTCACCCACTTAAATTCCTCTTAAGAATGAATGCGAGTGTGGATTTAACAGCCAGAACTAAGGTATACCAAACAACATTAACTGTCACATCACAAGGGTAATTATTTTGCATCTGGCATCTAAAAACAGTTTCCAGATTTTTTTTTTTGCTGCAATATTTTCCTCGACTAGTCTTACGTCCACATTATTTCAGTTTTTATTGTACTTATTTTTAAAATAGTCATGAGGCAGAGTCAAGAAACTTGTAATGACCCCGGAAACAAAAAGAACGTCAAACCCCTACCAGCATGGAACGTTCCGTGGTGCTAAGGAGAGCATCCTGGGCAATGTCATATAACACGAAGAATTTTCCTCGTAAAAGAGTGATATCTGGTGTCAGTCATTAGTTGTAACCATTCTTTGCTCCACCCTGAGCCAATCAGTCTGATCTGCTACCACAAAGGCAGAGCATGTGCAGTTTTCTCCAGTACGTCCGCTTCCTTCATTAGGTAATAGTAAGTTAAAGATGAGATGTATTTGGAAAAAAATGCCCACGTGCAAGGATAAGCTGTGTATCACACGCCTGGGGCATAAGATCACTCTCATTTTTTTTAAATTTAAAATCACCATTAAACTCAGTTGTTTCCTCAGAAGCAACTCAGCCTGGAAAATGGAAGGGTTGTGGTGTAGGCATATGTTATTACACAATACTTTTAAGAAGTGAGTTTTGCCAGCTAGGTGCTCGAGAAATTTCTCGTTATTTTGTGTACAGTAGTTCTAGTATCGGTACGAGTCAGAGTTGCCAGTTTGCTTGCTATTTGTGAGCGTAGTTGTTTCGTAAGTTATGCATTAATTTTTCTGGACTTTTTCTTTAAAATGTTTTATTTAATGATTCCTTGTTAAATTATGTAATTTAAGTTTGTATGGTAAATGATTTAGGGTGTTAAATTATAATGTAGGAAAACTCAAGCATGTTTTGATGTCTCCTAGTTGGTAACTGTTGTTAGGGGCAAGTACAAGACCAGCACGTCCGAGAATACTTGAGAAGTAGGTCTGTCTACAACAATGCATGTTTATATAAGGATGGATAAGAGACTAGGAGGAGTTCAGTTTTCAGCTTAGTTTGAGTGAAGTTCAGTTGGGTTTCAGTTCAGTTTGAGTGAAGTGCAGTCGGTTCTGGTTCAGTCTGAGTGTAGTGCAGTATCAGTGCAGTGCTGTTAGTGGTCTGTGAAGAGTTGCTGGCAAGCATTAAGTGTAAATACTGTCAGTGAAGATTATTCTCGGTACTTGTGCAGTAAGTGAAGTGTTAGCAAGCATTAAGTGTACTAACAGTAAAGTGTTGTCAAGCATTAAGTGTGATAGTAGTAGTAAGGTGTGTCTAGCTCCAGTGCTTGTGAGAACAGTGAAGAGAAGTTGGAAAGCATTAAGTGGAATTACCTGGAAAATAAAGACAGTGAATTTTAAGGAGCCAGTGTTTATTTTCGCCTCAGCTGATCTTGTGTACTGTACACCTAAGGCTGACCATAGTAAGAACTCACTGGGCAACGTCCTTCCTGTACTGTACCATTGCTGTTGGAGCCTGTGGCAGTGTGGGGTGGGGACGTAACACTGGTGTCAGGAGTGGGATAATTAAGGACTGCAGTGAGTCTAACTTTCAACATGGAAGCAGAAGGTGTGAAGACGAGATCTCGAGCTGGGCAAGAGGAGGAAATTTCACTGGCGACAATTGTGATGCTAATACAAGCACAAAGTGTCCAACTGCAAGCACAGAGTGAAAAACTAGAGGGACAGAGTGAAGAACAGAAAGAGCTCAGAAAAGAATTCAAAGAACAATTACAAGCATAAAGTGCCCAACTACAGGCTGCACAGAAGGCAGGACAGAAAGAACTCCAAGCACAATTACAGGCCCAAAGTGAAGAACAGAAAGTACTCAGAAACGAAATCAAAGAACAATTGCAGGCACAGAATGAAGAACAGAAAGAACAACATGAACAGCTTCAGGAAGCATTACAGGAGCAACAGAGGGAACTACAACTGAGGATGCAAGGACAGCTAGATGCTGTCATGGGGGAAATCAAGGGTGAACAGGAACAATTGAAGCAGGAGGTATACGCTGAGCTACGGCAGCAGAAGTATGAGGTAAGCAATAATGTGACTGAGTCCAAGGAACATGTAGACGACCAGTTGAAGACAATAAGTGAGGAAATAGTGACGGAGTGCAGACAGCATGTAGATAACCAGTTGAAGCATGTAGTTGACCATGTTAAGATATTTAGTGAGAAAATTGAGGCTGTAGAGAAATATTACACTGCCCAGCCTCAGGTTAGTGCACTGGGAGCATATGAAAAGAATGGACAGTGTATGGTCAGTCTTGACTGATCCCAAGCATCTAAAGGTAGCAATACAGGGCTGAATAATCAGAATGTAGGAGGATTAAGTCCTGGCCTTAATTGTGATGCCCCAGTTTGGGGGCTCCAAACCAGTGAAGTGCATGGCTATAATGGGGGTCCAGTTAAAAAGAAACCTCAGGAATTTGATGGTAGAGTATCTTGGGAAGCTTACCGTGCACAGTTTGAGTTACTTGCAGATCAGAATGGTTGGGGAGACAGGCAGAGGGCACTGCAGCTTGCTACTAGCTTTAAGGGTGCCGCAATGGAAATTCTGGGTCAGATGTCAGTGATGGAGAGGAATAGCTATCAGTCCCTAGTAGAAGTGCTGGAGCGCAGATATGGAACCATGTACCAGACTGAGGTGTACTGAGTAAGATTACGGGGCCATGTACAGGCACGAGGAGAATCCCAACAGCAGCTTGCTCATGACCTGGAGTGTTTGGCATACAAGGCGTATTCTGGAGCAGCACCTAACCGGTTGGCCACTCTACTGAGGGACCAGTTCATCGATGCTTTTGACAGTGCAGAGTTGAAAGTGCAAGTGAAGCAGGCACAACCAAGAAGCATGCAAGAAGCACTAGCCAGGGCTCTAGAATTTGGGTCCTACGTCAGGTCCAGTACATCCACCTTTCAGGCAGGTTGTAGTGCAGGATTCAAGGCAAGAAACGGGCAGGTATGTGAAAAGGAAAAATTTGAGGGAAGTTGCTGGTACTGTGAAATGCAGGACACAGAAAAGAGGACTGCTACAAGTGGAAGAGGGAACAGGAGAAGACCAGAGGAGGCTGCTGGTTCTGCGGGAATTGGGACACAAGAAGGAAGATTGTCACAAATGGAAGAAGGAGCTAGAACAGAGCAGAGTAAGGAAACCTTCACTTGTAAGAAAAGTGTGTTGGACATGTAGTGAGGTGGGACACTTCAGTTCCGAGTGTCTGAAGAACAAAAAGGATGATAAGAAGGTTGCAGAAGACGAGAAAGAAGCGGAAAACTAGTGAAGGCTGGTGTGAAGGGGCAACCACCAGCCAGCTTTTCCCAAGTAGCCCCACCACTGAGAAAATCCAAGAGGACGGCAATCAACAGTGTGCGAATGGATGGAAGCATAGACGGAAAGAAGTGTTCCCTGGTGATTGATTCGGCCTCAGAGTAGACTTTTGTGAGAGAGCAGACTTTTGTGAGGTCTGATGTGTTACATCATCGGTATCTGCCTGAGTCATCAGAACAACTGTGTGGCGTAACTGGGCACTGTGCAGAACTGAGGGGACCCCTGGATGTCTGGATTGAAGTGGCAGGGCAAGAGGCTACTCTATCAGTCTACGTGGCCTCCATGGAGGATCCTTGCCTTCTGTGTCTGGACTGCCTTATGTCCATGGGATGTTAGGTGGACTTCTGCTCCATGAACATGAAGGTTCAGGGAAGGTCGGTTCCCATCGGAGCAGTGAAACGTACCAGTTCTGTTGGTGACGTGAGGGTGCTCTTTACTATAGAGATACCCCCAGAATCAGAACTATTGCTCCAGGGTAAGGTGAGTGGCTCTTTTGACAACTGTGTAGGGGTAATGGAGCCTGATGTATGGTGCAAGACGAAGGCTGGGGAGAACGCTGGTGGAAACAGGTGCGGGTGAAGTGACAGTTGTGGTGGCCAATTTCTCCTGTGAACCACAGAAGATCAACAAGGAAGAAATTGTGGGACGTTGCCAGGTTGTGGGCCCTGAATGGCATCAGAGGAAGGCCTGTAAAAGAAGCTTAGTCAAGGAAGATCGGTGCATGCCAGGCCACTTACAAGACCTGTTTTCAAGGAGTTGCCAATGCCTGGATGGTTCACAAGTGCTGAAGTTGAAGCAGCTGATGACGGAATATGCTGATATCTCTTCCACAGGAGACCTAGACCTGGGATGCACTGATCTCGTGGAGCGTAGTATAGACACCAGGGATCACCGCCCGATAAAACAGCCACCGCAGAGGGTGGCGCCAGCCCAACGGCAAGAAATGGAGAAGGTATTGGAGAACCTCCAGTGTCAAGGAGTAATAGAAAAGTCTAGTAGCCCTTGGGCATCAGCAGTGTTCTGGTGAAGAGAAAAGATGGCTCAGTAAGGTACTGTATAGACTATCCAGCCCTGAATGAAGTGACAGTGTGCATACCCCTTGCCAAGAATTGATGACACCCAGGATGCTCTTTCAGGTGCTAAGTGGTTCTCTACCCTAGACATGAAGGCAGGATACCACCAGGTCAAGGTTGCAGAGAAGGACAAAGAGAAGACAGCCTTTTCATACGGGCAGGGTTTATGGCAATTTAAAGTAATGCCATTTGGCCTATGCAATGCCACAGCTACTTTTGAACACCTCATAGACCGTGTACTTGAAGGTCTTCACTGGCAGACGGCTCTCATGTATCTGAATGATGTAATTGTGTTTGGATGGACTTTCGACCAGGAACTGGAGAGGTTGTTGGAGGTGTTAAACAGGATCCGTGCAGCGCACCTCAAGCTGAACCCCAAGAGATGCTTCTTGTTTCAGAAGGAAATAAAGTACCTGGGACACATTGTAGGTGAAAGCGGTGTCCGTACTAACCCAGAGAAGGTGGCAGTTGTGGAAAACTGGCCAGTTCCAACTTGTGTGAGAGAGCTACAGAATTTCCTGGGCTTGTGCACCTACTATCGGCATTTTGTCAAAGACTGTGCAACAATAGCAGCACCTCTTCACAAGCTGTTGGGGAAAAGGCAGAAGTTTGCATGGACAGCAGAAACTCAGAAAGCTTCTGACGAACTCAAGCATGCATTGGCAAGCTTTCCATTATTGCCATACCCGGACCAGAATCAACCATTTATCTTGGGCTGTGACGCTACTGACCATGGTACTGGTGGAGTCATGTCACAGAAGAAGAATGACAAGGAGTATGTGGTTGCTTATTACAGCAAGAAGCTCAGCCCACCAGAGTGGAATTACTATGTGATCCGTAAGGAGCTCTTGGCAGTAATGAAGAACCTTGATTTCTTCCATCCCTACTGTACGGGTCAAACTTCATCATCAGGATGGACCATGCGGCACTCAAGTGGCTAAAAACGCTGAACAATCCTGAAGGACAACTGGTACACTGGCTCGGGAAGCTAGACCAGGACAATTATGAGGTGCAACACCGTCCTGGGGGGGTACATGGCAATGCTGACAGCCTGAGTCGTCGGCCTTGTGATCCAGAGTGCCGGCAATGTAGTAAAAAGGAAGATCACAGTAAGAAATGCAGCTGTACTGCAATGACAGGGCCAGCATCAGATGAAGACCTGAAGAGGATGCAGATGGAGGATGCAGATTTACAACCAGTGCAAGAGTGGCTGCAGCAGAGTACAGTGAGGCCATCTTGGGAAGAAGTTTCCAGGTTAAGCCCTGTGACCAAGAGCTACTGGAGGCAGTGAGACCTTCTTTGCTTGAATAACGGACTACTGGAGCATCAGTGAGAGACAGCCGATGGCCTCAACAAGTATTGGCGACTGATGGTTCTGAGGATGAGGTCCAAGATCTTGGATGAGTCCCATAACCAGATCACTAGTGGGCACCTAGGAGTGAAGAAAACTCTGCGACAGAGGTTCTACTGGATTGCCATATGTCAGGATGTTGAAGAGTGGTGTCGGGCCTGTGATGTGTGCTGTGCCAAGAAGGGACCCAAGAAACATGGTTGTATCCCTCTCCAGCCGTACCAAGTGGGTGCACCGATGGAAAGAGTCATGGTGAACATTGCTGGACCTTTGCCACTCACTGAGAGAGGAAACCAATATATATGTGTTGCTATGGACTACTTCATAAAGTGGCCAGAAGCCTATGCTATCCCTGATCAAGAGGCTGCGACTATTCCTCAGTTGTTGGTTGTTCAGTTTTTCTATCGTTTTGGGATGTCACAAGAGCTACATTCAGACCAGGGTAGAAACTTAGAGTCTGCTGTGTTCCGTGAGTACTGCAAGTTATTGGGGATCAAGGAAACCAGGACGACCCCCCTAAGGCCACAGTCAGATGGGATGGTGGAGAAATTCAACTGGACCCTGGGACAAGAACTGGCCAAGTACTGCACTGATGGACAAGCAGAATGGGACCAGAAAATACCTGTGTTCCTGATGGCATATTGTTCTGCATCCCATGAGTCTACTGGCTACACCCCTGCGAAACTGATGTTGAGCCACGAGTTACTCTTACCCGTTGACTTGTTAATGGGGAGAGCACCTGGTGAAGAGCTGCCTACAGACACCACCGGTTATGCAGCACCTTCAGGAAAGGATGGCTGAGGTACACTCATGATTACTAATCTCTGACCAGGGATGCGTGGCGGGCAGTGTTGTGACCACACACGAGCCACGCATTCGAACACAGCCTCTGCACAAGTGGGCGGGGCAAAGAACTGTAACTAGGTGCTCTGAAGCGTACTACTCCTCATATCATTGATATTACCATATCCTTATGGTTTCCTCTCCATAATATAATAATCTGTGTTTATTGACAGGGGCCGACATTTCTTCAATCAATCTGCAGTTTAGCAGTTTCCAAGAAGTAAAAAAACATGTGCCACTATAAGTGGGTAATGGCATCACATATACTATAATAATTATTTATGAATTAAGGCATTAACTGGCACACATTTTGACCAAAGGGGGCATACAGCTAAGACGTCATGTAGGAATAGGTCAACTATTCCCGCTGGATGGCAACGGTATAGGTATATATAAGACTTGATGCCGCATCACCCATTCTTCAGTACAGCGGCTATGCGTCTTTGCGGCCGCCATGTTGGAGCGGTCAAGCATGTAATAGTGAGGCTTTTTTAACCCCTAATGCGCGGCCAATGGACAGCCGACCCCCCCCCGGGTGGCGGCGTTGTATCGCGGTCTGAGTACCTGTAGGAAAATATTAGCCAAAAATCAGAGATTAACCCTAGAACATTATACTTGGTGTGGCAGATAGTACTTAAATTCAGCTTTCTCCAGAGACAGGTGTTGAGCCTTCGTGGACTACCCAAGAACTTGTGGAGACTTGCAAAGTTGGATAACAAAATCTTCACTTTCACACCTACAGCAACCTGGTTTCCCCTCTACCACAGCCTCATTCTGTCACAGTAAACTTTATACTACAACGTACAGGTAGTTTGGAATCCGTATTGTACAATAAGCACTGAAAATAAGGCTAAAATTAACAAAGCGTACGGCTAACATACAGCGCGGCAGCGGTCTTCCCATCACTCAACAAACATTTCCATTTTCACAGATAAAAACACGTATACTACATTGTTTTCAATCATATTACTTCCCAAAAGATCACCGCAGCGCGCTTTTTATCCTGCCTTACGCCCGTCACTTTATTCTCCTTTCTGTCAGCCGCTCGCACTGACTCAGAAGAGCTAGAACTCACCATAATGTCACTTTGAAAGCCTTTTTTTTTTTTTTTTTTTCTTTTATGCGAGGAAGAAAGAACCAAAGGCCATGAGCCCGCAGTAACAGTTCCCTCCAAGAGAAAAACAAAATACAATAGAGAGCCAAATTCAAGATCCGATCATTTTGAGATGCCTGGACACACTGCGTTTGAAAGACTGGAGATCATAGGCAGCAGGAAATACAAACAGAGGGAGACAGTTCCAGAGCTGACCTGTTGCATGAATGAAAGACCGGAAGTAAAGGTTAACTCTTGCATTAGAGAGTTGGACAGAAAAGGGATGAGAGTTTGCTGCCAGACGGGTGCTACGCGCCCGTCGTAGAGGTGGAGGAATGCAAGCAGACAGTTCAGAGGAGCAGTGACCATTAAAGTAGCGATAGAAAAGAGATAAAGATGCAACAGAGCGGCGAAGAGACAGAGGTTGAAGGGAATCAGTAAGAGGAGGAGAGTTAATGAGACGAAAAGCCTTTGACTCCACCCTATTGAGAAGAGCTGTATGTGGGGAGCCTCCCCACACATGAGAGTTGTACTCCACACAGGGGCGGATAAAACCCCTGTATAGAGTCAACAATTGTGCAGGGGTAAAGAAAGAGCGGAGTCGGCTTAGCACACCCAATCTCTTGGAAGCAGATTTTACAAGAGATGTAATATGATCTTTCCAAGATAAGTCCTGAGTAAATGAAACCCCAAGCATGTTCAAGGATGATGCAGGATTAAGCTGAATATTATTAAACATTAGTGGGTATACCTGTGGAAGATTTTGTCGGGTTGATAGGTGTAAGAACTGAGTCTTAGATGCATTAAAGACAACCATATTTTTACCCCAGTCAGAGATACGAGCCAAGTCAGACATTAGGAGTGCCATAGCCTCATCCCTTGTTTGTTGAAGTAACTGTTGAGATGGGCGTTGCGGGAACCGAATGGAAAGGTGAAGGGTGGAGTCATCAGCGTATGAGTGGATAGGGTTAGATGTACAGCTTAGAAGATCATTGATGAATAAAAGAAAGAGAGTTGGTGATAGGACAGAGCCCTGAGGAACACCACTGTTGATAGATCTAGGAGAAGAACGATGGCCGTCTACAACAGCGGCTATAGAACGACCAGAAAGGAAACTAGCGATGAAGGCACAGACAGAAGGATAGAAACCGTAGGAGGGCAGTTTGGAAATTAAAGATTTATGCCAGACTCGATCGAAAGCCTTTGAGATGTCAAGTGCAATGGCAAAGCTTTCGCCAAAGTCCCGAAAGGAGGATGACCAGGAGTCTGAAAGGTAGGTGAAAAGATCGCCAGTGGAGCGTCCCTGACGGAACCCATACTGACGATCGGAAAGAAGTTTGTAATAGGAAAGATGCCTTAAAATTTTTCTATAAAGAATTGACTCGAAAACTTTTGAAATACAGGACGTTAAAGCAATTGGACGATAGTTGGAGGGTTGGGAGTGGTCACCCTTCTTTGGGACTGGCTGAATGAGAGCAAACTTCCAGCAAGAAGGAAAGGTACAAGTTGACAGACAAAGGCGAAAGAGTTTGCCTAGGCAGGGTGTAAGCACAGAAGCACAGTTCTTGAGAACAACAGGAGGGACCCCATCAGGCCCATATGCCTTGTTAGTACTGAGGCCAGTGATGGCAGAAAATACATCAACTGAAGAAATTTTAATGTCAGCCATGAGGAAGTCAGAGGGGGGAAGTGATGGAGGAACAGCACCGGAATCGTCTAAGGTGGAATTGGAGGAGAAAGTCTGAGCGAAGAGATCTGCTTTATCAGTAGAAGAAATAGCTACAGAACCATCAGAGTAGAAAAGAGGAGGGAAGGATGATGAGGTAAAGTTGTTAGAAAGATTTTTGGCAAGGTGGCAGAAGGAGCAGGAATAATTCGAGTTGGAGAGTTGAGAGCATTTAGTATGGATGAAATTATTTTTAGTAGAGCGATGAACAGACTTAGCACGATTCCGGGCAGAAAGGTAAAGACGATGTGATTCAGGGGTGGGTTGGCTCCGGTACCTTTTGTAGGCCTTCTCCTTGTTGCGGACAGCATTAGAACAAGCGTGATTAAACCAAGGCTTTCTTGCGTTAGTCAAAGGATATGAGAAAGGAATGTATGCTTCCATGCCCGAGAGAATAACCTCTGTAATGTGCAAGGCACACTCAGATGGCTCACGGCCATGGGAGCAATAATCATTCCAGGGAAAATCAAAGAAGTACTGCCTGAGGGCCTCCCAGTCCGCGGCTCCAAAATGCCACAGACGACGCTTCCCTGGAGGGTCCACAGGCCGTACCGGAGTGATAGGACAGGTTAAGGTAATAAGGTTGTGATCGGAGGAGCCCAACGGAGAGAAAAGATTAACAGAGTAAGCAGAAGGATTAGTTGTGAGGAAGAGGTCAAGTATGTTGGAGCTCTCTCGAAGGCGGTCAGGGATACGGGTAGGGTGCTGTACAAGCTGCTCTAGGTCATTAAGGATAGAAAAGATGTAGGTTTGTTCACCAGGTGGATCCGTGAAAGGAGAGGAGAGCCAAAGGTGGTGGTGAACATTGAAATCTCCTAGAATGGAGATTTCAGAGAAAGGAGAAATGGACAGAATGTGTTCCATCGTAGAAGTAAGATAGTCGAAGAATTTTTGATAGTCAGTAGAATTAGGGGATAAGTAAACAGCACAGATATATTTAGTCAGAGAATGACAGGAAAGCCGAAGCCAGAGTGTGGAGAATTCAGAAGAATCAAGTTCAGGAACACGAGAGCAAGATAAGTCGTTGCGTATGTATACACAACAGCCACCTTTGGCTTTGAAATGAGTATTGAGAAAGTAGGAGGATACAGAAAAGGGTTTGCTGTCAGTTGCCTCAGACAGCTGAGTCTCCGTTAGAAAAAGAAGGTGAGGTTTAGAGGAGGAGAGGTGGCGCTCAACAGAGCGAAAGTTAGATGAAAGGCCGCCAATGTTGTAGAAATGAAGAAGAAGAGTCAGACATTGGTTCCAGGCACCTTGAGTCGTCACCGGGAGAGGGGCAGATGGTGGGAGCATTTATGGTCCCCCCCCCTGGGGAGTCCGAGGCTTGGTGAATTGACGCCATTATGGTGAATTTTGAATAGGAAGTGTAATGTGTCCTGTGCATGTAGTTTGGTGAAGATAGTTAGAGAAATTTGTACTGGAGAGCATGCTGGCCTACTCTCTGTGTAACTGAGACACTGAAAAAGTTCAGCAAAGGGGGATGGTCAGGAACTAGTCCTGAGGGCTGATGAAACGGGAGCTCCAGCACTCCCTGTCATCAGCTTTCCATCCACCTCGGGAGTACTGCCCTGCTCGACTGGTGCTACAGTCTACTCCAGCCTGCGGTAAACTGACGCTAAACAGGGGTAAACCGTGCAAAAAAAGGCTAGTGTGACAACTAGGGAAACAAGCGTTTCCTATTAGCATAAACTGCTTGTGAGAGGAGAGTGCAGATTTACAGTTCTGAGCAGTCAGAGCGCTGCCATGTATCAAAGCCAGGCTGGCTGGGCCGTGGTGAGGGGGGAGGGGGGAAAAACACGACACTTGGCAACAACGGAGGTCAGTAGTACAAAGGTAAAGTATGCTAATTGTAGCTAAAGGGTGGTGGTACTGATAGACAATACCAGCTGGAACATCCTTGCCAGCGTTTATCCAAAATTAACTCGAATCGCAAATGCGACGCTCCGCCGTTATGTCCCTTTTCGGCAAGCATCGCAAATGCGACGCCCCACGTTTTAGGGGTTAAGCTGTAGCCGTGCTAATACTTTTTCCTCAAGGCTACTGGGGCGGTTGGCGGTGTCCCAGTCGCCTAGGTGCGGCTTAGAATTTGGAATATCTAGTCTGGTCCACTGACCTTGCCACAGAAGATTTACTGATTTCTTTCCGAGAGATAGACTCGACCATAGATCACGAGGAACGTCCCAAGTCTCCTCGAGCTCTACAGCCGACTTTGCAATTAAGTCAGCCTGCTCATTGCTGCACATAATCAGTTTCATCACAATACAAAATCAGATTGATCACTGCACATTTTGTGATCACTGCACACTTATTTTAAACCCTGGTTTAATATGGATATAGTTTGTATCTAAATATACCAAAGGATACTGAGGTACAATGCACACAATAAATTGCTAAGGAAGAGGTGATGCAAAGTCTCTTTTGATCGTAAATCACGACCCTAAAAATCATAGTCTTTCTAAATGTTTATACATTTTGCATATTTCGTAGTAATCTAAGTTCTAAAAAAAAATATCAACACACCCATACCCACCACCTTACGGCCTTCTTTGCAGGGTTTATTTCCTCGTTATCCATTACTATCCCAGCCCATCCTGCCCACTCCTGTCCATCCATCCCATCGGGTCAGTAAGACTATTGGACAATTTGGTTCCCTTTTATTCGTGTTCACACAACAGTATACTGTAGTTGAGAACCTAGCTGTAAAGTTGATAGCTGCGTGATGTAGAATAATGTGCCTTAACAAAAATTGGTTGTTTGCCTTATGAACCTCATCCAGTCGTTACGTGTTTGTAAAAGCTTTGTTGTTGTTATTGTTGTGTTTTCTTCTTCTTTCCACCTTTTGTGTGGCCTCATCCACCATACTTAAACTTCTAAGAGTAATATGCATTATATACGTACACAGATCATCATCGTCATCATCACTGTACTTCGCACAGGGTGTGAGGCCGATGATTATAATGATTTATTTAGTATTCTAAAGCATTTAAAATTCGCTGTTCTCAACGAAAAGGCATGAGATTGAAGATAATGATGGTGGTGATGACAATGGTCTTTCTACTCGTAATATACTTAAAATTCACTGTACCCCACGAATGTGCGCGGGACTGATGATGGAGATGATGACCTCGCCTACAGCTAGCTGTTCCATCCCATCCACCCGCCCCTCTCTCTCTCTCTCTCTCTCTCTCTCTCTCTCTCTCTCTCTCTCTCTCTCTCTCGTCAAGGACCTCTTCAAAACATCGCCTCCTACAAACACTCCCATAACTTCAAAGCATCTCCAATATTAGCATTCTGATGTTCACTAATGGATTCCAGATTGGCGCCATATGTGAGTGAAGAATATTTAGATCAAAGATTTTGCTTAGCTTTAGCGCTGCGTTATTGCCAGCAAGTAAGTAAACATATCCAGTCGGCATCAAAAGTCCTGTCAACTAGCCTGCCTTTTCTCTCCATGCACTTTGAAAATCAGTGTGATGAATCCGCAGGAACTGACACCGATAAATTCATGGGGGCTTAGACCAGCGACGTAAGTGTTGTTTTACTGCAGGTCCACCACATGACCTTGTAGGTTAGTGGAGAGGAAGGCAGGGATGGCAACAGGACTTCTGATGCCGACTGTACAATCGCAGTCATATCTTCATATTTTGCTAAAGGAAACAGTTGCATGCAAGTGGGTTGCATGTTTCTACTGTTGCTTTATTAGTTCCTTTACAACGTCTTGAAACAACGTCAGAACCTATTTAGACTGCTAAGCTTGTCAGTCCTATGGATATTACATTTGTGAGTAAATGCATGACATTTTCCAATGTGTTTTTCTGGTGCTGGGTCCCTTCATAGTCTGATTACAAGATATATTTCCTTTCCTCTTTGTATTATAACAGGCAAGAGGTGTGATCTCGACAAACTTGCCTCGTATTGTAGGAGCGCCCGTCTTTTTACATTTTTAGGCTAAAAAGTTCAAATTTTTAAAGCCACAACAGAGAGAGAGAGAGAGAGAGAGAGAGAGAGAGAGAGAGAAAGAGAGAGAGAGAGAGAGAGAGAGAGAGAGAGAGAGAGAGAGAGAAAGAGAGAGAGTGTCCAAAGTACGATGTACATTTGCATTTGGCTCGAGAAGTGAAAAGTATCAGAACAAATATTAACGGAGAAAACGAAGTTCAAAGTAATTTCCAAAATTCTCTAATTTATTAACATCGTTTGGGGCATCATTTACTAAACAGTAGGTTAAAATAAAGTAAATTTAATATGTATGTTTGTTTTTCTACATAACTAACCCCTAATCCATGTAATTATTCTCTCTTTTCAATGCCCTGTCTTAACGTTTGTGTTCAGAGGTACGGTATTACGAACCTAAGTGGGTACAAATATGTGCATTCTGATTTCACTTCGTCTGGTTCTCTGCCTTATTTTTTGTTCAGGAATATTAATATATCTGTATTAGGAAGGAAAACAGTACGTTATCTGACAGTCAAATATTAACACTTGGCAAGAAGTCTCTCTCTCTCTCTCTCTCTCTCTCTCTCTCTCTCTCTCTCAGAACGTATGGTTCATTTTATGTAAAAGTTATTTTTAAAGTTCTCATCTCCAACAACTGCTCCTTCTTTGTTGAAAATGAGGTCCAGCCCAGATAAAGATGCGTTCGCTGGCAGCCAGAAATGTAACGAGTAACGACTGCTTTCTACGGAAATTTAACAAAGTACAACTACGATATTTATGAGAAAATGGTCCTCTAGTAAAGGTTAAATAATGGACTCAGCATGTGATGTGGTGTGTGGGAGGAAGAGAAGACGGAGGGGGATGCAAGGAACAGCGTGGTGAACTGAAGAGGTGAGACAGGCTGTGGCACAAAAGAAGAAAGCATACAATGAATGGATGAGAAGTAGGGGCGTGGAAGAGGTTGAGAGGCGGAAGAGAGAGTTGTATGTAGAAAGAAAGAGAGAGGTGAAAAGATTAGTAAGGGAGAGTAAGAAGAGAGTGAATGAGAAATTTGGAAGGAATTTGAGTGTAAAGTGGAGGGACTGTAAGAAGATGTTCTGGAAAGAGGTGAAGAGAGTAAGACAGGGTGGAAGTGAGGTTAGCAGGGGAGTGAAAGATAAAAATGGTAGATTACTAGTGAAGAAAGGAGAAAAAGAGCAGATGGAGAGAACACTTTAAGGAATTGTTGAACATACAGGATGGAAGTAATGCGAGTACAATTGGCTGGGGAATGGCTGGGAGAAGGAGGGAGGTGAGAAGACAGGAAGAAATCAGTAGGATAGAAGTTGTGGAAACAATGAAGAAAGTTAAATTGGGGAAAGCCCAGGAATTGATGAAGTGTGTGGTGAAATGCTGAAGCATGGGGAAGAGATAGTAGTAGAATGGATGTGGAAGATGTGCAGATTGGCCTGGGAGGAAGGTAGAGTCCCGGAGGATTGGAAGTCAGTTATGATTATTCCCTTGTACAAAGGAAAAGGGGAAAAAGAAGTGTGTGGTAATCATAGGGGCATTTGTCTTCTTAGTATAATAGGAAAAGTATATGGTAGGATACTTATTGACAGAGTTAGAGAAAGAACAGAGGAATTAGTTGGAGAAGAACAGGGAGGCTGAAGAGACACACTATCGTGACCATGAAACTGGATACAAAAACCCACACTGGCAGACGAAAAAAGATGTATTCCAAACAGTTTCGGCGACAGCTGTCGCCCTCTTCAGTGGATCTACAGACCAAGAGTGGTACATACAAATGCTGAGAAGCTGCATATATGCAGGGTGAGAACACATTTTCCCAACCACACCTGATGTGACCTCACCTGACTCTCCCTCTACTCTGTCCACGACCTGAGTGAGGGATTACAAGGGGCGGCAAGGACCTTGCCACTAATCCTCTAATCACTGGATCTAATTTATACATTCCTTCACTATGGTTAAAATTATTATCTCTCTCTATACATACAGCTTCCACAATCCTACGTTTCTTATAGTTACTACATTTGTACAATATTTGGCTAGAATTCCAGTAGATTCTATGGTCGTTTTCCGAAGAGTGAACGTCCACAGCGTTATTTATGTTACCTGTCTTACAAGCATACTTGTGTTCCTTAATGCGAGTGTCCAAATCCCTTCCCGTTTCACCAATATATACCAAATCACAGTCTCTACATGGAATTGTGTATACCCCTGCAGTTTTGTTACTAATTGGTTTATTCTTTACCAGCATTGATCTTAAGGTGGAAATATATCTAAATGCAATGTTTACATCCAAATCATGACTCACAGACTTCACCAAGCTAAGATTTGACACATACGGAACCGTGATGTATGGCTTATTTTGCTGACTTTGTGATGTTGGTCTAGGTACAAAAAAAGGCTTTTCTGGCTTTAAAATACGCTTCCCTTATAAACCAACTGGGATATTTTAGATCTAAAAATATTTTCCATATCTTGGCGTTTTCCGTATCCAGATGTCGGGGACTACTAATTCTGAGTGCTCTAAGGAACATAGAAGAAATAACTGATATTTTAGTGGAACTGTGGTGATATGAATAATAATGTATATACAAATTGCACTGGGTTAGTTTCCTGTATACAGAAAAGCTATGTGTCCCAAGTTCATCCCTGTGCACAAATACATCTAAAAATGGAAGGGAACCATTATTTTCCCATTCAACTTTAAATTTAATTGAGGGAACCAGTGCATTTAATTTTGTAAGAAACTCGTCAAAGTTAGCGTATACGTCTGGCCAAAATGAAAACACATCATCAACATACCTATACCAAATTAAATTTTGAGGAGATATGGTGGTAAGAAGGTTGGATTCAAAATATTCCATGTAGAGGTTACTAAGAACTGGAGAGAGGGGCGAGCCCATACCCATACCAAACTTTTGCATGAAAAACTGATCACCAAAAGAAAATGCATTACACTGCACACAAAGGCTAATAAGTTGGAGAAAGGCATCATGTGGCATGCCGAGATCAATGTTACAATTAGGTAATTGTAACATTGTAACAGATTTTCTGGCAGTCTTAAAAGATTATATCTAGGGACCTAGTGCCATCATTTATTATTATAAAAAAATTACAGTGAAATAAAACTCATCAAAGCCTCATTAGTCGGTTCCCCCAAACATCCCCATTCTAAACCTGTCAGGGTGACCTGATGGCACTTTGATAGGGCAGACTGAGATGGATTTAGAATTATCTTGCTGACATTCCACTGCAGTCTTTCTTCTCTAGTGATATCAGTTATACCCACTCCCACATTAATGACTTAATACAAACTGGTATGGAATTGTTCATACCCAGTCAACAGTTCACTAACACCCCTAAATGGTTTTATAACAATTGTGCCAGAGCAACGACCCAAAAGTCATTAGCATATAACTCTCAAAACATCTGAATTGCTCAGTCAATTTAAAATTGCCAGAAACCATTCAAAAGTAGTAATAAATGTCACTAAATCAAACTTTCTGCACAACCAAGCATCTAAATTATTAAACAGTCCTAAGGACAATAGAGTATTCTGGTCAACTGTCAGTTCTATCAATAATAACTTTAACAAGTCATCATCCATTCGCCCACTAAATTCTTCAGATGGTAACATTACAAATGACCTGCGTGGTAGAGAGAATATTCATGCCAGTACATTTGCCATATATTATACTTTAATGGAAGTCAGCCAGATCGTCCCTGTACTAGAACTTGACTCACCCGAAAGTGCTCCATTTACAACAGGGGCTAGATACATAAAATCCATCCTAGACAGTTTTCCAGCCAACAAAACTCCAGTCCCGGATGGAATTCCTCCCATTGTTAAAGAAAAAAAAAAAAGTGCTCCCCAGAACTTTCCTCTGTTCTAGTTTAATTATTCACACTATGCATACTTACTTCTCCATACTCTAATTTTCGGAAGAAAACAATATCCCCCCAATTCCGAAGAAAGTAAGTTCCTCTGACCCTTCTGATTACAGACCAATAACTATCACGTCTTCTCTTGCTAAAGTATTTGAGATTGTAATTGCACTTAGTTAAACATCTTGAATCCAACAACTTATTAGTGATGGACAGGATGGTTATCAGCACGAAGGATCCACCATTGATATATTCAACCTCCTGACTCATACCATCCATCAATCAATCAAGTGACCAAAGTGGAGAAACTCTTGCACTAGGTCTTGATATTTATCAAGCTTTTGACAGAGTGTGGCACCATTCTCTGTTATCCAAACTCCCTTGCTATGGACTAACGCCTTTTCTTCCTCTGATTTCCTTACATCTCAGCAACAGAAAGACAGGAGTAAAAGTAGATGATGCATATTCCAGTTTCCACTCAGTTAATGCCAGCGTGCCACAAGGATCATTTCTGGCTCCAACCCTGTTCCTAATTCATATTAATCTCTTATCTGTCACCCATAATCCCATCCATTCATATGCAGATGACTCAACACTCCACAGTTCATTCACATTTAAACATCCATTCTAATAGTTTAATATCTTTAAGTTACAACTCAGTACAGCCACCTCCATAAATCAAGACTTATCTAAGATCACTGATTGGGGACAAAATAACTTTGTTTCATTTAATGCTAGTAAAACCCAATATATACAATATACCAAAAAACAGATATTGCCAGATTCCTATATTACCTTCAATGCTACTAATATTCCTATCTCGAAAAGTATTGAAATTCTTGGTGTTTCATTTAATGTCCTTAGCTGGACCTCTCATGTCAGATAATTTGCAAAAACCGCTTCAAAGAAATTTGGATTATTGTACAGAGTCCATAACTTCATCACTGACGAGCAATTAGCTATAATTTATAGGAGCCATGCGCATCCTCAGCTGGAATATTGCTCTCCCGTGTGAAATAGATGTGGAGAGGTTGCACTAAAGCAACTAAACCAATTTCAGAACAAAGCCGTTAGAATTATCAATAATCCTGCTATTACAAATAAACTACTTCCCCTCCAGCTAGAAGGAATGTTGCCTCCCTTGCATTATTTTACAGATACTTTTATGGTAAATGCTCAGACGAAGTTGCATCCATAGTGCAACCTCTCCATACCTTCCCCTGCGCTACAGGGGTATCTGGTAGCGCTCATGACTAGAATGTCACACAGTTATATTGCAGAAACTCTGCCTATCAGAATTCTTTTATTTTCCGAATTGCATCTTTATGGAATTCGCTTGCCCAGAGTTGTTTCCCCCCAAACTTCAACCCACAACTATTCAAATCCAACTGTTAAAGATTTTTTTGAATGAAGGACACGAGCAAGCTGGTGTATGGATTTTTTTTTTTTTACTCATTTGTTTTCCTTCCTCCGTTGTTACTTAAAAAAAAAAAAAAGTTTGTGACGCATGACCTTCGAGACATAGACAGTATGGCTGTTCCTAATTCCCTTTTCAAATTCAAGTTCAACTCTCCCACCTCTGATTAATGGTTAAAATATTTTTCCCAAGAAAGAGCTTACGCTAATTGGCCTATGGTTCGTTGGTTGATGGCTACTGGCTTTTGTATATACGATTTACACTGACTGGTTTCCATTCTTCCGGAATATTTTCTTGCTGTAGAGATTTATTAAAAATAAATATTGTATAGAGGGATCTCATACTACATCCACCAGACTTCTTTATATTAGAGAGTAAAAATTGCCTGGGCCAGTTTTCTTACTATTTGTTTTACTGCTTTTTTATTTTTTATTTTTACTTAATTACAGCTAATATGCATATTATTCAGTATATTCTGGTTTATCTGCTGTTACTCTTCGGTGATGTCATGAGCGTCTTTTGTGACGACTGAACTGAAATATACTTTAGAGTAAAAGCAATTCCTTTATCATTCGAGATGAGGGCACCCTCGCAGCTGATAAATGAATGAGAACAGGTCTTAATTCGTTTATTGGCGTTAATGCATCCATAAAAGACATTAGGCTCTGTTGAACTCGTTTTAGGAATATCGATTTCAAATCACCGTTTAGATATCTAAATGACTTTTATTCTTTCCTTCTTTTTTTCTTATATTGTCTTGTGACACATTCCATGGTGTGACATTTAAGTAAAGTGTGGAGACGATTTCCTTCTATAATAGCTCTGCAAGTGTATGTATGAAACTACGTTTTTTTTATTTATGTCTTTCGACCTTGATTTCAATAAGAGAGAGAGAGAGAGAGAGAGAGAGAGAGAGAGAGAGAGAGAGAGAGAGAGAGAGAGAGAGAGAGAGAGAGAGATTTAATGTATCTCCGACATTATTTTTTCAGGAAAGGGTACGATTTCTTCAAGTACGTGTATGTCACGCCATGGTGTCGTGCTGGACCCTGGGTGGCTGGTATATGGCTAGGCTACATACTGCACAATCAGGGCATCCGGAAGGTCAAAATGAGTCCTGTAAGTACAATTTGTTTTTCTTTCCCCCTTGCCTCTCCTTTCCCACTCCTTAGGGCGCTTTCTCGTGAGCTGTGGGGATGGCTCACTCAGCATTACCATTGCCTACCCAGCATAATTTATCCATTTCCTTCTCCCACTGCCACACTGACGCCCTCACCAGCACACTCAGCTGTCCTCGCCACACATACTGGCAAGATACCGCCAGGTGAGTCTCTAGTGGATCGTTGTTTACGAATCACCCTGTATTTATGCACGAAAGTTTGTACAGTACTTATGAACAGGGCTTTTGAACAGTGAGTGACGCATGCCTTCCCTGCACCCCACTGTGAAAAATTAAAAAAAAAAAAAAAAAAAAATGAGCCATAGCATTTCAACTTTAAACTGGCCTAAAACTGCTATCTCTCTGTCTTGGATGCTGAGCTGTATCAATAGATTAGCACTTGAATTTCGTGTCTGTTGCGAAGAAAAACAATGAAAAAAAATAAAAGGCCTTAGTAAAGCTTTTTTTTTTTTTTTTTTTTTTTTTGCCACTAAACTGCGTGAAATAAGCTGCAGAAGGACGGAACCCTGGGCGAAATGAAAGGCAGTTATAGTTGTAGGCTACGGCACCTGTCGTTCACTCGCTTTAAATTAGTGCAAACTTCAGATGAATCTGCATTGAGTGACAATCCAAATGGTGGCCTATAGCCCAGGAAACATTTTACTATGTTGGATAGCAACCACATAATAAATAATAGAAGCATGATGGTGAACAGAGTTAGCGTCCTCCATCCAGATGGGTTATGTGCTGTATGTGTACACCCGTGGGGGATAGACGATCATTGCTCACATAATGTCACTCAGGGACGAGTGAGGTTGGTCATTCTCGTCTTGAATAAAGAAACTTTTTTTTTTTTTTTATGTGACCGACTCTGGGCACAGGCTTCACAGCCTGCTTTCAAAGCCCAGTAGTCCTCCTACGTACCGCACACTTCTACATGTCACCACTTCGGCGCTAACACCCACCGTCCATACTGAATATATGCTAGGGCTGTCTCATACAGAACTGGTGTATTGGTATTAGCTGGGGTATTTTTACGACATGTCGGCGGACCTTCTGGTAGATCAGTAAAGTCTGATTTTTTTATGAAATTCAAATCCTTAAACTGTTCCCTGCCTCAGCGGGATTTGAACCCGGGTCCGTCAGGACTGCAGGCCAACTCTCTACCGATTGAGCCACCGCCTCCCCCATATAGTATCATAGTTCGGGGGTTCCAAAGCTCCTCATGGGACAAAAAAGGATAGGAAGATGAATAGATTTTCCCTTGTTAATAATAATTAAAAAATACACGTGAAGTACGTAAAACCTTGTGTATATTACACTTACCGTTACCCCGACGTGTTAATAGGGTAGATTGGCAAGTAGGTAGGTAGCTAGGTAATAAGTGGATATTGTTGAGAATCGTTGCCACCGGTGTCGGTGTCGTAGAATATGGTAGATTTCTGCTGCTGCCACTGTAGACAATAGTCGTAGCTAGGAGTTAGCATTGTAGTTGTAGACTGCCAAGGCACCTCTGTCACGAATAATGTGGGATGCTGCCAATATAAAGTCGTGAGGCGTTGGAGAGCTCTTTGTGGGCTTTATCTTGAGTTGGGTAGTTCTGTCTCACTTGTCCCTCTGTCTGCCTTATATCGTAAGTGAAGGTGAGGTTTAAGCTCTATGGGGTTAAGGGTTTTTTATTGTGACACAAGTATTGGACAGAATGGACAGAATGACGTGACCCAAGTATTGTCGGCGTGATGGCAAACCTCCTACTCTACTCTATCTCCTAAGCTTCCTTCTCTCGTCTCTCCAATCCTCTTCTGGTTTCTCTGGTTCTCTCTGGCTCTCTTCTACCTCCTTCTGACTCCTACATCTGATTACTAGGAGTATACTGTATACTGCCTGGTTTCCGACCGAGTGACGTGTGTGCGGTGGGGGGGGGGAGGGGGTAGTGTCTGATACACTTCTGTCACGTGAGCTAACTGGCTTTTGTCATTTACCCCACGTGTTTGATACATCATGAGATTCTTGATCCTCACGTATGTGTTTCCCATATACTGTATTATGGTTTGCTTTCTGGCCAGAGGATGTGTACGTCTCCACCTGAACACCACACTCTGCATATTGTGGTAGAGTTATATATTGTGCAATGGTATATTAATGCCTATTTACTAGGTTATTACATGCCTATAACTATTACATATTGTGTTAGAACGTACTAATGCCTATATATCACTCGGTCACGCCAAACTGGCGTACCTACGACCTATCTTGATAATACAATCGACACAGTATATAGAAATGGGTTACAATGCTGTTTATCTACTTGTACATACATGGTATTTGTAATAACGTCGTAAAATTGAATATAGTAACATAATTGTAGGAACATAGTAATATTGTAGTAACATAACCGTAACATTATATATATATATATATATATATATATATATATATATATATATATATATATATATATATATATATATATATATAATAAAATGTAACAGGAATACAATGGCATGTCTACAGTATCCAATTGTATCAAGAATCGCCCATACTGTACTTGCTATCTATTTATATGAGACATAATTACATAACAGAAATGGATACATGTATATTTCTGTTGCGCTGATTATATTCAGATTAACACTATACTATATGTAACCCCATATTATGTTATTTTATACATAATACATGTACGTTTTTTACAATATTTACTCAGTTGGTCTCACTTGTAAGGCATTGCCTTTTAAAACTGCTTCAAGGTTCTCAATCTCAGCTTGCATCCTGCACAAAGCCAGTATCAATATAGCAAGTATGATGGAGAAGATTAAAAGGATTACTGGAGCTGGGCAATAAACATAAACATAATGTGGTTGCACTGACTAATTGATGAATTGCATGGTTTCAAACTTGGGTCAAGTCAGTTTACTAGGTGTACTCATTTAAGTTCATCTTAAGTAATGGTTGGAATACACGTATGTGTGTGACTGAGAAGAGCATTTTTTTATTTATTTATTTTTTTTTTTTTGGTAAGGTGGACACTGAAGGTGTTAGTACTAAATAGTCATCTGATGATATGTATAAACCAGATGCTGATGTATAGGTTGGGGTGTGTCTGGGCAAGTTACAGAAAACATATATTTTGTGTGAAATAGAAAAACTGAATGTCCAGTGCGTTAATGATGGATGAGTTTATCTGGAGCAAATGTGAAGCTGCAATGATGGTGGTTGGTGTGAATCTTTATGATAGCCATTTCACAAGGGAATGTCTCAGCTTGCTGAAACGTGATGATGTACAGCAGGACAAAGGTGAAATGCATTCAGTGATGTGCTACATTTATGTTCAATTGTTGTTTCACAAGCGAAAGTGACAGTGTCCTGTTTCTTGGAGACCATGATGTCTTCTGGTTTGGTGTTGATGGTTACTAATGACTCATATTTTTTAGAGGGAAAAAGGTATATTTCATAAATCATGAATAAAATCATCTGTTATGAATGGCACATGAACTACCACTGATGTTGGTGTGAGTGTGACTTCCACGTTTGGATAATATAATTTCAGATTTTTTTCCTCAAACAAAGGCTTCAAACCATGCTTATGTACGCCTTGACTGATTATTTGCCGTATATTATGAATGGGAAGTAAATTAATGGTGATCCTCCCATTACAATCATTGGCAATTCTTTCATGAAAGATTGATAATAATGAGCTCTAGTATTGTTTGCCTGAAGTATTATTATGTCAGTTTGTTTCATGATCACTGAAAGGTGTTGGAAAAGTGTATTATTACCTGCTAGTCACGTGTATTTAATTTCTCCACAATTTCTTGAGTTAATTTCTCTGTCTTTCGTAGGTTCTTTCCAGTCGTCAACATAACACTGTTCTGGGTATCAGGTAGCTTATGCTGATATGAAAAAATTCATGCAATCTTGTTCAATTTGATATTTTTTTCTTCAAGATCATTTTTTGTTGCCAACCCAAAAATGTTACCTAGAATTCCTCCACATAGATAGAACAAACTACGTTTGTTACGTGTACAGTATTTGTCATGTTGTTTGTTTCCCTAACTGTGTCTCTCCCACGTGATGGGATGTCTTAGATCATGGTAAGCATAATTTTTCTTAACCTGGTCTAGCTTCCAGTCTGCTAACTTAGTGATTTCAGCAACTTCTTGTGTTGGGTGAGGATATGATAAAGAGCCTTTAAATACTACCTCTCGTGTTTTAAGTGGTCTTTCTATATTCTTAATATGACTGGTAAGTTGTACAGTACGTCCAAACTAATACGGTATCATTACTCACTATGTCTCGCACAAAAGCTGTAGAGGCTGTTGGTGCAATAAGGCAACCTTGTCTTACTACGTGTTGAGGGTGTTTGTCTTACTGCATGTTGAGGGTGTAAATGAGGAGTTCCTCTTGCTACCGGCACATACAGTAGAATCCATGGAATAATACCCATCATCTTTAAAGTTACAAGAGGATGGGAAAAAGGGAGAATATAAGAAAGAAGTGGAGGAGCGATTGAGTGAATATGGATTGGAGCAATTGGGGGACGTGGAAGGTGTGTGCAAGATATTCACAGAAGGAATCTGTGCAGTATGTGAGGTGGTGTGTGTGGTGAAGAGAAGACGAAAGGGGGTGCAGGGAACAGCACGGTGGAATGAAGAGATGAGAGAGGCTGTGGCACAAAAGATGAGAACATATAGTGAATGGATGAGAAACAGGGGCATGGAAGAAGTTGAGAGACGGAAGAGAGAGTTATATGTAGAGAGGAAGAGAGAGGTGAAAGAGTAGTAAGAGAGAGTAAGAAGAGAGTGGATGAGGAATTTGGAAGGAACTTGAGTGTAAAGTGGAGGGAATGTAAGAAAATGTTCTGGAAAGAGGTAAAGAGAGTTAGACAGGGTGCCAAAGAAGTCAGCTGGGGAGTGAAAGATACAATTGGTAAATTACTAGTGGAGATTTGATTGATCGATTGAATATAATTAAAATCTGATGGTGCAACTGCCAGGGTCATTTGCCGCCGGACAACAAGGTAAAGAACGCCGCAAAAGAATATAAGCATTTTCAAAATAAAGTTAACATGAATTATTAGAAATGAAACACAAATAATAGGATAGTTTATAAAATACCAATTACTTACACATTTTGAACGAGGCCCTCCTCCTGAAGAAAATTAAAAACATCAGTAAAACTGTTGGAGGCTCCACCAAGCACCGAAGACAGACAGTAGGCACCATCTGCCCCCTTATGCTTAGGGAGGAATCTCTGATGTAGGTCCCCCACACTTGGACACTTGACCAGCAAGTGACAAATAGTAAGGAGAACAAGGCAATCATCACAGTATGGCTGAGTCCCACCACTCATCAAGGAACCATGCATAAGCCGTGAGTGCCCAATGCAAAGCCTGGTAAGAGCCACCTCCAATCGCCGAGGCATGGAGGGAAGAACCTTCGGAACAGTTGCTCTCTGAAAAATTTCTTTTAGCTTATTATGAGCAACACCATCCCACTGTCTCTGCCAACACATAAGAATCGCGTATCGCAAGTAAGGCGTTACATCAGAAGAGGGAACCGGGTAATCGGTAGTTGGCTGTCGAGATGACGCAGCTTTAGCTAGAGTATCTGCCTTCTCATTGCCCATCACGCCAACATATGCGGGAACCCAACAGAAATCAATACAATGGCCATGGCAGCCAAGAAGAACAGGCCATTCTAAAATTGATAAAAACAGTGGATGGGATGCATTAAAAGATACCAGTGCAGAAGGAGCACTACCGGAGTCATTAAAAATCGCAAAAGCAGATTGGGGGGAGAGTAAAATTAATTTGGAGAGCAAATAAAATTGCAGTCAGTTCCGCCGTATACACTGAAGCAACACCAGGAAGGCTACCCCCCCCCTACTAAAGGAAGGGAAGGCAACACCAAAGCCTTCTCCAGTATCAGGATTAGGTCCATCAATATAGATAGGGATAGAACCCTCATGACCGGAGGCATGCTCTAAAAAGAGGGAGAGGGACACCTGAGAGGGAAATAAGCCCTTATTTCCAACATAGGACCTACAGAATGTTCCACGAGGTAGTAGCCAGAAATCCAACCACAGGATCTGATGTGGACAGACTGCCAATCTTGGAACAGAGAGGGCTAACATAACAGATCCGACCTAGTAACCAAAAGGCTTTGGGAAACTCGGACAGGAGTCATAAACAGATTATTGGGAATCCTGGGAAACAATGGCGCATGAAACTGAGTCTGGAAGGCAGTGAAGATGATGCTAACATCTCATCATCAATGACTGGCGACGTAAAGCCAAAGGGAGGGCATTAGCATCCACCAACAAACTCAAAATCGGGGATGACCTGAATGCCCCAGTTGCCAATTGTACACCAGCATGATGCACAGAATCCAATACCCGGAGACGGGCATCGGTTGCAGAGGAGTAGACCTCACACCTATATTCATGTCCTGACAGGGTAAGAGATCTATGCAAGAGGAGGAGGGTCTGATTATCAGCACCCCAAGAAATATGTCCCAAAATCCTCAGAAGACTCAAAGCCTTAATACAAGTTGCCTTCACAAAACAAATATGAGGAATCCAGGTTAGTCGTCTATCAAACAGAAGACCCCAAACCAAGTCTCCTCCACAAAGGATATCCATCGACCATAAAGATGTAAGTCCGGGTCTCGGTGAATCCCTCTAAGATGACAGAAATGCATAGCCACTGTCTTTTGTAAAGAAAAACGGAAGCCACGAGACTCAGCCCACTCCGAAATTCTATCAAGTGCCAGCTGCAACTTCCTCTCTATTAGAGACATCCTCGATGAAGTGAAGGAAACTGAGAGGTCATCTACGTATAATGAGCCTCTCACACCATCAGGAAGTATACATATTACACTGTTGATGGCCACAGCAAATAGAGTAATGCTAAGGATACTCCCCTGTGGTACTCCATGTTCAAGTGCACGAGCATTAGAAAGCATTCCTCGCACTCGACCCCGAAAAAAAACGATTTGATAATAATTGCTGAATAAAAATAGGCAAGCATCCACGAAGACCAAACTCATGAATTGAAAGTAAAATGCCCATGATGCCAGGCAGTGTCATATGCCTTCTCCAGATCGAAGAAGGCAGTAACTTGGTGTTGGCTAGTGGAGAAAGCCTCTCAGATGGAAGATTCCAAGGACAATAAGGCACTTCAGAGATTTTTGCAGCCTAAATACAACAAAACCAGCTACAGTATGTAAGCAACAATTTTATTGGAAGAGAGATAAATGGTCAGCATTGGGAATGTAGGTGTATTCATCTTTTGTTGATAGATCATTATCTTCATCTGAAACCCTATATTTTGGAGTGGTAGCATTGATAGCCTTTTTGGAGTATCTACATTCACATTACTAATATAGGTGGACTGTCAGTTGATAACAAAATAATAAATAAATGGAATCTGATTCACCAGCATGAGTACAGGAAGTTAACCAAACCTTTGGCTGTGTTCTTTCAAAATTTCAGATAGATAACCTGAAAACTAGCGGCATGTCAAAAAAAAAAAAAATGCTTTAACCCGAGACGTACCGTCGATGTATGGATACGTTGCAACATATTGCATTTGCCAGTCCCATCGACGTACTGGTACGTTTTGCAATTGCAAGGTCCCTAATTTGCACAATTTTCAATTTTTGCGTGTGATTTTTCGTACGTATACACAGGACACCTTCCTCTATTCCTCTACAAGATGCCAAGCAGGGACAATGCCTTAAACCGCATAACCTCCCCCTGTAACTTGCAATACTTTGGTGATAGAAACTCCGTGTACAAACAGCTAGATAAGGAGTTTATTACAAGCTCACAGTAAAACAGTCTACCCGACCAGGCTGCCTGATATCAACTGATGCAATAACGCCGTCTTCAGGCGTGGGAAAGCATGCTGACCTAGCAAATTTAGTGGGGGCATGTATGCATTGGGGGGGGACATATATACATCGGGGGTAGACATATTGTGGAGGGGGTACACTACTCCCCCGGGTAGCTGAGATGGTGTCTCCTGACACCAGGAGTTAAAAGGTGTTTGATTATAGTAGTAAGGCAGGACCAGGGAGGTTTGTACAAGGGATAAGTATGATACAGGGGCAGTAGGGGGGGACATGGCCATGTGGAGGGGAGGGAATTAGAAGGATATATACATATAAGATATACAAGGAATAATAGGTACAAATCCAGTAAGGGTCGAAGGTATATATAAACATAATGGGAATTGCACAATAATAGTTTGATACATGATAAACAAGGAGTAGATATGAGAGTTCTAGTGTTGTTCTTCCTTCATTTTTTTTTTTTTTTTGTGGATTTTCTGTAGGATACACTGTCACTGAGTAATGCATGAAAGAAATACCATCATTGTCTAGTAGGCAGAGTTCAGTTCACAGTTTGGGTAAATGGCAGATGGCATTGGTAGTCACTGAATGTGAGGGCACTAAGTACGGGGAGTTTCTACGTCATGTGTAGGGCGTACTATGCCTGTAGCGACTCTGATTTCCTGGAGTGGACGTTCCATTTTTCTGACACAACAATGCACTGCACAGATGATGAGTAGAAAACCTATGAAAGCGATAACCACAGGGGGAAACACAACTGTTGGATGAACCCATGAACGGCTGAAGGCCAGAGAAAATTGATCCATAATGAAATCACTGTCATTAAGGAAGGTGAGCATGCGCAAGTGAGGGGAGGTGATGGTAATGTTGGCAGAAGGTAGGATTGAAGGCATGTCGATTGGTTGAAAGATGTCATAGGAGTGTTTACGAACAGCTTGGTGATAGCGAGTGGCGTAAGTGATGATGGACTCTGATTTGACGGTACAATAGTCAGGTGCTTTGTAGAGACCACTAGCGGGGACGGAGCGAACGGAAGAACCAGGACACATGATTGTGACAGAGATGGGAACAGCAAAGAAGAAATACTGGACATGGTTGAGGTGAGCATGGTGGACCGGGAGGTCAGGAGCTGGGACAAAAGAACAGGCCGAGTAGATGGAATGGTTGCGAACTAAAGCAGACTCACAGGGTGTAGAACTGCTAGGGAAGATAGCGAAAAGGTGGGCAGCACAGAGACGAGAGGTCGGAGTAAGGGAGGAACATTGCTGGAGGTCTGTGGAAGAAAGGAAGGCAACGGAAAGATGATCATGGGAGAGGAGGAAATATTCTGAAGGAACAGATACTTGTAACAAGGAGTTGTTGAGGCGGAAAGGGAAGGGAATGATGTGGAAAAGGTTAAAGGTAATGGCAGAACGGAGAGGAATATGGACGACGACGTATGTAGTGAGAAGAGTGGCTTCGAGAACAGGATAATAATATTCAAGGGAGGAGTAAGGGAGGACTGGGGAGAGACCGAAGGTGGAGTGAGCCCAGTCCAGGACAGAACGGAGAGCTGAGACAGGTACTAAGTCGGCAGTGACACGTCCATTGATAGCATCGACCAGGATACGAACCAAGGTAGAGACTTGAGATAGGAGAGAGTCAATGGCTAGTTGGAGAATATCCATGTTGAGTTTGAGGTAGAAGAAGAAAATGTGTCAATGAGCTCAGTGAATCTGGGACTTATGCATTGCAACTGCCAGGAGAGTGGGAGGAAAAGGGTATAGAGATACTCATTCGGGTTGTGTGTCCCCATGAGGGCCGTGAGATGGTTCCTGATTCCGTGGAGCTGGTGCGCGTAGGCAGGTAGGGCAATGGCTACGTCGGCCAGGGGCGCAAGATCGTAGCGCAAGGAGACCTTGCCTCCCGAGCCGACCAAGGCCCCGGGACGTACTCCACCATCGTCCTGACCTGACCCAGACCCCAGGAGGGTCAGCACTGCCAGCAGGGAGATCACTAACATCGTACCTAGAAAATCAGGGTAGAGTTAATGGGGAAGGTCGTGAAGAGGTTGATGGGCAGAGCGCAGTTTGGACCGATATTGATTGCTTGATGAATGAGCAGGGGGAGATGGAGATGAAGGAGACTGAGGGATAGGTGGAGACAAGGTAGACTGAGGGACGGGAGGAGGGGAAGAGGGAGCAGGAGGTTGTGTAAGTGACTCTTCCAACACGAGGCCACGGGGTGCGCGCTTTAAGTCATCGACGTGGACCCATCTGGTGTCCCTAGTGGACAGGTCCTGGAGGTGAAATTTGTCGCCTTGTTGAGTGAGGACTCGGTGGGGCCCTGTAAATTTGTCATCCAACTTGGAGGAACGCGTATGGGAATGAGCAAAGACAAGATTGCCTACATTGATAGTGATAGGAGAGGCGGACTTATGTTGGCGCTGCAGCATGTCCTCCTGAGAGGAAGCCAAAGTGGATTGGACATACTGGTGGATTGTCTGGAAGTTGGCTAATTTTAGTTTAACATAATCATCCATGTTGTAGATGGGTTCTGGGAGGATAAGAGAGAGTATGGGAGGTCCTTGTCAAAACCAAAAAGGACGAAGAAGGGAGATTCAGCAATGGATGCATTGATGGAACTATTGATGGAAGATGCCACTTGGGGAATCCAGTCATCCCAGGACGAACTATGGGAGCCTAGATGTCTGAGGCACTCTAAGATTTTACGGTTGTGGCGTTCTACAAGGCCATTGGAAGCCGGATGGTTAGGCACGACATTGCACTTACTGATATGAAAGTGGCGACAGATCTCATCGAGAAGGCTATTGTTGAATTCTGTACTGTTGTCAGTAAGAATGGTATGAGGGGTACTGAATGGGCAAATTACGTGATCTACAAAGGCACGGGCAACGCTCTGCGCGGTCTTGTCGGAGAGGGGTACGAGGACACAGTAGCGGGAGAAGTGGTCGACCGCTACGAACAAGTACTCAGCGCCAGATTCTGTGAGAGGTAGTTTTAAGAGATCGATTGAGACAGTTTCCCATGGTCGTGATGGGATTGGGTATTGTAAGAGAGGTGCTGGTAAGCCGGTTGATCCTTTGTGGCGGTGGCATGAGAGGCAAGAGTCACAGTGGGCATTGATATCGCGGCGCATGGTTGGCCAATAGTATTTGAGACGTGCTTGGCGCAAGCATCGGTCTTTACCTGGATGGGAAGCTTGAGGAGTATTATGAACAATATGAAGAACCTTTGGTATCAGGGCAGTGGGGACAACAAGTTGGCGTACTTCGCGATTGGGCATATCTTTGCCTGTTAGCAGTGTTTTCCTGTACAAGAGATCATCGTCTAGCATGAACTCGTCTAGTGATACTGGCAGAGTAGGTAAGGTCGAGGCATCGCCAGATTCTAGGATATAAATGACTTTGGACCACATGGGGTCTTGGCGTTGAAAGTTTCGAACAACTTCTGACGTTAGTGTAGTGTTTTCAGTTACTTCAGGCTGCAGTGATGTTATAGCTGCTGCTACGTGATGTGAGAGTGCGTCTGCGACTACATTCAACTTGCCTGGTACATATTGAAAAGTGGGATTAAAGTCCTGGATGATGACAGACCATCTAGCTAACCTACCTGTTAGGTTGCGATTTTTGAACAAATCACGTAGTGGAAGGTGGTCTGTTTGGATATGCACTGGATAACCATAGAGGATATCTCTGAAATGTTTCAAGGACCAGATTACCGCTAATGCTTCGAGATCTGTGACACTGAAGTTACGTTCAGAGGTTGTAAGGGTGCGACTAGCATACGCTATTACGCGCTTCCTTGATGCCTCATTGAGTTGCATCAAAACGGCACCAGGTCCAGTGCCTGAGGCGTCTGTGCAGAGAAGGAATGGTGTGACATAATCAGGGAACGCTAGAATAGGGGCATTTACAAGAGCTGTCTTTAGCTTTTGGAAAGCCTGTGACTGGTCGTTAGTCCAAACAAAGGGCACATTCTGCTTGAGTAAGTGGGTCAGAGGAGCGGCGATCTTCGCGTAATCGCGGATAAAGCGACGATAATAGCCACTGAGGCCCAGGAAACTTCGTACAGCGTCGGTAGTGGTAGGTTCTGGGAAGTTAATGATCGCCTTAGTTTTATCCTCATTAGTATGAATGCCTTGTGCATCTACGACATGGCTTAGGAATTTGATTTTCTTTCGCAGGAAGTCACATTTACTGAGATTGATTTTTAGGCCTGCGAGCTGGAGGCGTTCAAAGACTTGCTGGAGTTTGGTAAAATGATCAGGGATGGATTTACTCACAACAATGATATCATCTAGGTAAGCAAAAAGAGAGTGTCCCATCATACCGCTGAAGACTGAATGGGTAAGTCGCATGAACACGGAAGGAGCATTTCTCAGACCAAAAGGGAGTCTCTTAAACTGAAAATGTCCGGAAGGGGTGCTAAAGGCTGTAACTGGGCGAGAGGACTCTTCCATTTCGACCTGCCAGTACCCGCTGAGGAGGTCTAAAGATGAAAAGACTACGTTATTGTCACCAAGGGATTCTAGCAAATCAGTGAGGACAGGTAACGGGAAACGGTCTGGAACGGTGACAGAATTGACCTTACGATAGTCGACTACTGGTCTAAAGTTGCCGTCCTTCTTTGGTACTAAGAAAAGTGGGCTATTCCATGGACTGACGGAGGGTTCAATAATGTCCTGGTCTAACATGTTCTGTACCATTTGATCTGTTTGCTTTCTCTGGCTGTGAGGCAATCGATACGCTGGTATGTAAATCGGCTGAGTTCCTGGGAGAAGTTCAATCGTATGTTTGACAAGGTCTGTTCTACCCATCGGTTCACCGGGTAAGGCAACCACGTTTCTGTACGAGGTCAGAAGGTCGAGGAGTTGAGGCGTATGTTCTGGGAAATCTGTGCAAGTGAGGTGTGAGAGCATATCGGGTGAATGCGTCGGCGCAGCTCCCATAGAGTTAATAGTACATACATCGATTGGCGTATCATCAGTCTGAATAGTAGGAATTGAGGAATCCTGGCACACCTTTACGGCCGCTGGGTATACTAGGAAGTCTCCAATCTTTACACCACCTTTAAGTTTTAGTGGAGCATTTGTGACATTGAGCAAGTACAGGTAGCATAAACTGTCCTCTAAGACTGTACACCACGCTGACTCATAGGTCAAGCCATTCACACAACACGTCTCAGGTAGGGTCAGTACATCCACTCCTTCTTTTGCACCGGCAACACAAACAGAGACTTTGGTGAACTCATGCGGTAACAAAATTGTGCACGTATTCGTTACTGCACGTTTCGTCTCTGCGTGTTGGAGAAGATCATTCAGACTGTGTGAGGTAGGTAACTGAGACATGTCTGAGTCAGCGATAGTGTTGTCGGGAGAGGATGTAAGAGCCATGTTCGAGGGCTGAGATGATGTATCAGGAGACAATGAGGAATTTATGTCCTTGCTCGCAGTCAGTAAAGGAATGATCTCTGTATTCTCAGATGATGAGAGTGGTGGTTTGGGCTGGGTTGGACTTTTTGGTAGTGATAGGGACAGAGGTAATTGAAGGACTGATTTGATCGTAAGAACAGGACAGGGACATTCCATAGTGTAAACCGGGAATCCAGAAATGTCTATACTACCACAAGCAGGTAATAATGCAATGGAATGTTGTGCCATGGTGGAGAAACCAATAAGGGCATCTGCGGGATACTGCAAGTCATTAGTGACATGAAATTCAATGAGGATAGGGGGCAAAGCTCTGTGGAGTTTGACTTCAAGGGTGACTCTTCCCTTAACCTTAAACTCTGAGCCGTTAACACCACATAGGCGAATGTCTGGTGGTTCTAGGAAACTGACGTGGTTGTGATGGCGATGAATAATTTGTAAGGAATTTTCGGAGATGAGATTTACTATAGATCCTGTGTCCAAGAAGAATGACGTTGGTATGTCATGACTGCTTCCGAGAATGACTAAACCCAAGGATGTTATGGGACCTACATGGCGGATGGGGAGATGGGTTTCTAGTTCTACGTGATATTGGTCCGATACGGGCAATGTGCTTCCCCCGACTGTGGGCGGTTGAGGTAACGACATTCCTCAGTGGTGTGAGTCGTGCTTGATTTGTGGTATTTGCAGTGTGGACGACGTGAGCGGGAAGGCGTACACTGTCTGGTTTGGGAGTGAGGACGTCTGTATGTACGGTCGCAACTGGATGCTCGATGTCCAGGATGACCACAGTACCAGCAAAGAATCGAAGATTGTCTGTTCCGTCGGGCGCTAGATTGATCACGACCTGCGGTAGGAGAGCGATGTGTGGCAGGTCTGCCGCGTGTGGTGGGACAGGAGCGAGATTGGTCTGGGGTAGTGGAGGTGTGACAGATTGAGGAGGCCAAGGGTTGGGTGGTGCCCTGACGCGTGTAGTTCGATCCTGTTCTTTCATGAATGGCTTTAGTGACCTGAATAAATTTATCTCCTGGATTGAAACCGATTTCCAAGGCTAGCTCTCGCTGTTTAGGAGTAAGCCAGTGAAGGAATCTGAGGTAACCAATGAAGTCAGCAAAGTTGGTGAGTGAAAGCATTGGAACGCCATTCATGTCTTCTAACCATTTCGTGCCTACCAGTAATTGGAGCATCTCGCTACTAGTTGCTTTCATGGCGGTGGCAGCTTCGCGGAGCTCGGCATATTGCGCTGGGACGCGCAAGTCTTCATCTAGTTGGTTTAGGAGATTAATGAATCCCATGAGAGACGCGGTATTTGAATGCTGGCAACAAAGGCTGATGAGTTCCGTACGAAAATCAGCAAAGGTACGAATGCTATCGAAATGTCCTGCACGGATCGCGGATCCGATGTCTGATTTACCGTGATGCAAGCGACCGAGGAGGTAAGCTACTTTGAGCGATTCCTCGGTAATTTGTCTATTATTTATTTCGGTTTCGACTTCTCTGAGGAAATCATAGACAGACCAAGTTGGGTCCTGGCCGGTAAATTTGGGATGATTGGCATCGTCGAGATAGATAGACTGTGGAGGGTTGGCCATGGCTGGAAGTGCAGAAGTGGCGGGAGGAGAGGTGTGGGAGAGAGAGAAGGCAGTGGCAGTTAAGGGCGAGGAAGACGGGGTATGAAGGGAGGCAGGAAAAGTAACGACAGTGGAAGGAGTAGAGGAAGAAGAAGGGAGAGTAGAGGCAGGAGTAGAGGAGGAAGTATCTGGATTTACGAGGGTAGGACGGGTAGTAAGTGATTCTGCGGGAAGTGAAACGGGAGTCTCAGGTACAGGCCGGTGGTACTCTTTGCCACTTCGTAAATGAGTGATGGTGTTAGAGTCGGCAGACGGGGTATGAGCAGGTGATGTTTCCGGGTCGAGAGGGCTGGCGGTAAGCGGTTGACGTGGAAAGTATGACATTTAATGCGGCAATGGAAGATGAAAGGATGAAGATGGATACGTAGGTGGAAATGTATAAATAACAATGAGAGAATGGAATACACTAGGTGTGAAAATGAATGAAGGTGCGGGCATGGATGGTTTAAATAAAATGCGAAGGATGAGATGGATAATAAATAACGTAGGTGAAGATGAAAACGGGGCAATGGAAATGAGATGGAATATTTAGAATAACCAATCTGTAGAGAAAATCGAGGATAATCTCTATAGAAAGGAAAGATATACTATAGTTACACAGTAGAAACGGGAGTGTCGAGATGTATGACGTGCAGGGTGGCTGGGCGTAGCTGGGCTGGGGCGGGTCGGGGCGGGGCGGGGCGACGGGGCGGGGCTGGGCGGGGCTGGGCTGCAGGGTAGAGACAGCTGGGCGGAGAGGAGAGGAGATGCCGCGATGAATCACCGGCAGGGAGTGGCGATCTTAGGAGGCTCCGTAATGCAGACCAGATGCGGGCGACGGCGGAGGCCGGTGGTGGGTGGTGAGGCAGATGTCGGCGCAAGGCAGGTGTAGAGCTGGTGAATTGCAAATGCAGAGAATGGTGGTGGGCAGACAGCGGGCAGACAGTGATAAGTGGCACCGTGGGGGCAGGAGCTATGATGAGTCCGGAACAGGTGCTGGGAACAGGTGCAACAGGTGCGTAGGTCGGCGACGGTGACACTTGCGGTCAGGAAGAAGGCGTATGGGTGCGGTTGTTTGAGAGGTGAGCACTGGTGAGAAAAATGGTACACTCGAAAAGCACAGCCAAGGTATAGAGGCACGAAGAAAGGGGCGAGGCTGGCAGATGCGAGACGTCGTGTATCTCGTTGTATCACTAAAAATCCAAGGAGGCGGTCAGAATGTGATAGTTCGAAACACCGCTGCTACCAAATGTAACTTGCAATACTTTGGTGATAGAAACTCCGTGTACAAACAGCTAGATAAGGAGTTTATTACAAGCTCACAGTAAAACAGTCTACCCGACCAGGCTGCCTGATATCAACTGATGCAATAACGCGTCTTCAGGCGTGGGAAAGCATGCTGACCTAGCAAATTTAGTGGGGGCATGTATGCATTGGGGGGTTGGGGGGGACATATATACATCGGGGGTAGACATATTGTGGAGGGGGTACACCCCCCCCTGCGTGCCATTGTCTTGGCAATTCACCTGTTACCAGTGACCTGGCCAATAAAGACATTCAGGGCCACAGTGTTTCCCCAATCGATGACAATATGGAGGACAAAGTTTACATAGCATTAGAGGAAGAAACAGTCAGAAATGATGATCAGGTAATGTGGAAAAAGAAGGTCAGGAATGGTGATGAATTAGTGAGTGAAACAATGCTTATAATGCCTATATTACTGTTTGAAAACCAATATACTCTCATGCTACATATAAATTCGTACCAAATAAATAAATAAATACCGTTTAGGAGTGGTGTGGAATGGTTATCCTCCCATAGAACTCGTTTTCTTTGCAGCCAGCCTGATAGAAAACCCTGTAAGGTAAGGAGGTACTCCTACCTGTATCGAGTATTTTAAACCTCAGGTGAGCGATTTCTCTATGAATTTTCGATGTTTCTCACCAAAAGCGGGGGTTTTAGCCAAAAAAAATTTTTCCAAAAATGGTTGGGACTGAGGGGTGTCAGAGGTGCGAAAGTGGTCGGGACGTGACGGGTTAACACCTTTGGAGAGTTATGCTACGACTATGCTTTTACCGAAGTGCCGGTCATGTGACATTAGCGGCCATGAATGCCATCTTCCTCTATCCTTAGCTATCCTGGTTAACTCCACATTGCTGATTTTTTTGTTTGTAAATCGCTTCTTATACAGTCCATATACTTTAATCGTTGTCTTCCTCTTGCTCTTCTTCCCTCTATTCTTCCAAGTAAACAGTCATTTTCAAGTTCTTTAACTCTTATAACATGTCCCGAAAATTCCATCTGTCTTTTCCTTAAAGTCTTCGTCATTTCTCTTTCCACTCCTGTCCTTCTCAGAACTTCTTCATTTCTTACCTTTTCTATCCATGACATTCTCATCATTCTTCTCAAAAACTATACCTCAGCTGCTTGTAATCTCTCCCTCATTTTCTTCTTTACTGTCCATGTTTCGCACCCGTATCATGGCGTTGACCAGACAAAATCAACACTCTTATTCGTGTCCTCATATCCATAGTTATGTTAGTTAATATTTTTGTCATTCGTCTGAAAGCTCCTTTAGCAATGCCAATTTTTCTTACAGTTTCCCTCTCACTTCCTCCGTCATCTGATATAACAGCACCCAAGTGTTCAAAAATTCTCACCTGCTCTATACGGCTTCCGTGGATATTAAGTTGGATATTTATAGCTTCTCTCCGTTTTGTTAGTACCATTGCCTTTGTTTTCCTGATGTTGATCTGCATCCCTTTCTGTTGACATGCTTCCACTAATATATCCACCAGTTCTTGCAGTTTCTTTTCCGAATGTGCTACCAGTACCGTGTCATCAGCACACCTCAGAGTATTAATGTTCTTACCACCAACCTTGACCCCTTCCAATTCCTTCAGTTCGTCCATTACAACTTGTCCTTACAAAGAAAACACGTCTGGCAACAGAACACATCCCTGTCTTACTCCTCTTTTTATAGTCACCCACTCCGTCTTCTCCTCTCTGACTCTGAGAGCAGCTTTTTGATTCCAGTACAAGTTTACAATGATTCTTATATCCTTATTATCTACCCCAACCATTCGCAACATTCTCACCATCTCTTCATGCCTCACGGTTTCAAAGGCCTTATCAAAATCCACAAAACAGAAGTATAAATTCTTCTGTACTTCCAGAGATCTTTCTATCAACATTCGCAATGCAAAAATAGCATTTCTAGTGCCTTTGCTGCTTCGAAATCTATACTGATCCTTTGCCACATAGCTATTTATGTTTCATATTATTCTTTCCCCTATCACTCTTAACAATACTTTCCCCATTTGACTCATTACAATTATTGTTCCATGCTTATCACATTCCAGTGCTCCATTTTTCTTTGGTATGGCCACAAAGACACTTTCTCTCATTGTTTCTGGGATGTATCCAGCATCAGTTATTTTTGTTTGCCAAAGTGGTTATTTTTTTAATCTAATTTCTCCGGCTGCCTCCATCATCTCAACCACCACTCCATCCCCTCCTTCTGCTTTATTCTTACCCAAAATTCTCATAGCTTTCTGAATTTCCTCTTTTAAAAAGACTGGTCTGCTCATTTCGTCAGTCTGTCTCGGGTTTGACTCCTGTCTCATCATCATAAAGCTCATGAATATATTCCTCCCATCTCTTTAATACTTCTTGCTTATCCATTAAAATGTTTCTATTTTTATCTTTTATTACTGAACTTATAGCATTTCTTTTTTTTCCGCTTATCTCCTCTTGTAACTTTATACATCTTCCTAGTGTTAGTTCTCTGTAATATTTCTACTAGTTGGCATTTTTCATTCAACCATTCCTCTTTCGTCTCATTACATTTTCTTTTTATTTCAACATCCAATTCTCTATATCTACACTCATAATGTTTTTCTCGTCTTCTTTCCTCCATCATTGCTAAAATATCATCAGTAATCCATTGTTACCTTCTTTCCTGTTCTTTTTCTGGTACGGTTTCCTCCACTGCTTGCAAAATAGCTGTCTGCAAGTGCTTCCACTCCTTTTCAGTCCCACCTTCATTCAGCTCTTCTTTGCTTAGTATATCATACCTTTTTCTTAACTCGAGTTGAAACTCATTTCTTCTCTCCTTCATTCCAAGGTAACTCCACTCTCTTCTTTTGAGCCTCATTTTTCATCTGACTTTCTTGAGTTCAACTTTTAACCTGCAGCGTCCCGTTGACTTATATATACATCCACACGTTTTGTCACTGTCAGTCCCGTTGATGTATATAAACACGCATCTATTGCAAGGTCCCTACTTTGCACAACTTTCAATTTTTTCGAGTGATTTTTGGTTCGTATACATGGGACACCTTCCTCTACAAGATGCTATGCAGAGACAATACCTTACCCCAAATGACCTCCCCCCCCCGCACGCCATTGTCTCGGCAATTCACCTGTTACCAGTGATCTGGCCAGTAAAGACATGTCGTGCCACAGTACGAAATTCAGGGCCAGAGTGATTCCCCAATCGATGACAATGTGGAGGACAATGTTTACGTAGCATTAGAGGAAGAAACAGTCAGAAATGGTGATCAGGTAATGTCGCCAAAAAAGGTCAGGTATGTTGATGTGTTTGGTGAGTGAAACAATGCTTATATTGCGTATATTAGTGTGTGAAAACCACTATACTCTCGTACTACATACTGTATATATTCGTACCAAACAAATAAATAAATACCGTTTATGAGTAGTGTGGAATAGTTACCTTCCCATAGAACTCATTTTCTTTGGAGCCAGCCTGATAGAAAACCCAGTAAGGTAAGGGGTACTCCTACCTGTATCAAGTATTTTAAACCTCAGGTGAGCTATTTCTCTATGAATTTTCAATGTTTCTTACCAAAAGCGGAGGTTTGAGCCCCCCCAAAAAATTCCAAAATTGGTCGTGTTTGGGGGGAGTCAGTGGTGGAAAATCGGTCGGGACGACGGGTTAAGGTTGCTACCACAGGAACATGATCACATCCAGTACCACAATCTGCTCCCAGGTAGGTCTTAACATTTGTAACTGAATTCCTGAACCTTTTATTTACTATATTAAAGTCTACCTGGTTTTTGTAGATGTTGCGGGACTTCTCCACGTCCGAAGGTTTCTAGGATGATGTTTGAACCATGTATTCATTATCACAAAGTTATGCAAATTACACCACTCATTCTCCTCTTTCATTCACTTCACCAAAGCGAAACATTCCCACCACATCTCCATATCTGTCTCTTCCAAACTTTGCATTCAAATCTCCCGTTACAACTTTAATCTCATGTTCCATACATTGTGCTACTGCCTTTTCAACATCTTGATAAAACAAATCCATTTCATCTTCATCATATTCTGTTGTCGGAGAATACACTTGTATAATATTTAATTTCATAGGTTTAGTACAATTTTTCACTGACAGTACCCTATCTGATATCGCCCCAAATCCCATGCAGCGATGCCAAAAGTGCACTTGTCAGGGTCAGGAAAATATGTCACACATCCTTATTTCACCTAACTTCATTTTATTTTTTATTATTTGTGTACTGCCCCTCCAGTACTTCATTTTCCCCTTAGTTAATTATTTTTAACAGTGCGTTCTACCTGGGAACAGATCATGGCAACGCCACATAGGGAGAGCCGCTCTGCCAGGTATACGAGGCCGTCGTGTGTTTATTGTATTGTCACACATCATGCTACAACAATTTGCATAGTCTGCAATCATACTCGTTCAGATAAAGTATTCTCTTCCTTTATTGTCTCGCGAAAGTGGGAAAAATACAGCGCCTATATATTTATGAAAGAAGAAAAAAACAATGGTATAGGCCTCCTGCTGTTGACTAACGTCAATGCAGCAGAGAAATGCGGATAAAATTCTTCTACACCCAAAATAAATTACAGAATACGTACTTGTGGAATGTAATGTTAGAATTCAGTGTCTAGCTGAACCTATTTGTACACCCATTGGTGGCACAAGAAATTGTCATGATGACTCACATTGGAAGGAAAATGTTGGCCAATGAATGACACATGGTGTACTTGCAAAGTCGTTTTTGCCAGGACAAACATCGAGGTGTACGTGGGATAGTGGCTTCACCAGACCCAGCTCGTGCGGTCTGCTTCTGTTATACCTATATAGGATAATAGACATTTGGGAGCACTCTAGGTTAAGTAGCAATCCTAGTTGGTTTAAATCAGGGGGGTCTGAGGATGAAGCCCCCGAGTGACGATATCTTATTTTTTTTATGCAAAGAAGGAACCAAAGGCCAGAAGTCCACAAGACTGTTCCCTCCAAGAATTAACAAAAACAAGATAACAGAGAACCAGTTTCAAGACCTGTTCATTATAAGTTGCCTGAACTCATTGTGTTTGAAAGACTTGAGGTCATAGGCAGTAGGAAATACAGACAGACGAAGACAGTTCCAAAGCTGACATGTTGCATACAAAAGGATTGGGAGTAATGGTTAACTCTTGCATTTGAGAGCTGGGCAGAAAAGGGATGAAAGTTTGTTGTTAAATGGGTGCTATATGTGTTAGAGCGATGCAGGCAGACAGCTCAGAGAAGCAGTGATAACTGAAATAGTGAAAGAAGAGATGAAGATGTAACAGTACAGCGAAGACACAGAGGATTAAGTGAGCCAGTAAGAGGAGGAGAGTTATCAGAACGCAAAAGCCTTTGACTCCACCTTGTTGAGAAGAGCTGCATGTAGGGAGATACCCCAAACATGAGAGTTATACTCTGTTCAGGGGCAAAATAAAGCTAGTGTATAAAGTCAACAACTGTGTAAGAGTAAAGAAGACATGGAGTCGGCTTACAGTAGCACACCTAATCTCTCGAATGCAGATTTTACGTGAGAAATAATATTATCTTTCCAAAATAAATGCCAGGAGAATGAAACCTCAAGTAAGTTCAAAGATGATGCAGAATTGAGTTTGACATTGTTAAAAATTAGAGGATACTCCTGTGGAAGATTTTGATGAGTTAAAAGATGTATAAGAACTGAGTTTTTGAAGCATAAAAAACAAGTTTATTTTTACCCGAATCAGAGATATGAGCTAGGTCGGACATTAGGTGTGCCATGGCCTCATCCCTTGCATATTGAAGTAACTGTTAAGATGGACGCTGCAGGAAGCGAATGAGGTGAAAGATGGAGTCATCAGCATATGAGTGGATAAGGTCATTGATAAATAAAAAGAAGAGAGTTGGTGGTTGGACAGAGCCCTGAGAAACACCATTATTGATGGCTGTAGGAGAAGGACGGTGTGTGTCTACAACAGCCGCAATAGAACGACTACAAATGAAGCTGGAGATGAAGGCACAGGCAGAACAATTGAAATCGTAGGAGGGCAGATTGGAAATTAAAAATTTATGTCAGGCTAGATCTAAAATGATGTTAAGTGCAAAATCAAAGCGTTTGACGAAGTCCCGAAGGGAGGATGACAAGGACTGTAGGAGGTAGATAAGAAGATCGCCAGATTAGTGTACCTGGTAGAACCCATACTGACGATCAGAAAGAAGGTTGTGATAGGAATGGTGCTTTAAAATTATTTTAAGATTAGATTAACCCCCTCTGCCGGCAACTTCAACACCTCTGACACCCCTAGTGCTGACAGATTTTAGATTATTGTCCCTATAGGGTAGTTTTGATGCAAAACTCATAAAAACACCCAAACTGGTATTCACAGAAGCCAAGAAGGACGATTTTGGACCCCCATCATGACTGTGCCCTTCTGGTGAAATACAGGAGGAAACCCTGTAGACATCCTTCTCTCCATAGGGGACCAGGCACATTTCTTTGGTGTTTGTCCACAGTATACTGAAGTATATGCGTTGGTGAAGCTCCTAACGTGTCATAGGAGCATGTGGCCCCTGTTCTTGGGCATTGTGGTAAGCGAATTTTGATGAATTTTTTTATAGTACGGGGTCAAAGTTCACCTGTTATAGGGACAGTGTGCGTGCGGTACGCACTGTGGGTGACTCGTAGTGGTCTCCTATGACGTGCCACATTGAAAACTTAATACTCGTACCTGGTAAATATTTGCAGCCTCTCTCAATATTTCGATTTTTGTTGATTGTTTTTATATGCAGTCAAAGCTGACCTGATGCAGGGGCAGTCTGTGTGTGCAGTGTGCACTCTGGGTTACACATAGTGGTCTTCCATGATGCACCACATTAAAAACTTAACGCCTAATAAATATTTCCAGCCTCTCAATGTTTCTATTTTTCTGGAATTTTTAAAATCCTAGGCCATATATGAACGGCTCTGACACTCTCTACGATGAAGGGCATGCCCGTGTAGAAACGGATCTGGCAGAGGGCGAGTTAAAAACCTCTTGAAATACAAGATATTAAAGCAATGGGACATAGTTAGAGGGATGGGAATGATCACCCTTCTTCGGGACAAGCTGAATGAGAGAATACTACCAACAAGAATGGAAGGTACAAGCTGGCAAACAAAGGCGCAAGAGTTTATCTAAGCAGGGTGTAAGCACAGAAGCATAGTTCTTGAGGAGAACAGGAGGAACCTCATCAGGCTCATATGCCTTGTTACCACTGCAACCAGTGGTGGTAGAAAATACATCAACTAAAGACTTTCAATGTCAGTCATGAAGAAGTCAGAGAGGGGAAATGATGGCGTAACAGCACCAGAATCATCTAAGGTGGAATATGAGGAGAAAGTGTGAATGAAGGGTTCTGCTTCATCAGTAGAAGCAGCTATAGAGCCATCAGAGTGGAAAAAAGTAGGGAAGGATGATGAGGTAAAGTTGTTCCAGAAGAATAGGGAGGAATTTGAGTTGGAGAGTTCAGAGCATGTAGTACGAATGAAATTATTTTTAGTTGAGGGAAGGAGAGACATAGCATGATTCCAGGCAGAAACATAAAAGAGGTGACAGTCAGGGGTGGGTTGGTTCATATACATTATGTGTGCCCTCTCCTTATTGTGGATAAGAACAAGTGTGATTAAACCGAGGTTTTATTGCATTAGTAACATGATAAAGTTACTAGAGGCTAGGTTAATATGGCTAGTTTGGATACCTTTAGATTTAAATAATTTGATGCGATGACACATTCTGTCGGTGGTATCGTTGGTAAGCAAGATGCCTAGTCGGTAAACTGGCTGCCATGGAAGATGGGGCTTCCTGAAATACCCCCAAATAGAAATATTTTTCCCCCACATTTCTTCTGCTCTAAAATAACCAGATAACTGTGTGTTTTGCATAGTGTAATAAAATTTGCTTTCTTATAGATCGTTACATAGTAAGAAGATAGTTGCAATCGTGGTCAGGCGGTAAAGTTTTATCCTCGTTTCTTGTTTGCAAGTAGCTCACAGCAGATACGTAGCCCTTTATCAATCAGATAGGATATATATTGCATCATTCTGGGCAGGGTTTGGATCCTTCTGAATGAATACAAGGACTTGCCCCACCATCCCTAAAAAAACTTCAGAGTCTTCAGATCCAACTCTAGTACCAGTTCCTCCTCTTCCATCTCTTCCCCACCTTCCTCTTCTTGTGCCATCTGCTCCTTCACCTCCATCAGGTTCCTCGTTGGAAATATTTTTGGTGTGGCTTTTGAACACCTCCTGAATATCTTCCTCATTCACTTCCTTGAGCCTTGCCCCATGGGAGAGGTCAGTGATGTCCCTGTAGCTCTGCTATACAGGAGGAAACCCCGCGAATGAGTGACACACTTAGGCCACACCTTGTGCCACACAGCATTAAGGGTGCTCTTCAGAAGCTCTTTCCATGCTGAAGTAATAATGTCCACGGTGTTCTTGATGTTGTACTTCTTCCAGAAAGGCCTTGACTGAGTTCCTCACCACTGAGTCAGTTGCTTGCACCAGCCGCTCCACCGTACGTCGCAGGAGCAAGATGTGGTATTAGGGGACAAACAGACCACCTCAATGTTGTCCATTCAGTCTTCCAAGCCTTTAGGGTGGTCTGAGGCACTGTCAACTAAGAGGTGAAACCTGATGGCCAGGTTCTTCCTGCTGGCATAATCCCCGTGTGTAAGGAGAGATAGCCGGCCAGTTAGGATATATAGAGGGAGGTGGTGAGCCACGCACTGAGGTTCAATTTCCTGATAACTTCGAAATTTTATTTCACAAAGCTGGCCAGTGTCCTGGGGTTCTTCCGGTGGAAAGTAGGAGGGGCTTTAGTTTTAAGTTACCAGCAGAATTTGATCCCAGGAGAAGTGTCAGGTCGTCATTCTCCATCTTAAACCAAGGTGCACATTTTTCCTCCTGATTGATGTACTCTTCCTTAACATCCTCTTCCAAAAACGCCCTGCTTTTCACCAATGTTCAGAATTTGCTTGGCACTGTATCCACCATCCTCGATCCACTTTTTCAAAACTGCTGGGAATGCCTATACAATAAGTGGTTTGCACTTGCTGCCTTCCCATGCATCAGGATATTTCTGATTCCAGCACGAGCCTTGAATCAAACGAAAAAGTCACAGCTAGCTTTGAAGTCTTCCCTAACCTTCATTCCTTCATCTCCTTCAGGTCCTTCCATAAGGACAGAGCTTTGGCACAGATGAAGTTCTTACTTAGCCCTAGCACAACTCTGCTTGTTCACCCACAGCACAAGTAGCCACTACAACTCCATTATCCTTTCCCAGGGCCATGTAAGACACTTGGCAGTCAGGGAGGGCATATGTTCCCCAGCAGTGAGGACAGCCACACACTTCTTGATAAGAGAACACAGTTGACTGAGGTGGCTTAAGGGCAGTAGTGATCTTTACACTTTACAATGCACAGTTTGACTTTCAGGGAAAGATTTTGGCTTACCCTCTTGGCTGTTCCTGAAGTGCCTTTGCTAGCACTATGCTTTCCAGAGGACCCTTCACTAGCACCAAGCTGTCCAGTAAGCCTCTCACTAGCACCATGCTTACCACTAAGGCATGTATCCTTGCCAGACAAGATTTCATTATTTCACATTATTTTACCTTAAATCTTTCCAACTTTATATCGCACACTGCACTGATGGGCATGCACTTGTGCTGTGATATTGTGATAGCGATGGTGGTTCGATGGCACTGCACAAGCATGAAGATAGTGTCACACTGTACTGGCCACCATTATGTACTGGCCGGATAAATGACCATCAGAATACACTTTAAGTTACATAGATTAATAAGTGAACAGCACAGTTAAATTAAAGAGATTTATGAGTATATAAAATATCTGAAAGAACTATTATTGTATACATTCTAAAATAAAATAATAAATGGCCCTAACATAAATGGGTGTCCACACTATGTCTTGAAGGAGGATGTAAGGTATACGTGGCAGCGTTGACCCTTCAGGTTTTCTGGGAAGGAGAATAGGGTGATGCAGGAGGTTAACGAAACACCCAGACTGTAGACAATGGTCCTTTATTTACATGCTGCTTCTCCATACAAGCTGGATGACAAGAGGAAGATTGGACTTGTTACCAGGTCTGAGCGAAACTTGAAAACTGCGTCAGAAAACAGACAATGGCCATGCTGAACCCAGTGTCAGAAGTAAAATACTCTGCCAGAACTTGAATAAAGTCCACTCCCAGACTTATATCCCAGATTTTTATTTTTTAATGTGCCCGACTTTGGGCATAGGCTTTCACAGCCTGCTATCAAGGCCCAGCGATCCTCCTACATACCATACACCTCTACATGTCACCACTTCGGCGCTAACACCCACCATCCATATTGAATACATGCTAGGGTTGTCTCATACAGGACTGATGTATTGGTATTAGCGGTGGTATTTTTACGACATGTTGGGTGGTCTTCTGGTAGATCAGTAAAGCCTGATTTAATGAAATTCAAATCCTTAAACTGTTCCCTGCCCCAGCGGGGATTTGAACCTGGGTCCATTGGGACTGCAGGCAACCTCTCTACCGACTAAGCCACCGACTTGCTCCAAGACTGCTTCAAGACTGGTTCCAAAACTTGTTCCCCTGAAAGTGTTATAACTTTCAGATAGTTTCAAGTAAAAGAGGATAAAAGTATTATACTTTTGTGAAAAAATGAAACTTTTCATGGGAATATTCCAAGAAATTTGATCATGCAGCCGCCCTTTGACCACCCTAACCTCTAGGTGTTAGGATGATACTGCATAGGCTAAAGATCCGTCACCTTATCTATAATTATAACACACATTTTAGTATCATGGTGGCGTACATGACTACCTAGCCTAACCCAAGGACGTCGAGCTGCAGACATAAGCAGATTTCTGTCTCTCCCCACCCACACACAGGCCAGCTGCTCTATACTCTTCTCATATCTAACAATTTCTAGGGCATATTTCACTTTCAAAACATTACTGGCATAGGCACAATACAATCAAAATACCTTTTAGGGGAACAGAAGTCGGTACACTAAATCATAATGGAGCTTGAAGAGAGAAAAACTCCAGCAGGAGGCCGTGTTGCTGCCCGCTCAGAAACCAAAACAGTAAAAGACCTCGAATCTTCCCCTCCTGTGTTGCCAACACTTCCCCTTAGGGATCCTTACTATAAATGAACTTTTAAACTGCCTATGATATTTTCTTTTAGAAGTGTGGATAAATATCACAAAAATAAATAGGAACTCACTAGTAACATTTTAGCCTCAAATGTCATCGTTCAACTAAAAAAAAAAAAAAAAACTGAATCGATGTGGATGATACACAACATTAGCGTAAAAATGTATAAAAACATGGGACATGACAGTGCAAGGTGCAAAAATATTAATGACATTAATTTCCAACCAGTACACCTGACCATGCTCCCAAAAATTTATTTTTTTCGTTGTACGATGACATTCGAATGTAATAATTGAAAATGTGAAGAGAATCACAACTGAGGTATTTAGAAAAATATTGCAAATTGACATTGGGCTAAAAGACACTTAAATAAAGGAGAATGTTCTAACAAAAAACATGGGTGCTCTTACTATAAATAACATGGAGGACATAAAGTACCAGATACAATCAGTGCACAAACAAAATCCTCCTAAACTGGCTTTTTGTATAACACAGTACACAGTGTCCCTTAGAGACACATCCCAAGGATGTCATAGTCTCGTTTTCCCAGGGTGCTTGTATCCTTTCCTAAAGTAAACTGCCAGACGAGGCAATTAGTGCACACACACAAGACTGAATTGAGCCTCAAGTAGGACACCTCATACAATTTCATTCACTCTTCATATTCTCCACTAACATACTACCAGTTATACAAAAATTTCCTAGTGGATCTTGACAATTCCTTCATGAGGATTACTTAAAGTCAGTCAACGTCTCAACGGGCCAGAAGGAAAAAGGCTGGTAGTCTGTAAGTGTAACCTGTTTCCCACAGATTATCAATTAGGAAAATACATGAAAATCACAAGTGAATAAGCCATCACCCAAATACAATACAAACCTGAGAACAATTCTCATTAAAAATCAAAGGTACATCATTACCTGTAAAATCACATGGCACCAGTCAAAGAAAATAGCACCTTCGCAATGGCATTAAGGTCCAAAGTATTCCTTACAGCACGTGGTTCCTGAGAAAAAATAAGTACGGTACTTAAATGAGTATAGTAGTGAGTATATGGCAATATTGTGTGTAACTATTACTATCACAGGTTAACGTGCCTAATGCAACAAAACCATTTTACACTTTAGGATAATGATCTTCCTTAACAAATACTTTCAATACATCCAAAGGTTGTCCTAACTCTAGAGTTCTTCAATCAGTCTCGATGGAGGTTTCCTCACCCTTAGCTGGGATCCAATAGCACAGTCCCAACCCACGTCACTACACATCTGCACATGTTCCTCTGGTTTAGAGAGCCACTCCTCAGTTCCATAGTATTTCTTTATCTTGTCGGCTGCTCGATAGATCACCACATCGTCAGACATATTCAGCAGTTTATTTGCTGAACCATCTCTAATGATTTCCAACACTCGGAATGGCCCAAGCCACTTTATGTTCAACTATCTACTTGTACCTAATAGAGGATTTTCATTTTTCACCCACACTAAATCATCTTTTTCTACAACCACATTTTTCCAGTACCTGTTTGCTCTGTCAAAACTCCTTTTAGATTGCTGTTTAGAAGTTTTTTGAATTATTTCATGGGCTACTCTTGGTGCCTCTCCCTCCTCTGAGTCCTCAATCTCTGGAAGAGTTGCACTAATTTGTCTTGGGGCTCTCCGAGAGAAAAACACAAAATGTGATGTCTCTTTCAAAGTGGTGTGAACAGTATCGTTTAAAATTCTCTGACACTCACTAAGATACTTTGGCCACCTAAGAGGATAACTTTTACACGGATTACTTAGCACACTTTTCATTGTGCGATGTAGGCGCTCGCACACAGTTCCCTTGTGGGTGATACTTTTCATTGTGCGATGTAGGCGCTCGCACACACTGTTCCCTTGTGGGTGATAGGGTGCAGTGTAGCCAAGTTTAATATGAAACTGTTTGCAAAGACTTTTGAACTGTTGGGAAGTTAACTCAGTTCCATTATCAAGCACTAACACTGTAGGAGTTCCAAAGTCACACAAATACTCCTTGAACTTTGAACACACCTCTTCAGTGGTTTTGGTCCTTAATACATAAAATTGAACATATCTACTGTAATGATCTACAATGGTGAGAGCATAACGGTACCCGTTTGTTCTCTGACGCATGTCGGTCAAGTTTACATTAACATGCTCAAGAGGTTTAGTGACTGGAGGTAGCTCTTGCCATTTCTGTTGCAAACCTAGGGTACCCTTATGGACCTGACATTCAATACATTCTTTCACATATAACATGGCACCAGTTCTAAGAGTTGGCTAAGAGCAGTAAGTCTCCAATTTGTCAATAGTCTTCTTAACTCCAAAATGACCAAACTGTTCATCAAATGTGAACTTTTAGGCTGGTTTTACCAAGCAGTTTGGCACAACTAAAACAAAGTGAAGACTATTATCCTTCTTTGGCAGAGAGAGGTAAAGCAGGTCCTCATGTAATGCAAATTAATTTAAAGTGGCTCTAGGATAGCGCTTCTTGGGAACTGATCCACCCACTAAGTAAGTGACAAGATCATTCCACCTGGACATTTTCCTTTGGACTTCCTTAAACTTTTCCTTGGTCAAGCCAAGCCATGTCTCGGATTGACTGTGAACTATAGGCCGAACTGGTCTACTAAACTGATCAGCAACAACACTGAGGGGTCCCCTTTTGTAGTTTTTGTCAAAAGTGGTCTCTCATGTCAATTATCCACCTGTTCATTCTGGGGGACTTAGTTTTTCTATGGAAGATGGAAACAAGAGGCTGGTGGTCTGTCATCACTGTAAAGTAAGTTCCCCACAAATAATGGTGAAATTTCCTACGTGCTAGCACAATTGCTAATACCTCTTTGTCTGTGGTACTGTACCTAGTTTCAGCTGGTTTGAGCTTCTGGGAGAAATAAGCAATGACACTAAGGCTACCATCATCCTGCTGTTACATTAAGGCTGCACCAACATCTGTAGCACTCGCATCAGTATGCAGAACAAAAGGTTTACTCAAATCATCAGTACAGGTGACTGGACTAAAGCTTGTTTCAGGTCTTCGAAAGCTCTCTGACATTCTGGAGTCCACAAAAATATCTTATCCTTCTGCAACAACTATGTCAATGGGTGTGCGATCCTTGCAAAATTTTGAATATGTTTCCTGTAAAATCCACACATACCTGAAAATCTTCTCACCTCCTTTACATTCTTTGGGGGTTTCATATGATGAACTGCCTCGACATTTTCTGGATCGTGGATGCACCCTTCCTCAGACAGTATGAGACCCAGAAACTTTACGTGTCTCTGACCAAGATGGCACTTTGTTACATTGAGTTTCACTCCTTGATGTAAAAGGTGAAAGAGCTTATCTAGTAGACTGGCACAAGTCGAGCAGGGCAGTACTCCCAAGGTGGATGGAAAGCTGATGACAGGGAGACCTGGAGCTCCCGTTCCCTAAGCCCTCGGGACTAGTCCCGACCAACCCCGTTTGCTGAACTTTTTCAGTGTCTCAGTAACACAGAGAGTAGGCCAGCATGCTCTCCGATACAAGTTTCTCTAACTATCAACACCAAACTACATGCACAATACAAACCACACTTCCTTTTCAAAAAAAAAAAAAAAAAATCATGGCAGTTCAACACATGGCCTCGGAGTACCCAAGGGGGAGGACCATAAATGCCCCCACCTTTCGCCCCTCTCCCGGTGACGACTCAAGCTGACTGGAACCACTGTCCGACTCTCTTCTTCTTCATTTCTGCAACATTCGCGGTCTTTCCTCTAACGTTTGCTCTTTTGAGCACCACCTCTCCTTTTCTAACCATCACTTTCTTTTTCTGACTGAGACTCAGCTGTCTGAGGCAACTGACAGCAAACCCTTTTCTGTATCCTCCTACTTTCTCTATACTCATTTCAAAGCCAAAGATGGCTGTTGTGTATATATACACAACGACTTATTTGTTCTCATGTTCCTGAACTCGATCCTTCTGAATTCGCTACACTCTGGCTTCGGCTTTCCAGTCATTCTCTGACTAAATATATCTGTGCTGTTTACTTATCTCCAAATTCTACTGACTATCAAAAATTCTTTGACTATCTTACTTCTATGATGGAACGCATTCTATCCATTTTTCCTTTCTCTGAAATCTCCATTCTAGGAGATTTCAATGTTCACCAGCACCTTTGCCTCTCCTCTCCTTTCACTGATCCACCTGGTGAACAAGCCTACACCTTTTCTATCCTTAATGACCTAGAGCAGCTTGTACAGCACCCTACCTGTATCCCTGACCACCTTGGAGTGTGCTCCAACATACTTGACCTCTTCCTTACAACTAATCCTTCTGCTTACACTGTTAATCTTTTCTCTCCATTGGGCTCCTCTGATCACAACCTTATCACTTTAACCTGTCCTATAGCTCCAGTACGGCCTGTGGAACCTCCAAAGAAACCTCATCTGTGGCACTTTGGAGCTGCGGACTGGGAGGCCCTCAAGCAGTACTTCTTTGATTTTCAATGCAATCATTATTGCTTCCATGGCCGGGAGCCATCTGAGTGTGCCTTGCGCATTACAGAGGTTATTCTCTCGGGCATGGAAGCATACATTCCTTTCTCATATCCTTTGACTAATGCACGAAAGCCTTGGTTTAATCACGCTTGTTCTAATGCTGTCCGCAACAAGGAGAGGGCCTAAAAAAGGTACCGGAGCCAACCCACCCTGAATCACACCTTTTATACGTTTCTGCCCGGAATCGTGCTAATTCTGTTCTTCGCACTGCTAAAAATAATTTCATCCGTACTAAATGCTCTCAACTCTCCAACTCGAATTCTTCCAGCTCCTTCTGGTACCTTGCCAAAAACCTCTCTAACAACTTTACCTCATAATCCTTCCCTCCTCTTTTCTACTCAGATGGCTCTGTAGCTATTTCTTCTACTGATAAAGCAGATCTCTTCACTCAGACTTTCTCCTTCAATTCTACTTTAGACGATTCCGGTGCTGTTCCTCCATCACTTCCCCCCTCTGACTTCATCATGGCTGACATTAAATTTTCCTCAGCTGATGTATTTTTTGCCATTCCTGGCCTCAGTACTAATAAGGCATGTGAGCCTGATGGAGCCCCTCCTGTTGTTCTCAAGAACCGTGCTTCTGTGCTTACACCATGCCTAGGGAAACCCTATCGCCTTTGTCTGTCAACTTGTACCTTTCCTTCTTGCTGGAAGTTTGCTCTCATTCAGCCAGTCCCAAAGAAGAGTGACCATTCCCAACCCTCTAACTATCGTCTAATTGCTTTAATATCCTGTATCTCAAATGTATTCGAGTCAATTCTTAACAGAAAAATTTTAAAGCATCCTTCCTATCACAACCTTCTTTCTGATCGTCAGTATGGGTTCCGTCAGGGACGCTCCACTGGCGAACTTCTCACCTACCTTTCAGACTCCTGGTCATCTTCTTTTCGGGACTTTGGTGAAAGCTTTGCCATTGAACTTGACATCTCAAAGGCTCTCAATCGAGTCTGGCATAAATCTTTAATTTCCAAACTGCACCCTTACGGTTTCTATCCTTCTATCTGTGCTTTCATCTCTAGCTTCCTATCTGGTTGTTCTATAGTCACTGTTGTAGACGGCCATCGTTCTTCTCCTAGATCTATTAACAGTGGTGTTCCTCAGGGCTCTGTCCTATCACCAACTCTCTTCCTTTTATTCATCAGTGACCTTCTAAGCTGTGCATCTAACCCTATCCACTCATACGCTGATGACTCCACCCTTCACCTTTCCATACGGTTCCTGCAACGTCCATCTCAGCATTTACTTCAGCAAACAAGGGATGAGGCTATGGCACACCTAATGTCTGACTTGGCTCATATCTCTGACTGTGGTAAAAAAATATCTGGTTGTTTTCAATGCATCAAAAACTCGGTTTTTACATCTATCAACCCGACAGAATCTTCCACAGGTATACCCACTAATGTTTAATAATATTCAGCTTAATCCTGCATCATCCTTGAACATGCTTGGGGTTTCATTTACTCGACTCTTATTTTGGAAAGATCATAATATATCTCTTGTAAAATCTGCTTCCAAGAGATTAGGTGTGCTAAACCGACTCCGTTCTTCCTTTACTCCTGTACAATTGTTGACTCTATACAGGTGTTTTATCCGCCCCTGTGTGGAGTACAACTCTCATGTGTGGGGAGGCTCCCCAAACACAGCTCTTCTCAATAGGGTGGAGTCTAAGGCTTTTCGTCTCATTAACTCTCCTCCTCGTACTGACTCCCTTCAACCTCTGTCTCTTCGCCACACTGTTGCATCTTTATCTCTTTTCTATCGCTACTTCAATGATCACTGCTCCTCTGAACTGTTTCCATGCATTCCTCCACCTTTACGATGGATGCGTAGCACCCATCTAGCAGCAAACTCTCGTCCCTTTTCTGTCCAGCTCTCTAATGCAAGAGTTAACCGTTACTCCCAGTCCTTCATTTATGCAACAGGTCACCTCTGGAACTGTCTCCCTCTGTCTGTATTTCCAGCTTCCTATGATCTCCAGTCTTTCAAACGCAGTGTGTCCCGGCATCTCAAAATGATCGGATCTTGAATTTGGCTCTCTCTTGTATTTTGTTTTTCTCTTGGAAGGGACAATCTTGCGGGCTTGCGGCCTTAGGTTCCTTCTTCCACACATTAAAAAAAAAAATACTAATTGTTCAAAAGAAGGGGCCCACAAAATAACATCATCTAGATAGTTCTTTACCAACCTTCCCTCAACAATGGGGTTAACAACTTTCTCATCACTCTAGAAAATATAACAGGACAGCAACTCAATCCAAAAGGTAAGTGCTTAAATCTTTACAGTGTGATATCCCCTACCCCCTGGGGGTAGGGGGGTTTCAAGAATACTCCCTCAGTATCCCTGCTTGTCGTACGAGGCGACTAAAAGGGTTGGTGGTGGGTTAGTGCCCCATCCCGTAAAAAGAACTAACTAAAAAAGCGAATAAAGTGCCTTGGACCAGGATGGACCATACGTTGACGACTAAGGACCAGACAAAGGACATTCTGAGGCTGGGAACATGGAACGTGAGAGGAGTGAATGATGAAGTGAAAGACAGATTGTTCAGGTGCTTGAGGAGGCAAGAGTGGATATATGTGGATTGACTGAAACTAAATGGTTAGGTGAAAGGGTGAGAGAATGGGAATATGGTTTAGATGTATGTGCGGGAGTTAATGAGAATGAGAGGGCAAGAGAGGGAGTATGTCTGATGATAAGCAAGAAGTGGAATGAGAATATAAGAGAGTATGGAACAATGGGTGCAAGGATTGTATGGGTGAGGATGAAAGTAGGTGTACAAGCATGGGCGATTGTGTGTGTGTGTATGCTTTGACAGACGACCGAGTGGCAAGAGTGAAAGATGAGTTTTGGGCAAGAGTAGAAGCATGTATGGACAAATTTGAGAGGAGCGAGAGAGTGCTTTTGATTGGAGACATGAATGGCAAAGTTGGGAATGTACAAGTGGATGGAGTGGTTGGTCAGTGGGGTGTGCCAGCTGACGTAGATGGGAATGGTAGTGCTTTGGTGGACATCTGTGCTGGTAAGGGGTTGGCAAAAGCCAACACCTACTTTCGACATCAGATGATCCACAGGTATACATGGAGAGTAATGAGGAGGATGGATGGTGAACTTGTTGAACGAAAGGCAATGATAGACTACATGTGTGTGGATGAGCGAATGAGAAGACAAGAGTTGGATGCAAGAGTGTGGAGAGGGTGGGGGAATGGAGTCTCGGACCATCACTTAGTGATGGCCAAGGTGAAGCTGCGAAGAAAATGGTTGAGGAGACGAAGGGGAAGACAGGAGGAGACAGCTCCTATGAAAAGAGTGGAGAATTTGCAAGACAGTGAGAAAATGGCAGAGCATAGCATAGTGGAAGAAAGATTGGGAAGGTACGAGCTAGAGCAGATGGAAGGGGTGGAAGACGTATGTAAGATATTTACGGATGAGATAGGCGCAGCATGAGGTGGTTTGTGGAGTAAGGAGGAGATGCAAGGGTGTGCAAGGGACACCATGGTGGAATGATGAGGTGAAACGAGCTGTGGAACAAAAGAAGAAGGAATATAGTGAATGGTTAGCGAGTAGAGGTAGGGGAGAAGATGAGAGAGAGAAGAGAGAGGTATATGTGAGTAGGAGAAGGGAGGTGAAGAGACTGGTGAAGGAGAGTAAGAAGAAAGTGGATGAAGAGTTTGGGAGGAATCTGAGTGTGAAATGGAGGGAGAGTAAGAAATTGTTTTGGAAGGAGGTAAAGAAAGTAAGGCAGTGTGAAATGGGAAATTGTAGGGGAGTGAAAGATAGGAATAATAGATTGTTGGTGGAGAAGAGAGAAAAATTGAGGAGATGGAAAGAGCACTTTGAGGATTTGTTGAATGTAGAGAGTGACAGCAGTGCGTGTATAAGTGGTTGGGGAATGGCTGGGAGAAGGAGAGATGAGAGGAGGGAGGAAGAGATCAGTAGGACGGAAGTAGTGGAAGCGATGAAGAAGATCAAGTTGGGGAAGGCCCCAGGAATTGATGGAGTGTGTGGTGAAATGCTGAGGTATGGAGGTGAGATTGTTGTGGAATGGATATGGAAGTTGTGTAGATTGGCTTGGGAAGAGGGAAGGGTTCCAGAGGACTGGAAATCAGGTATAATTGTTCCTTTATATAAAGGAACAGGGGAGAGAGAAGTATGCGGTAACCATAGGGGTATTTGCCTTATTAATGTCATTGGTAAAATATATGGTAGAATACTCTTTGATAGGGTTAGGCATATGGCAGAGGAGCTAGGTGGAGAAGAACAAGGGGGATTCAGGAGGGGAAAAGGGTGTGTAGATCAGATATTTGTTCTAAGATGTTTATTGGAGAAGTATCTAGAGAAGGGAAAGAATGTGTATGCTGCCTTCATGGACTTGGAGAAAGCTTATGACAGAATAGATAGGCAAGATATGTGGAAGGTTTTAAGAATATATATATGGAGTGGATGGGAAATTGTTGAATGCTGTGAAGAGTATGTACGAAGGAGCTAGGGCTACGGTGCGAGTGGATGGTGAGGTGAGTGAATTTTTTTATCTCAATGTGGGACTGAAACAGGGTTGTGTGATGTCTTCATGGCTGTTTAATATATACATGGATGGGGTTGTAATGGAGGTGCAGGGTAGGGCAGTGGATGTGGGGGTGGCTCTAATGAATGAGGGTGAGATTTGGAAGCTTCTGATGTTGCTGTTTGCTGATGATACAGTATTGTTGAGTGAAGATGAATGGGACTTGCTAGGTTTGGTGAATGAATTTGGGACAGTATGTAGGAGGAAGCTGAAAGTTAATGTAAACAAAAGTAAAGTTATGGTGTTTGAGAGGAATGAAGTCATAGAATGTACTGTGAGGTTGGATGGTGAGGATATGGAGAGTGTGAGTGCATTCAAGCACTTGGGTAGTGTGATGAGTAAGGATGGAACTTTGGGGGATGAAGTGCGTGAAAGGGTACAGCAGGGAAGGAAGGTTGTTGGTTCACTGAAAGCAGTGATGAGAAATAGGGAGGTGCGTATGGAAGTTAAGAAGTCACTGCATGATAGTATTGTGATCCCTACCCTGATGTATGGAAGCAAGGCGTGGACCTTACGAGAGGGGAACAAGTCAAGAGTGAGAGCAGTGAAAATGAGTTACTTGAGAGGAGCGTGTGGAGTGACATAGAGGGACAGGTTGACGAATGAAGAAGTGAAGGAACGTTGTGGGGTTGATGTGGATGTGGTTGAGAAGATTAGTAGAAATACACTGAGGTGATTTGGACATGTGGAGAGAATGGAGAATGAAAGACTGACTAAGACGGTGTATGTAGGTGAGGTGGAGGGAGGGAGAGGGAGGGGTAGACCGAGGATGAGGTGGAGGGATGGAGTTGAGAGGTATAGGAGGGAAAGGGGGGTGAGTTGGGGGGAGGATAGTCATATGGTGGGTGACAGCGACTTGGAGGCGTTTTGTCTGCTGCCACCCTTTGCGGAATTAGGGCGTCGGGCTATAGATAGATAGATAGATAGATAGTGATACCATCTGTAAAAGTAGTTAAGTGTCTACTGGCTTCATCTAAGACAACCTGGTAATAGGCATCCTTACTGTCTAATGATGCATAATTTTTCTGGCCAGCTGCACTTTCTACCATCTCTTGTAGTTTGGGAAGTGGGTACAGGTCCATCTCCAATCTTGTGTTCACTTGTCTGTAATCCAAGCATATCTTCTTTGATCCATCCAGTTTACTGATTAATACAATCGGGCTTAACCAAGCTGCCATGGATACCTCTATTGTGTCTCTATCCACCATCTCATCAAGCATATTGCTAATAATTTCCTTAGCTTTTTCAGGGTAGCGATACGCTGGTACTCTGACTGGGGAATTGTGTATAACTGTTATCTTCGCAGGGGGTCCCTTGATATTTCATATTTCTGACTTGTCAACTATAAACAATTCATGGTGTTGTTTTAACAGTGTCTTAAGTTGCAATTGCTGTTCTACTGTCAGATGGTCCCATTTCTTTATTTTAAGCAACTCCTCAAATTTCTCCTCTCTACTGGCTTTAGTAGCAACACTATCAGTATGAGGGATCAAATCGTTTGAAACATTAGCGACAAGACAAGACTGCTCAAATTTTTCAATGTCATTCTCACCAAGGATCCTATAAGTTGGTACAGCGGTCCCAGGTTTAAGTACAATGTTTCACTGGCTCTGGTTGATAAAAGGCAAATGGACTTCTCCCTTAGTGGAGACTGTAGTACACAACAATAAATCAACTGAACTCAAAGATGTTTGAGGAGAGATTTCCAAAACTGTGTTGGGTTCTTTACTAACTTGAACAGGCAACACACATGCTTGCAAACATCTAACAACAAGTTCTTCCCGTAGGTGAAGATACTCAAAAGGCTGCTTAACTGGGCAGGTCGGTCTCACCCTACGTGCACTTTGCTTGTAGGATGAACGGTAAAGGTGCCTAACCGGGTATACAAAGTCATCCCACTTAAAAGTGTGTTGCTGGTGATCCCATTCTAAAGTAGCTTAACCCAACACATCTACTCTTAACAAAAGATCGGTCTCAAGAAAGTGATCAGGGACTACCAAAGTCAGGTGTCGAACATTCTTCGTACTACCAATTAGAATATCCAGGTACACAGAGCCTAGTACAGGAAGTGGTTTTTTTTTAAATCCCCATCACAGGAAGAAGGTTCTTATTCTGGGACAATTCTAATCCAAGCTGACTTACAAATTTCTTTGAAGCAAGGGTTACTTCGCTCCCCATATCTACCGTTGCGGAACTCGATCTTTGGTTCACAATCAGTTAAATGGCGGGACATCGGATTGTTCGAGCTTTACCCAGTCATTTTGACTGTCTGGACTGTCGTCCTGGGCAGTCAGCATTTCCCTTCCTACATCCTACTCTTAAGCAATCAAAACAAGTATTCCTTTCAGGTGTAAGAGGGCAAATTGCTAGTGTATGGTCTGACTTTGCACGGTAACCACAATACATTTTCTTAGGAGAAGGTTTAAGGGTTTTCATTTATTGAGTCAGGTTGTTAAGTGCTGGTTCGAGTTTATCAAACCGATCAGTGCTTGGGGGCCTTGTCTCAGGTGGCTTGGATGGTGCCACCGGAGCCATATCTTTCCTAGCACTCACCCGTTTGATGTGTTTCTTAGTTAGTAGCACAAGTCTTCTCTCATCCTCAACCCATTTAAAAAACTCAGCAAGGGAGACAGTGTCAAATAAATCACCAATCTTACGCTGGGCAACTTCTGGAAGTCCCAGAAATAATTTTCTCTTTGTTATTTTCTCTGCATCAGGGATGGACTCTTTGGGGAATTTGGTCTCTAGAGCTGCCACTTTACAATTTAACCTGTTTACAAAGGTTCTGGGGTTTTCCTCTAAATCATAGGTGATTTCCTCAATAATATGCCAAGCTTCTGTAATATTAGGAGTACCACAAAACTTAGCACTCAAATCTGTCTTGAATTCATGCCATGTAGAGATTTTTCCCTGCTTAATGAGACTATAAATCATGGCATGTAATGGCTTGTCAACTCGAGTCTGAGCAACTTGCAACCTTTCCTCATCAAATGTGACACATGACCCAACTAGGCCATACAACTCGGCCAGGATACTTTCGGTTTCGATCGTTTCTAAATCAGTTAAATTTACTACTGGAATGTCACTAGGACTAATAGCTGACTGTTTGGATAAGAAAGTACCTGGTAATGGGGCTGATATGGAACAGAGGGAGTTGATGTAACTGAGGGGAGGAATGGATTAGTATTAGTTTGGTTAGGACCAGGGGCTAAAGGTGTGAGGTTCTGTGATGCACTTATTAACTCTAACATTTCATCCTTCAGTGTTTCAGTTAAGTTTTGTTGTTGGTTTAACATCTGCCATACATTTGTCATGATTGCATGTTTTGCATCAAGAGTGTTGTCCCGATGGTCATCTTCGGCTCCACTATATTTACTGTCATCAACTCCACTTACCATTTTGACTTAAATAAGCTAATAACAATGACACATATGAAACATATGAGAAACAGAAGTTTAAAGGGTAGCTTGCTCTTCAGCAGGCACGTGCCATATGGTTAGGTTAAAACCTGGGTTGGGCGGGAAACTTTAAACTTAAAAACAGGGGAAAAACTCACGAAATATGTATGAAAATAGGCTTAAATCATCCCATTAAGCTGCCACCATTATGTACCGGCCGGATAAATGACCACCAGAAAACACTTAAAGTTACATAGAATAATAAGTGACCGGTACATTTAAATTAAAGGTCGTGTAGTCCATTTAATTCCCATGCTGTTAATTTGTTTTCCCACTATCATATTCTTTCTATTTCCTGGTTTTCTGTATGCTTCCCCCGCCCCTTATCTACGGAATAGAAATGAAAGTTTTGATATACATACAGCCCTTGGCTGAATAATAATAGTCTGGTGGTAGCAGTAGTCATATGTAAACAGTCATTATTATATGCAGTGGATCTAGGATATCACAACCTTCTTTGCGTGAGGAAAAAATAAGAACCCATTTTACTAGCCAATATATTTTATTCTGATGTTTGTAAGCTCATCACGTGCCATATTTAGTTAGCTTTTTTTTTTTTTTTTTAACTGTGCAAGACCCCTGACATAGGCTTAACATTCCGTTCCCTCCTACGTACCATATATACTCCACCACATATACTCCACCACATGTTACCTCTTCGGCAATAACACCCATCCTTTCATAATGATTGCAGGTTAGGGCTGTTTCATGCAGGATTA